>NC_081409.1:304690754-305034504 GCF_030272615.1 Cryptomeria japonica
CTTTCCACAAAACAAATCTAACTGAGAGTGGATAGATAGAGACCCTAGGTCTTCAATCTTGCAGTCTATGTAGTCAAAAATTCCCTCTTCTACTATCACACCAGCTGGAACTTGTGATAGGGCATTATACTTGGACTTTCGTTTAATAAAACTTTCAGATTCAATAGATGCACTAGAACTGGTATGAGATGTGGAAGCCATGATAGAAACTTAAAGAATTTCGAGAAATACCTTTTTAAAACACGTGAATTTAGGGCTTTTTGATTCTCCTTCACTCCACACTCCGTCGGTTGCTGAATCACCACTTTGTGTTCTCCACTTGACCATTTGCAATTTGAGTTGGAATCTCCTTCGCGGTTTGTTAATTTCTCAAGATCTCAGCTCAAATTGCCTTTTCGTCACTTTGCTCTTTGAAAAACTTTTCTTCACTCAAAAACAGATAGTGAGAAATGATTTGAAAAATGCCTTTAAACATATCTCTCACCTACCGCCATTAATGCTCCTCTATTAGGGCGTAAACCCTAATTTGCCTTTTTACCATTTCTGGTCTTCTGCCAAATGATAGGCATCACACACTGGTTAAGGTCTTTTATCGGTGTTAACTAGGGGTTCGAAACATTTTGTTGTTTTCTCCCCCTAAGCTTTTCTAAAGCTTAGTTTGCTGGTTCCGTGATTTCCACACTAGGTGCAGAAACCAGTTCCTCTTGTAACACTACTGGTTTCTTCTAGGTTTTGTTCATATCCACTTGAACTATTTGAACATCAATATCTCCTTCTAGAGTGACTAGTATATCATCAGATATGTTCTTTCTTGATCTATAGAATTTGGTAATGTGACCCGGTTTGTTGCAGTGATAGCAGACCAATCCAGGTGCTCTCCAAGGTCCATTGTTCATGTTTCCATTCTTCCTTCTACATGTTGCAACAGTGTGACCATGACCATGATAGATCATACAATTTTCTCTCCATCTAGTTGCCGCTTGATAGCCACCACTTCTTGGCTGATGATTGAAGACATTAAACTGGTTGTGATTCTGATTCACAAAGGGTTCAGGACTAGCTCCTTGGGTCCTTTGAGGATATCTTCCAGTGTCATTCATGACAGACCTGCATTCAAATGCTCTATGCCCATACTTGTTGCATGTATAATAGTTACCATTGAATATATAGAATCTAGGCTTATCATTTAGGAAATAAGGAAAATTGTTGTAAGCCTTACTCCTACACACATTTGCAGTATACCCTTCTTTAAGACAGTTAAAGCAAACAGGTTTAAACTTTTGCTTACCTTTATCCTTGATGTCGGTTGTTTCTTTGATGCTCCAGCATTTGTACCAGAGGTCTCACCTTCCTCATGACCGAAATAACAAAGTCCATTGGTATTCTTGACTGGTTTGGCAGATTCAAACTTTTGCTCAAGCTTGATAGTACTCTTGTTGAACTAAGCAAGTATTTCCTTTGACTCAGAGAGTTCTTTGGAAATAGTAGCATTTTCTTCCATCAGGTTTTCATTCTCAGAGATGGAACTATTCAGTTCACCTTGCATGTTGTCCTTTTCCACTTTGCTAGCATGGAGTTGAGCAGTTAGGGCACTAATCTCTTGTTTCAGCTTGGAGATCTCATGATCTCTTTCTTTCACCAGATCTTCAGCCTTCCTCCAGTTTTCAAGCTCTTGACACATCCGAATAGTTGGTCCTTCCAACTCCTTTCTCAAGTAGGAGTTTGATTCATTCAACTTATTTACTTTTGCAATTA
Source organism: Cryptomeria japonica (assembly GCF_030272615.1). NCBI lineage: Eukaryota > Viridiplantae > Streptophyta > Pinopsida > Cupressales > Cupressaceae > Cryptomeria > Cryptomeria japonica. The sequence continues at coordinate 304,692,510 of NC_081409.1, forward strand.
GGGCTTCCATGTCTGCTTCATCTGCAGAACTATTTTCAGATAGCTCCATCAACTTTTCTACATGTTCTCTCCTTTTTGCTTGAGATGCCTTGTATTTGACCATAACATCATCATAGGCTTGCTCAAACTGAGTGAGTCATTGAGTAAGTTCCCTTAAGGTGTATTCCCCCATATCTCTTTCCAAGTGGTTAAACTTATAGAAAGGTAGGCTCTGATACCAATTGATGAATACTAAGAGGGGGGGGTGAATTAGTATGCCAAAAATCTTTGCACTTAAACACTTTGCAAGACTGATAGTAAACCAGTAAAACAATTTAGTAGACAAACTGGTTAACAAACATGCAAACCAAATAGCTAATAATGCATTCACCTACAGAAGCACAAATACCATAACACAAGAGATTTTGACGTGCAAACCCAAATGGTAAAAACCACGGTGAGATGGAACTCATAAGTAACTATCTACAGAATAGAAACCAGACCGGTTAAGGTCTTACAATGTTCTTTACCAGAACAGATCCTGTTAGGAGATAAGTTTGATTAAAGACTACCTTTCTAGAGGATTTTAGATCCACAGATGTGAACCACTTTGTTAGAGGATTTACAAGAGGCTTTTGGGCCTACCCGGTTAAGGGCTACAGACTTGTCAAAGATGTGAGTAGTCAACAAGTGAGTGATCTAGCAAATAGCATAGATTACTTGGTTAGATCCTTGATAGCTCTATCTTAATGCATTACAGCATTACTTCAGTCTTCTACACATTCATACTCTCTCTAACTCCTCAGCTACCTTGAACCCTAGTAACAACATCAACCTAGACAACAACCTTAGAACCCTAGACATGATGTCCTTATAAAGGAATCTGATTTCATGTTGATCCAATAGGATTACAATACAATTTCCTAGGTTCAATGCATCTAGACATATCTATTAGCATGACACAAGAAGCACCGTTATAGTGTCGGCACCGTCAAACAATCGGTGGATGGTAACTCATCACAAAATGTTGGTTGGTAACTCATCACAAAGTATTACCGGTTCATACAAAATATCGGTTGCCGATTTGTCAAAATGAAGACTGGTAAAAATGTGTTATGCCACTTTAATCCCTCGTACCAATTGGTATCTATGAACCACTTGGGGTCGACATGCCACTTTAGACCAGTAAACACATTCTGCAAAACATCAATAGTCTAAAGACTACAATACAACATACCAGTTGCAACAAATATCGGTTGCGCTATAACTCACACATATAAAGAGGATCTTAATGAAAGTGTGTGTCCATCAATGATAATCACAACATGAACATCAAAAATGCCAACAATTTTACCCATCCGGCATCCTCGACACATAGCATTCTCAAGTTTTTCAAGACTTGGTAGACCTCTTACTCGGTGCTTCTTGCTTATTTTGATCAAATTATCAAAATTTAGATGAAAAAACCTTTTATGCCATAACCAGGTATCATCTATCTTTGCATACAGAAACTTATTCCAAGTTGAGTCAAGATGAAATGTAATACCTTTTGTTTGGGTCCCGGTAGTAGCTAACTTTCCATTCTTGTCATGAACTTTGACAATTCCTTTCTGAAATTCTATTTGGTATCCTGTATTGTTTAGTTGTGCTACACTCAAAAAATTGTATTTCAAACCTTCAACCCAATAAACATCATTGCATTTTGCATTGTCAAGAAGTGTTATAGATCCTTTACCTTTTACTGGACATGGTGCATCATTACTAAGTCTTACATAGCCACCATCATAATCTTCTAACATAACAAACTTGTGTTTATCACCTGTCATGTGATGTGAGTATCCACTATCTATGATCCAAGAATCATTAGTATTTATGTGAGATAATAGGGCTTTTTCTTCATACCTTTCCTCATCCGATCCATCTTTGATAGCCACATAAACTACTTCCTTTGTATCAGTTTCATCTAATTTATCATCATTTGATTCCTCATCGGCTATTAAGCATGACTTTCTATCCCTTCTTTTGAAGTCTCAGTATCCTCTGTAATGATTATCTTTCTATCTATCATCTTGGTAATCTCTCTTTTCAGTAGAATCTTTGTTAGGATAGTTAGAAGCCATATGTCCTATTTTATCACAATTAAAACATTTCAAAGGTAGTTTTCCTTTATACTTACCTTTGCCTCTCGGTAACCTTCTGGCTAATAGTGCTTCAAAATCTTCTTGCTTTCTGATTTCCTCATACAGTTTCTGTACTTCCTCCATGTTCTTGCAAAATCTTTCACTTGATCCACTATGATCCCCTTTAGTGTACTTACTCATTCTATCATTGTAATCATCAAATTCACCAATGTGAAAAGAACTAAATGCAAATTCAACTTTATTTATCGATGACCCACTGTTATCAAAGTTACTTAACTCAAATGCATGTAGCTTACCAATAGTAGCATCTAAAGAAACTGGCATATTGGGTATAGACCTTAATTCATTGATTGCAGAGACTCAGATTGCATAAGTTGGTAGAAGGGTTCTTAACAACTTACTTGTTATATCCTTTTCTTCAATAGTTCCACCTGCTCCTTTGATTTGATTGACAATCTCCTTTAGTCTTGTACTGTACTGGGTTATGTTCTCATCTTCATTCATCCTCATAGATTCAAGTTGTCCTCTTAAACTATCCATTTTTTCTCTTTGAACATGTTCATCACTGCCATACACAAATATGAGCTTGTCCCACATTGCCTTTGCATCATTGCAGCCTTCTAGATCATTAAACTCTGAGTCGGTCAATGCAGATGTTTTTCAATCATTGCTTGGATATGTTCTTGCTTTGCTTTTATCTCTTCCATTGTCAATGGATAGGTGCTAGGTGTAATGAAATCATTCTCCAGATAATATACAGCATATTCTCCAACTCCTGATAGGTGCAACTTTATCCTTTTCTGCCATGTAGAGAAACTTGACTTGTTCAACTTTGGTGCATCCCTCTTATACATCTTTGGATCTTTGCCTCGAGTACCTTTAAACTTTTTCTTTTGGAGTCCAAAGCTCTGATACCAATTGATAGTTCTGATACTTAATGTAAGTACATATGCCAAGCTAATAAGATGAGAGGGGGGTGAATCATACAACTTTAATCTTCCATAAAAACAACAAATTCAACCTCAATAACATATACTTCAGTAATATAATCAAAACTACTAAACATGCAAACTCAAAAGCATATAAACATCATAACACTCATAACACCAAATTTAACATGGAAACCCAAATAGGGAAAAACCATTGTGGGATTTCGAACCCACTAAGAAATATACTCTTCTAGACTATGCTCGGTTAAAAGCAAATCATGTTAAAGATTACAAACACATTGCTAGATGTGACCCGATTAAGGGATTTCCCTCAGATCTGTTAGGATCTTCACCTTGTTAGAAGTGACTTTGTTAAAGGATTTCAAACACTCAATCAGAATGTCACCTTGCTAGAGGGTTTAACAAATAAGACTGTTAAGTCTACTTGGTTAAGAGATTTTCTATCACTTCACAAAATAACAGTAATAAAAATCTATCTGCAACTTCACTTCTAAAAATGCTAAAGTAGATTCTTATTTTCTCAATACAATATAGACATAGAACTAATCTTGTCCATCTGCTGGGCTCTATACTCTATTATTCAAAACAGGTCTTGAAGCATCAGTTCTTGGTAATCACTATGCAGCATCCCTATGCATACACTTGCCTGCATACATTGTTTATCAACAATTCCTTATTTAAAAATAATTGCTTAACCGTTTAATCTCCTTGATCACATTTCCCATGATCAATCATAGCCATCAGATCTTCAAACTTTGACCAAGTTCAATGTATCCTTCGATCTGAAAATGTTTTACCCCACCTTGGAACTTGCATATATTTCTTGGAACTTGTGCTAGGGTATTGCGGTTCAATCTGCATTGTAGATCTTTCTGTCGATTTTCCTTTGCCATAGATTCTTTAACAAACTTCATTCATGACATACCAATCATTTAATCATAGCCATCTCATCAGCTTCCTTCATTAAATAATGCTTTTATTCATTCAATGCATTCTATTATTACTCGGTTGCAACTTGATAAATGCTAATCTTTACTCGATAGACATTCCGTCTTCATTAACCGATAGCGATAACCTTAGGGTTTACCGACTAGGTTCCTTAGGGTTTACCGACTAGGTTCTTTGCTCGGTAACATAGTATAGTATTAACCTTACAATCAATAACATATGTATGATATCAAAACAATATAATCATCATGATCTCATCATTGTCTAACTCAATAATAGTTGCCCATTGAATAACTTATTCCTCCCCTTATTCATCAGATTCTTTCTATGTCTTTTACTGACATCTTTATACTCATCAAATCATACTTCTTAAGATATGGCAACATCATAATGAATTAGAAAATCAATTTTTTGACATCAATGACAAAATAATAATATTAAGACAGTAAAACATCCTTGATCAGTTATATCCATAATCATCAACAAACTTCTCAATATCCTTATTGAAATGCCGACAATCTCTCCTTGTCTGTTATAATGCCAATAGACCCTAGTGAAGAGCATGGTCGCCCTTGGGATATTTATGTATCTCTTTGATAGTATGTTCCATGGAACATGCAAGATAATATGGCAATCTCACCTTTTCCCCATGGCAAAAATGGTTGAGCAAAACAAAGTGGTGTCTGTAAGCTCTCATAAACCTATCATCCAAAGTTATATAGGTAATTGTAGCAAATAAAATGAACCTCCATGGCCTACATATACATTTTGGGGAGTGATAGGAGTTGTCAACCTTCACCATTTTCTTCTTCTCACCTTCTGTGATAGGAAATTTGTCCATTGCCTTATCAGCGATGCTACAATCTCTATGAAATTTCATACCCTATGTCATCATCCCCGTAGCTTCAACAATAATCTCCTCATCCACAGTCATCATCTGGGTCCCCACCAAAATTTTACCATTCTTCCAATTCTGGATAAAGTGTTTAGTGACCATAGGATCTTTCCCACTAAGCCTCTCCATAAACACACTCATACCCCCCTCCTGAAGAATTTCCCAAACTTCCCTAGTCTTCCTCCATTCCAAGAAAGGGGTAGGTTCGAACCTTTTTTTATTCCCTCCCATTTTTCCTTCGCAATCCCTGAATTTCCATCTCTTGGCTCTGATTCTTCTTCTCTGGTTTCTGTAGTTGCCCTGAAAAACAGCCTTGAATCCATGCCAAGCAATTATGAAAAGACACTTAAATAAATGCACATCACCTTTGTTGTAAACCAGCTTTGAAATAAGTGGAAGAGGCATTTAGAAATTATGGTTGATGGTGCCACGTTGCCTCATCTAGATACGGTCTAAATCGAGCAAGGATTTCTCTTCACATGCGAGTTCGCTCTCACCATTAATAGTAATGATTTCCTCTGTTTGACAGGCCAGGTTGGCAGCCCAGTCAGCATACAAATTTGCTTCCCTATACACGTGTGTAAAAAAACACATTTCAAATGTCTCACTTATTTTCTTATCTGCTTTAATAGCATTGTTTATTGACTAAGATGGCAGGAAATTCTTGTTCAAACAGTTGATTATATTTAATGAGTCTCCTTCACACCAGACTCTGGTGCAGTTAGCTTCCTTTGCTAGGACCATCTCATGATAAGTTGCCATAGCCTCAGCAACATGATTTGTCTGATTTCCTATAGGTATGCATTTAATAATTTTGCATTTTCCCCATTCGTCCTTAGCACCACACCACATCTCGCAATACCAGGATTACCCTTTGAGGCTCCATCAAAGTTGATTTTCCTCCAACCATTGGGAGGACATTCCCATATCACACCCTCTCTAGGATTGGTCTGAAAGTGATCAAGACCTTTTAATCTCCACTTCTTGAATATTATTTGATCATCCTTGTCTTGAGGCTTAGCAATACCACCTATGATATTCATATTTTCCAATATACTTCTTTTTATTTTCTCAAACACAATTTGATCCTTAGACACCTTCTCTCTGAATACTCTTTCGTTTCTCTCTTTCCATATACCCTAGCAAATATGGGGTAAATCCAATTTCCACAACAAAATAGTGGACTTATTCCTTGATGGGTGCTGCCAAGAATTAAAAACCTCTTGAACTGATTCCAAGAAACTCCAACTGATATTGAAGTGATCCAGACATCTTCCCCAGATAGCGGCAGAGAAGAAACAATGAAAGAGCGAGTGGTTGATAATCTCCTCATTCTGCATACAAAGAAAACAAACACTAGGCATACACATACCTCTTTTTCTGAGGTTATCAATAGTTATAATTTTATCTTGAAGGGTTGATCAGAAGAAAATATTAATTTTAGGGGTTAGGCCTTTCACCCAAGCCTTAGCCCAACAAGGACTCTCCGTTTTAGAAAACTGTTGATGATAAAGAGAGGCCACAGTGAATTTACCATTTGCTGTGAGTTTCCAGATTAATTGATCTTCATCTTCCACCACCACCATGGAATTCAATATTTTGTTCAGACTTCCCAAGGAAGGATTAACTTGAGATAAATCCTTCCACTGTCCATCTTGCCAGTAATCACCCACCATAGATCTATATTTTTCCTTGCACTGGTTCTGAAATCTACTCCACTTGGGACTTTCACTCAAAGGAGACTCGAGCAACCAGGAGTCTTCCCAGAATTTGATAAGGTTCCCTTTCCCCATCTTCCATTTCACACCTTTGGCAATTAGATCTCTTGTTCTAGACACATTTTTCTAGATATTGGATCCAATTGGGATATCTTTTGCGTTGAGGAAGCTTAGAAGTGTAGGATAATGCCTTTTATACTTGTTGTCCCATATCAGTTTCCATTCTCCCTGGTTATTATACCCTCTCCAAATCTGCTTGGCCTTAAGGAATTCATTCATGTCTCTTATTCTTCTTAGACCCAGACCTCCATTTCTTATTGGCTTACAAACCTTGTCCCACGCAATCAGATCCCTGTCCACAAAAAAGTTCTTTGGATCTTTTCAATAGCCTCTGCATACTTGGCAGGAATGTTAAAATACTTCATCATTCAAATTTTATTATCTTCTAGAAAAACTTTCATATAAACCATCTTCATTGTAAAAGACCCAAAGCAATAGGTAACAATTCTTCATAGTTGCAGATAATTTAAACCCAACTAGAAATAAATATTAGTGGTATATTTTTTCCCATTAAAATGTTTACATGAGTAAAATGTTAATGTGAGAGATAGTAGACTTTAATTCACTGCTGATAAAAATGTCTAATCAAGTGTGCTAAGCTATGAACTCCTATTGACATTAATACATCTCTCCAAATGAATTTAGCAGCCCTTTTTCATCCACTTTAAGATGAATTTCTCAAATTTTCATTGTACAACTCTTGTATTGAACAATTCCAAGAAAATAAAACATCAATCAAACTTTATGAAAATATAGAAAGCACTGAAAGACCCAAGAACCATTCTTCTTTTCTCGAAGGATAAATCTAGTTCACAAAGTCATCTTCAAGTACAATTCCTGACCTATTCACAAAACTCATTGTCTAGGTTTGTTGATTAACAATTTTTTAATCTAAATTTTATCAAATTTAAATAGGTTTTTCTTTCATTTGTAAAAACATTTCAAATATGTACATATGGAGACCTATACATGATAAACCCTAAATTTGTTGGCACCCATTTGAAAAATATGTAATTTGAATAAATTCTTTTGTAAGGTAACTCTTCTTTTATTCAAGTCAGGAAATATGAGTTCCATATTGAGTGAAATGAAATTCAAATTAAAGGGGTGTTTCCTAGGACAAAAATAATGCATCGCTAGAGCATTATCTCTAATACCAACCTGGGACATGTCGACCAAGCAAAATTTCATACAAGAGCCACTACAAAAAAAACAACTCACACAATCAAGAATTTGATCTGAAGTAGATTGCATATGAATGAAAGTTTTATAAATTATTTGGGGTCACCAGAGTTAACTCTATAATGCATACATCTCTATGATGAAAACTAAAACAAGTACATAAATAAAGCAATGGTTTATGTTGACCTAACTCATGAGGGTATCACCAGAACTTTTAAAATAAACATATAACTAGTAATGCATGCCTTAGATAGAGAAGTCCTTGAGGAGTATGTTGCAGATATGGAGTAGTGTGTTGTCATTGATGTCAACCAATGACACGCTTGTATAGCTAAGGGGGAGAGTGGTGTGAATAACCTATGACATGACTAAGGGGAAGACTAGTGCAGTTATGATATCTACATGTTATCATTATGGTGCACTTCAGCCTTGCAATGGTGTGGAAGACAAGTATTCAACATTGCAGTGATGAAGAAAACAAGAAGTATTGATAGTAAGGTGGAAGGCAAGGACTAATTACTAACTACACATAGTTTTACCTTATCTTTTGAAATTCATATCCATATTGTGTATCAGTGTATCCTTGATGAGTCAGAGGTGTGATGGGTTACATATCAAAGATAGTCAATTTTGATGACTAAATAAAATGTGGTGGTGAATACACATGTTTGAAGTGACTTTCAGTGATCCACAATCAATTTGGTATATCTAACATATTAGAAAAGTGCAAAAGAGTTATCAAATATATTAACAATTTATAATCTAAGGTAGAGACACAATAACATGGTCCCCATTCTTCCACATAGCAAAATATTTCCTTGTGGTTTAGAAGTTAAGTCTAGAGAGATAAAAATATTTTATATCCAAAGTTTCCAGTCGCAATCACTTCCACAGAGAAAGTTAGAAATGATAGTCTACTAGATTGTGCTAAGGTGGAGTAAAGAGCCTAAAGGGATGAGCTAAAAGGCTATGCATTCCATCATATTTATCAATATGGTCATGTAGTATTGAGGACATTTTCATGAATGTCTAAGATATGTTCTACTCAAGCTCTAGATAATTTGGTAAATCGCAAGTCCAACTTTCAAAAACTCAAAGTAGTATAGTTGACCCGGTATGCTTGGTCTTCAGCTATACAAGTGGTTATGTACTTGCACTAGTAGAGGGTTGTGCATTTCAGCTATATAAACCTATGGGGACTCTTCACATGTCTCATTTATGTTCAAATCTTGATGCACGTGAATTTGGTAAATGTTATTAGTATCAGAAACTATTTAGTAATATTTTCACTGGGTGACTAATGGTGAATGGGCCAACAAGATATTGTTTTCATGCTTGTGCCATGTTTCTTGGTGTTTGTGCCACTTTAAGAGAATGTAGTGATATGTTTTTGGGTCTAGTTGAATCTGTATATGGTGAAAAGTGATGATGATAAACTATTGTAAAATCATAAAGATCCAACCATAAACAATCTAGGTCCAAGAATGAAACATTCACCAATACCAATAGAGATACCTAAGATCATGCAAATAAACAATAACAAAACAAGATATACCATTCACATGTCTAGTAGGGTTTCAATCTCCATTTTCTCCTATCTTCATTGATCTTATTTGATATATTTGCTCTCATATTTGATGTGTGCACAAGAGCTTAACAAAGAACGGATTGTGGTTGAAGACACTTGATTGCAAGAAGGCTTAATTGAAGCAGTTGTTAGGTGATTAGAGGATTAGGATTGATAATGAAGGAAGAATCCTATTATATAGAAGACACTTTAGGAAATGGGGGGATAAGATTGAGAGGTGAAGAGGATAAATGGTTGACTAGGATTAAAGGGTAGAGGAGACAGGTGAGAGAAGAATTAAGAGATGAATGATATGTTTCATGGGTAGAAAAGGCTAATGAATTAATTAAATAAATTAAGATTTATTTAATTAATAGAGGAAGTTTGATCAATTAAATAAATAAAATATTTATTTAATTTAGGAAAAGGATAATTTAAATAAATAAAAGTATTTATTTAAATGAGGAAAGGCTTATAAGAGGATTAATGAATTAATTAAATAAATAAGGATTTATTTAATTAATAGAAGACTTAGAATAAAATAATTAAATAAATAAATATTTATTTAATTGGACAGGACAATTTTAGGTGTCTACAAAATCTTTTTTGGAACCACAAACTATTATATCTCCTAACATATGTATTTTGTGGTCGACTGGTAGCTATACATTTCATTTATACCTAACCTAATTGATATTTTTAATACTTGCATAGGGTATATCAAGTGGCTAACTGATGAAACCAATATGCATCTCATCCATGCATTGCCTTCAAGCCAACCTAGTTGGCATTTTAAATATTTCAGAGGAGATATATATATATATAGAAGATCAAGATTGTTAAAAGGTGTGAATGTGTGTTGATAATGACCAGGTTTGAATGTTGAAGTCATTTAATCGAAAGCAACCAATAATACAAAGAAGAAATAATTGTTACTGTGTATGGAATAAAGACATCAATATCAATCATTCATTTTGTACCAAAAATTGTATTTCGAGGAGTTGTTGCTTCCTTGATTTGTTACTCTAAAACAAAGTTATAATCCAAGGAGTTGTTTCTTCCTTGATTTGTAGCCCTAAAACAAAGTTGTACCTTGTATTTATATTATTGTGAGGTTGGATTTGGATAGTAGATCCAAGCAGCTTTCTCACTATGGTTTTTCCCTTGTTGGGTTTTTTACATAAATTTGGTATCATGGATGTTTTCTTATGTGTCTCTTCTTACAATTAGAGAATTAATTTGATGGATTGTTTCTAATTAGATTAAAGAAATTTTTTTAAGTATCGATTCACACCCCCCCCCCACTTAATACTCTTGAATTGGTATCAAAGCAAGGTTTCTTTATACAGGCTAACAGCTAGCCTAGAACTTGGAGTGGAACACATGGGATCTAATGTACTTTTGAATCCTCTGAAAGATGATAAAGACATGTTTTATTTCAATGAATAATATTGTGAAGTTTATTACGAAGGAGAACTCATATTTGCACTAGAAGATCTAGATGCAGCAAGAAAAGAAATTGGGGAGCTTAATATCAAACTCAAATATTCAAAAGAAATAATCACCAATTTCAAAGTTCAAATTGAGGAAAGTAAAAGAATCGCAAATTACCTAAATACTAATCTCAGTGACAAATCAGTTGCATGTTCAAAGCTTGAGGGAGAGATTGTCCTAAAAAAAGAAAAATGGAGAAAGCAAAGCATCAAATTGATAAAGGCCTAAAACTCAAGAAAAGTACCAACATCCTTGATGAGATAATCAATCGAGAAGAGTGATCTTGGAATTGAATATGGTCAAAACTCAAAAAGATGCTCCTAAAGGCATGTTTGAAATGAAAAGGGAAGAAGCTCATGTTGAGGATTCTAAGGTGGCTAAAGATGAAAAGCAAAAGTTAAATAATGACCACAAAAAATTTAGTAATCAAATGAAGGGCTTCAAGAAATATTTCCCTAAATAAGTTGCTACTTCCAAGTACTCTCAATAATTTCATGGTTATTGTTAGTCTTGCAATAAGTTTGGTTATAATGCCATTAATTGTATAATTAAAGCAAGAATAAATGAGCACACAAGTAAGAAATCTTTCATTCCACCAAGGTATAATGTTATGACTTCACATTCATTTCATGGTTACTGCTTTGCATGCATTAAGTTTTCCATAAGGTTGTAGATTGCATAACTAAGGTGAGGAGAAATAAATTTGGTCTGGACTACAATATTGTTTTCTACAAATGCAAAAATATTGGGCATAAAGCAAAGTTTTGTAGGAGTGGTTATTTGAAACCACCAATTCAAAAAAGGAGGAGGATGCCTTGAATAAGAAAAAGAAGGATAAGTTAAAAAAGTATGGAGAAAGAAACAAGGACTTAATAATGAGGAGAATAATGGCAATGTATTTTTGCTTGGTGCACAAGGCCTCATAATGAATTGAGTTAATGCACGGACATAGGGGGATTTTCCATTCATAAAATATTTCAACCCCTTGGAAACTATAAAATACTATTGTTTGCAGCATACAAGTTGATTTGTGACAACTTATTTAAAGTACATGATTATGGGGGAAGATCTTGCGGTTAGCTCAAAGTTGTGGATCAAAAGAAAATTATGCGAAGAATTGTGGTGGGTGTCTGGATATCTATAAAAACATAATTGTTTGACAACAAACTACTTAACAAGGAAAAACACATTTATGACAAAGGTTAGGATAAATTCTAATACATTTATGCTTCATTTGATCAATATAATCCCACTTGAAAGCAAACATTCAGGTCTAGAGCTAAGAAGAAAAGAAGTCATCCAAGGATTTTGAGCGCGAAAGGTGAAACCCTAGCAATAATTTTCAAAGGTATTCTACAATAATCTTGAAACCCTAGTTTTTGAATAATAGAATAATTTATCATGGAAACTCCATAAGTATATGATGTAACTGAAAGATCATAGCTAAGGCATAAGAAATGTTCTTGTAAGGATACAAAAAATGACAAGGATGGAGCATTCTCCTTTGTTCTAGTGTTTGTGGTTTATAAAAAGGATGTTACAGACTACATTCATTTTATCCTCAATGAAATTTATCATACAAAGTTTGAAGTAGTCTAGCATGAGTTGTTTGATGACCTTAGCTTGTAGAAACTAGAATATGCAAATTCAGTGACAAAAGGGGTAGATGTGTAGAAGGATTTACCTAATGTTTGTGATAACCATGAATGGGTAATAATTGTTTTGAGTTGAATTCATGAGGAGTTCATTTATTCAAATAAGATTTATAGCATAAGGATGCAATTAGGGTTGTCTAGTTTGTGTTCCACCAAACCTATCCTGGTGATGAAATCTATTAAGAATGATGAAGTTACAAAATTAACTAGGGCCAAGTTTTATAAGAGGACCTTGACTGCAAATGATATTACTCACCCAAGGCTCCAATATGCTTCTATGTGCATTGCATACAAAATTTATTTCATAAATAAATAAGGTTTGACAACTCATACTGCAATCCACATTTCATACCAAATAATTAAAGGAGTCATCTTTGGCTTGTGTGAATTGCTAAGGAAACAACTACTTGAGAACCTAAACAAAATGAAAGAGACTAGATATAACTTTAGGTTTGGATCCTTGATCATTTGTCTTACATTCTTCTTTTTGAATGGATTTCTTGGCTTTAATGGTAAAATATGGGATAAGTCATTTTCTATTTCCACCTAAATTAGAAATCATGTAAGAGGTTTTGGGAATGAAAAGAACTATAGCCAAATGTACTATGGATTTTCCAAAAACCTACAAGCTAAGATGCAAGCAAGGTATAGAATCCCCTATATCGTGGAAACAAAATATGAAGATAAAATTACATTACCCATGGATAAAGACTATTGATTCATGGAGGTTGTAGAGTGAAGGATTGTTTGAGTTCCACAATCGCCCTATGAGATATCAGAACAAGAAGTAATTAGTTATATTAATATTCTACTTAGAAAACCAAAAGACCGTATTGTAGAGATTTAGAACACGTGATGAAATAATGGATAAGAGAAATAAGATGAGTGTGAAGGAAAATCTCAACAAGGATAGAGAAAGGTTTCCTAAAATATGGGTTATTCTATCAAAACCCTTCTTTGGAGCTCCTACAATCATCCTCAATCCATCCCTATTCTTCTAGAGAATGATCAAGGACCTAGAAAATCAAATAGATCTACTTCTACCACTACAAATACTTTAAAACCATCTAGATCTATTAAAATTTCCTCCACCAAAACAAGAGCTACATCTAAACCTTCAACAAAACATGAAGCAACTAGGAAAGCTCATGCTAGACCCAAACATCTTGCCAAAATAAAGAAAGTGGAAAACATGGATATTGAAGAAGAACGAGATGACGATGAAGAAGAACAATAGGAAAGCACCTCAAAATCAAAGAAGAAAGAAAATAAAACCAAGCAAACTCCTCTAGTGGCACCTCCACATAAGCTTCTTTGATTGGATGCAAACCTTAATGGAATTTTGCAATATGAAATCCTAAAGGAAACAAGAGAACTCTATCAGAAAGTACCTCCAATAGAATAGAAAACTATTGAAAAGGCAATAGTTATGTATTTGATCGTGTACAATGTACCCTTAAGTGACATCTTGGACTAGATTATGGAGAGTCTTATTGATATTCTGAGATAAAATTTAAAAAATGACATAGAAATGGATGAGGAGATAAGAAAACAAGAACTTGACAAGGTCAGATCCTCAATCTCTCAAGAAGAAAAGGAAAAATATCTCAAAGACAAGCTCAAGAGCTTAGGACAAAATAAAGAGTAAATGTCCTCATGACCATGAAAAAGGAGGAGTGGGACAAAGTATAGAAAGAAACAAAAGATGTGACAAATAAGATTTTTGATGAAATGAAAAGGTTTGGAGTAGTGAATGAAGAGAAACCATGTATGCCTCCTCTAGATATCACTGATCAATAGAACCTACAAAAAGATCACACCAGACAAGATGTAGAAATAAAATAGACCGAACAGAAAGATGATCAAGACAAAGGGATTGCATCTCCACCAAAAATTTCAATGCAATGGGATATGCCTAATAAAAAGGGGCAAATGAAATTCAGCATAGATGAGGGATATGAGAAAAGGCAAGAAACATCTTCCTCCATAGATAATTATATTCGTCTTAACACAAAAAATGCAATATCAACTTGTACTCACTCCATAACTATTACAATTGCCAACCCATGATGGCCAAGTTGACCTATCAAATATATCTCCTCTCCACAAGTTGCAACTGAGAGACATATTCCACTCATCTATAAGGAAGGATATTCTATAGTAGCATATTGAAAGTACTGTTATTGGGAGAAGTAATAAAGATAATTCAAGAAGAATTTCCTAAGGTGAAAAGGGATCCATCTTTGCTTATCACTCAATAGATAAAGATTCTACTATTCTTATTCAAATCCCATTCTTCTCATCTAGAAAAGTAGACAACACAAAATGAAATAAATCAAATAAACAATATAAGTATGGTTGATGATTTTGCCAGATGTGCTAATGCACATAAGAAACTTCAAAATAATTTGAAAGTATTCAAAAATTCTTAGACGATGTCACTGCACTATATCAATTCCACTTAAAGTGGCCAATATTCACAAAAACATTAAGGATCAAATTGACTCCAAAGAGTTACAAATGATTCAATTGGCCAACATTTATGATCTAGCAAAGGATAAGGATGGTGCTACAAGGGAACAAATAGAAAAACCTACACTCTCAGTTGAAGTAGCTTATAGACCAAAAGGAGAAATAGGTAAGCTTAGGGAAGTTGTGAGTTTGAAGTTGATATCCTTGACTAGTATTTTGTTTGAAGCAAAAAATGTGATCAACTAATGAAGGTACCAATTGCTATAGAAGAAGTAGAAAATTTGTATATTTAGTTTGAATGTCAAATTCAAATCTTGTCCCTCCAAAGGTGCACTGGGATTCCCAACTAAAGGTAATTTACAAGAACATTTTTCCTTCCAAGTAATTGTTGGCAACAAGGTAGAAAATTGAGAAGGGGGGTGAATTAGTTTTCTCAAAAACTTTACTTAACTCAAACACAAATTCATATCTAATAATTAACAGTGAAAGAATAAATCAACACCACATCAATAACACACATAACACCAAGATCTTTGACATGGAAAACCCGGTCAAGGGAAAAACCACGGTGGGAACCTACCCACACTATGATGATACCATGTTAGAAGTATATGAAATATTACAAGGGGGGATGCAAATGCATTTAGGCACACAGCCTAGAGCGCACTGCTCAAAAATAAAAACAATAACGACTACAACCCTAGGGAAGATTCACTGTCTTACAAAAAGATTTGGATTACATCTAGAAGATCATGAACTGAGAATACCATTTGTTGGAAAATGCACACTCCAATGAGATATTGTAGGTGATTGAAGGTTTTGTCATTGATGGTAACCTTACAATCCTATGACACCGGTAAGACAATTTACCGGCACCAACAAAGAGAGACTCTACACCAGCATAGAGACCACTGGCAGTAAAAGGAAGCATACCGGTACAGAAGCTGACAGGAATTTTGTTTGTAATATATTTTGTTAATTATTGTAAAATCATTGTAAGCTGACTTGGCAAGTTGTAAAATGACTCATATATATAAGAGATCATTGTAGAACATTTTGTAATAGATGAAAAAAAAATATAGGCGAAATAAGGCAAACCTATTATGTGAATTATAGGTTAAGGGTTTATGTATCAAGCCGAGCTATAAACTAGTAGTGGATCAGGCATAGTAGATGTTATTTTGAAGTAGTACAAGACATTGGAATTATATAATCCTTTCTGTAAGTCGGTGAGACTTCCCTTTTTGTAATTGAGCAATGAGCTCTAGGCACTTGGCCTTCCTGCATGTGCAGGCCCCTATTGTAGCAGTAATATTCTCTTATTGGCCAGTAAGTGAATATTGTGGGTCACAAATTCCATTGAGGTTTTTCCCACACCGGGTTTCCTCACTAAACTAGTGTGTTATGGTGTGTTTTTCATGTGGTTGTTGTTATCTCTGTTTATTGCATTATTTCTTGTTTACCGGTATACAGTATTGATATGCTCTACATGTTTTAAGTTAAGAAAATTTTATAACCGGTTAGATACTGATTCACCCCCACCCTCTCAGTATCTATGGGAATCCTAACACCATCTCCACATGCCTGGTTGCAGTTCCAATTAGGCTCATATACTTCTCTTTCACACTTCTAAACACTTCTTTGCACTTCTTCTCCACTACCAAAAGATTAAATCAGTATTCGCATATCTCACACATTTGTAGATCCATTCGTAATATGATATAACATTAATTTATACATATCATCAACTTATATTTTAAGATCGGCTTAACCCACAACACAAATTACAAAATATAACCATACATGTTACAATATTACATGTCGACCAAAACTTTGTTAGCTAAGACATAGTATGGACCTAAATCACCACCTTAAACATGAAACACCTTCGAGAATTATGCATCGAACATCCGCAACATGCTACAATCATCATGTCAGCCAAGAACATGAAGAACAATACCGGATTAGTCAAAATCATCAATAACACGCACAACAATCAATGCAGACCATCAACACAAATAGGACACGATCTAGAAACATCCACAAGAATCATTAATTACCACAGCAACAACTGCAACATCACCACTTACTAGAATCTCCATCATCATTCTACCAAACCTGAAGAACACTAACTGAATTGACTGTCAAACTAAAAGATACACTTGTTGACCTCCAAATAATGAACCATATAAATTGAGGACACACTAGAACATCCCAAACACTCTTCCAAATCCTCAAACCAAAATATTGCAACACAGAGCAATGTGGAGAAAAATCTAGAACACTGAACAACTAAAAAACCAACCTCAATACGGGATCACACAACTCAATCAAATCACCATGTAGACCATAGAAAATTTTGTTGAATCAACTAGAGATACTTATCTTAAAATCCTTTAATCCACAACAACTCAACTGCAACACACTAGCCAAACCAACTTAATTAACCTAACTGCAACACTGAAACACACAGAGGAATATGTTGATGGCAGTGATAACACATCACAAACACATATTTGCACATAATCCCAGCAATCTCCCCCTTTGGCATTGATGGAAACATATTTCATGAAAAAAAATCAATAGCAAAGAAAATAACAACTCACAATAATCAATGAACTCCCCCTAAGATCAAGCATATGATACAGCAGTTTTTAACATGATTCTCTCCCCCTTTGACATCAATGCAGAAACACATATTTGCACTCTTGATTCTCTCCCCTTTCAACTAACTCACAAAACTGAACATCTCTCTCCACAAATATGAACATCTGATTCACAACACTAACTACTCCCCCTGAGTAGCAGCCACCACTCATCAATCTGGAGCACAAGATAACTCTATGAGATCCACCGAACTGATGCAAATACATGCATCTTAGTTCTCATTAGGAGGGGAAATTACCCCTAGCTTCTCTCTAAGATACTCAAAAGTATCTTTAGGCAAAGGCTTCATGAAGATATCTACAACTCATTCCTTTGTAGACACATACTCCAATCTGACTTCCTTCTCATTCACCTTCTTCTTTAAGAAATGAAACTTGATTGATATATGCTCAATCTTGAAATGCAACACTGGATTCTTAGAAATATTGATAGCACCTTAATTATAAAAGTATATAGCAATAGGTTTATCATATACAACTCTGATATCCTTCAACGTCTTCTTCATCCAAATTACCTAAGTACAATTCCTGGCAATAGCAATATACTCAGCCTTTGCAGTAGATAAAGAAATTGCATTTTTCTTCTTACTCATAAACCAATCTCTTTCCCAAGAAAAATTCACCACCACTAGTACTCTTCCAATCATCAACATCACTTGCCCAATCAATATCTGTAAAGGCACTCAAAGTAAAGTCATCATCTTTAGCATACCACAAGCCAAAATCAATTGTCCCTTACGAATATCTGAAAATCCTTTTCACAGCTACAACATGAGATTCCTTAGGATCAGCTTGAAATCTAGCAACAAGACTTACGTCATTCATAATATCTAGTCTAGTCTGAGTCAAATATAACAATCCACCAATCATAGACCTATATCTAGTCTGATTTGCTTTCAGAGAATCATCATCCTTTGTCAAATTACATCCATTCACCATAGGAGTACCAACTGGCTTTGCATCATCCAAACTAAACTTCTTCAACAATTCCTTCACATACTTGGACTGAGATATGAAAATACCTTTACCTGACTGAGTAATTTACAATCCCAAAAAGAATTTCATCTCACCAATCATAAACATTTCAAACTCATTCTGCATGTCATCATCAAACTTCTTGCACAAACTATCATCTCCACCAAAAATAATATCATCAACAAATAACTCAACAATCAAAATTTTATCATGATCAATCTTGAAATACATATTATTGTTAGTGGTACCTTTATTAAACTCAAGCTTCATTAAATACTTATCTAATCTGGCATACCAAGCTTTGGGGGCTTGCTTGAGTCCATATAGTGCTTTCTTCAATCTGCAAACCATATCTTCTTGATCTGTCAATTGAAATACATATGGTTCCTCAATATAGACTTCTTCTTCCAACTCACCATTATGAAAGGTTGACTTGACATCCATCTAATAAACTTTGAAATCTTTGTAAGTAGCATAAGCAATAAATAATCCAATAGCTTCAATTCTAGCCACCGAAGCAAAAGTCTCCTCAAATTCAATTCCTTCCATCTAAGAATATTTGTTACAAACAAATCTAGCTTTGTTCCTAACCACTTCACCTTGTTCATTCAATTTATTCAGAAAACCCCATTTAGTTCCAATCATATTTTTATCCTTAGGTCTAGGAATAAGAATCCATGTATTATTCTTTTCAATATGATTAAATTTTTCTTCCATTGCTTTAACCCAATTTTCACCTTTAGAAATAAAGCAATACTCTTCAATAATTCTTCTTCTAGTCATCACACCTCTATTCTTATCACCTATGATCTGATTCTTTGAATTATTCAATCTTACATACCTAGGAGTCTTAGGATTGTCTTGATTACTAGACCCTTGAGCTCTTTCTTTTGCACTATCACTTGCTGCTTCTCCTTCATTCACAAGCTTTTCTGAATCAATTTGAATTTGATTCTGGGTTTGTACTTGCTTTCCTTTATCTGAACTGACATCATGATCATTTGAATCATATCTACAAGATCTGATCTATCTATCATTGGCTTCATCAACTTTCACATTACCACTCTCAACTATCTTTCTTAGCCTCTTGTTATAATATTGGTAGGCCTTGCTCTTAGTATAATAATCAAGAAAAAATACTTTATCACTTCTAGCATCAAACTTCCCTAAATCTTCATCTCTTCTGATATAGCATTTACTTCCAAAAAATTTGAAATATCTAACTGTAGGGGCATGACCAAACCATAGTTCATAAGGATTCTTACCGGTATCACCTTTGATATGCAGTATATACAGAAGTACTCATAGCTTATCTCCAATAGATATGTGAAAAATTTCCTTCAATCATCATGGTTCTAGCAGCTTCTTGAATTGTCTTGTTCTTCCTTTCCACAAAACCATTCTGTTGAGGGGTCCATGGAGCAGATATTTGTCTCTTCACAAAATGCATTGAACTCATTGGATGTGAATTTGCCACCTCTGTCAGATCTCACACACTTCATCTTCAATCTAGTCTCAATCTCAACCATGGCTTTGAAAATCTTGAACTTCTCCAATGCTTCAGACTTATCCCTTAAGAAACTAGCCCACGTCATCCTTGAATAGTCATCAATCAGCAATATGAAATACATGTCTCCCTGCAACATTCTCACTCTAGAAGGACCACACAAATAAGTATGCACAAGATTTAATAATCCATTAGAACAATGTTATATTCTTTAGAAAGTAATTATTTTCTACTTCCCTAACTAGCATTCCTTACATACTCGATTAGCAGGCTTTGTCATTCTTTAATTCCAAACCATATCCCTTGTCAACCATCTATCGAACACTCAAAAGATTATGCTTTAGACCTTCAATATATTGTACATCATCAGTATTGTTCTTACCATCAAGAGAAATAGAACCTCTACCACGGATTCTATTAGATTTATCATCACCAAATCTTACTACACCACCATCATAATTTTCCATACTCACAAACTTACTCTTATAACCTGTCATATGATGAGAGCAGCCACTATCAATAACCATTTCATCTTTTCTCTGCAACTTTAACAGCCAAATATTTCTCTTCAACAAAACAATAAGATTTTTAATGTGGAAAACCTAATCAAGGGTAAAAGCACGGTGGGAACCTACCCACAATATGATGATACCCTATTACAAGTATATGAATATTACAATTGGGAATGCACATGCATTCAAGAACACTACCTAGAGCTCACTGCTCAAAAATAAAAACAACAAGGGCTACAACCCTAGGGAAGACTCACTGTCTTACAAAAATATTCAGATTACATCTAAAATATCATGAACTGATAGAATAGCATCACCTGCCTAGTTATAGTTCCAGTTAGGCTAATATACTTCTCTTTCACACTTCTACAAACTTCTTCCCCCTTCTTCTCTACTACCGAAAGGTTAAATAATTATTCATATATCTCACAAATGTGCAGATCCATCCACAACATGATATTATATTAATTTATACATATCATCAACCTATATTTTAAGTTTGGTTCAACCCACAACACAAACTACAAAATATAAGAATACACACTACAATATTACATGCGGACCAAAACAATATCGGCTAAGACATAGTATGGACCTAAATCACCACCTCGAACATGAAACACTTCCAAGAAGTATGCCTCGAATATCTGCAAAATGTTGCAATCATCATGTCAACCAAGAACATGAAGAACGCCACCAGATCAGTGAAAATCATCAATAACGTAACAACTGCAACATCATGAATTACCACAGCAACAACCACAACATCACCACTTACTAGAATCTCCATCATCATTGTACCAAACCTTAAGAACACTAACTAAACTAGTCCTATCAAACTGAAAGATACACTTGTAGACCTCCAAATCATGAACCATCTAAATTGAGGACACACCAGAACATCCCAAACACACTACCAAATTTGCAAACCAAAATATTGCAACATGGAGCAATGCGGAGCAAAATCCAAAACACTAATTAACACTGAACAACTATAAAATCAACCTCAATACCGGATCACACAAGTCGATCAAATCACCATGCAGACCATAAAAACTTCCACTGAATCAACTAGAGATACTTATCTTAAAACCCTTTAATCCACAACAACTCAGCTGCAACACACTAGCCAAACCAACTTACTTAACCTGACTGCAACACTAAAACAAATAGAGGAATATGTTGATAGCAATGACAACACATCACTCAAACACATATTTGCACATAATCCCAACAGTAATCAGATTGACTATTGTTGTTGTAGACACCTAAAATTCTCTTGTCTAATTAAATAAATATCTTTATTTATTTAATTATTTTAGCCTAATTCTTCTATTAATTAAATAAATCTTTATTTATTTAATTAATTCATTTATCCTCTTCTAGCCTTATTTCTCATTTAAATAAATACATTTATTTATTTAAATTATCATTTTCCTAAATTAAATAAACTTTTATTTATTTAATTGACCCTTCTTCTATTAATTAAATAAATCTTTATTTATTTAATTAATTCATTATCCTTTTTCTACCCATGACACATGTCATTCATCTCTTAATTCCTACACTACCTACCCCCTTTATCATTTTATTATTTCCTCTACCTACCCTCTAATCCTAGCCAACCATTTATCTTTTAAACATCTTAATCTTATCCCTCTATTTCTTACAGTGTCTTCTATATAAGGAGATGTTTCCTTCATTATCAACCCTATTCAATTCAACTACTAGCACTCCCAACCATTCTAGCATTCAAACTTTCATGTGCGATCTAGCTATCAACCACATTTCCGTTGTTTTTTGAGCTCTTGTGCACACATAAAATCTAAGAGCAAATATATCAAGCAAGATCAATGGAGATAGGAAGAATGGAGATCCAAACCCTATTGGACATGTGATGGTATAATCTTTGTGATTTTGTTGATTGACATTATCTTAGGTAATCTTCATATGTTATAGTGGACCTTTGTTATTGTTAGGCTAGGGTTTTGTAGTTGAATTCATTTAGTCTTTCAATATTGTTGTTTCTATTTTTACCATAAACATTTTGGCACACCCTGTGGGACATGGATTTTTGTTAGATATGTGTTTTTTGCAGGTTTTTCTAACCCTATATTGTTGTTTTGTAAAACAATTTGGAGAATAACCTTGTGCAACTAGGGTTTTGGACACAAAATCAAGATCTTGGAGAGATTTGATCCGATCTCACAAATGGCCTAGATTTTTTGCACCAAATTTTGTTGGTAGGTTAAAGACAATATCAAGAGCTCTCAATCCCAAATTCAGAATTTTTGGAGCAAATTTGCATTTTCCATGAATATTTTATGAATTTTGATAAAAAATTAATTTTGAGAGAAAATGAGAGAATTTTTTGGATTTTCTTACATTTTTGGAAATCTCTCAGAATTATACAAAGGATCTATTCTTTGTGATTTTAATTTTGATGCAAAATATTTCCTTAAAAATCGGATCTTTAAAAATTAGAGTTTTTCATTATTTTGATCAGATCTCACAAACTGCTTTGAATTTTGACATCCAATTTTTTTTGCAGGTCAAGAAAGGTATCAGACATGAGCAGAAAAAATCATATTTTTTGGATCATATTTGAATTTGCTATGAATTCTTTATGCATTTTCATAAAAAATTAATTCTGAGAACAAATTAGCAAAATTTTTAGAATTTTTTACATTTTTGGAAATCTCTCAGAATTATATACAGGACCTGTTCTTTGTGATTTTAATTTTTATTCAAAATAATTCCTAAAAATTTGGATCTTTAAACATTAGGGTTTTACATTATTTTGCTTATATCTCACAAACTGCTTGGAATATTTGTATGAATTTGTTTATGAAGGTTGGGAAGGATATCAGGAGTTTCCAGTAAAAAATTCAAACTTTTTGGATCAATTTTGCATTTTATATGAATTTTTTATGATTTTTTATAAAAAAATTAATATTGGGAGCAAATTAGCAAATGTTTTGGATTTTCTTACATTTTTGGAAATGTCTTGAAATTTTACAGGTGGTATGTTTTTTATGATTCAAAATAACTCATGGAAAATCAGATCTTTGAATCTATCAACAAAATGTCCTGTCGAAGGTCCCTATTTCACAAAGTCTTTTGGATCTAGAATTTACCTAACTTGTGTGCTTGAAGGAGGGGTATTATTGGAAAAATATTAACAAATCTATGTTACAAAATTTTGGCAAGGTTTTTTTATCTTTATTGTGTGCCTTCTTTTCATAGATTAAAAAACACTTCAATTGGTGCACTAAAATTGAACTAGTGTCTTTTGTGTCTTAAGCAATAGGCTTTTTTTGTTTAATCTCTAGAGGGCCTGTCTCCCAGTGTGGTCATTAGAACTACTAGTGAGGAGAGAATGACCCAAGTGGTAGTGAGGAAAACCCACCTCTTCCAAACCACTATAAATAATTGTATCCATGGTGAAAGCCATGGGTAATGTGTGTTGATTAGTTCATACTGACACTATGTCTCCCCATAAACCCATTTGATCAAATTTATTTGATCATTTGTAGGGCGTAACTCCTACTGACTGGGAGCATTCTGTATTTACAAAGTTGAAAGTGTCGCATCTATGACCACACAAGCAGATTCCCTTACTAGCACCTTTTTGTTTTAGAAAACCAAAATCCTTCTAGTTGTTGGGGCAGGAGGTCGGACCTATGGAGTGGCCCACACACATACGGTTCTTAGTAGAGATACAAAGTTCTTCACGGGGAGTTTTCATGGGGGCTAGTGCTTGGTTGCCCTAGAGAAGTGACTGTCGAGGGTGGAGCCAGTAGGGTCAAGCATCTAAGTATCCGCTTTGAAGAGTGTAGCCTCAGGGGAAACCCCATGTGGGATCAACAACTATTGTCCTGGCCAACCATAAGAATTATGTTTGTCTTCTTTTGAACATTCAAACATTCAAGGTCAAACATCAAAACATTGTGTCTTTTGCATCTTCAAGTGTATGCAAAACATTTTTACATCAAACAACACACTTTCTTTGGAGTCATTTTGAGTCTACACACTTGCAAACATTGAGTCCTCATCAACATTGTGTCCTCTTGTCATGAAAAACAATCAAAAATTCAGATTTGGTCACAACAAACAACTTTACACATTGGAAAAATTGCACTTAGTTTCTAGAAACGCGTATGTGTTGTATAGAACCACGTCTGTGTCATTTAGTTGCATATGTGAAGGGCAGAAATGCATCTGTGTTCTCTTAAGCAACATTACATTCACAAAATATCAAAAACACGTATGTGTAGTTTTCAATAGCGTCTGTGTCATTTAACCGTGTCTGTGAAGTATACAGGCACATCTATGTTCAGAATTGAAAAATAAAACTTACAGTCCAACAAACAAGAGCAGTCAGTTTCAAACTTATTGAGCTTCCTAAGTTATTTCTCCAGGTTTTCATCTATAATTCAACCTATCTTTGGGTCTCACAAAGTTCATCATTCTTTACATCTTGCATTACATTCACATTTTTCTAAACTTGAGTCAAAAGCTCACTTGCTTGTCCTCATCTTTCTTTGTCAACATACTACATACAACAACATTTTGCTAAGTGGTCCCTCATCAAGGTCTATCACCTTTGGGTCTCATTTGGTCTTACTTAGAGTCAAGGTCAACTTACCTCATCAAGAGAAACTGTCATCTCTTTGGAATCCACACCTACTCTACTACATACATATTTGGTCTTACACTTTAGACATTGCAAGTACACCTCAAATTCATTTACATTCCATCCAACTCTTGGTCTTCCATACTCTTTCCATTTTCATCTAGTCTCACAAATCTTGGTCAAGATCTAGTTCATGGTTGAAACTCGTTCTCAAAAATATAGGAGAGAAACTAAAGAGGCTCAAGAGTCTACAAACATGAGTGCCTATGAGTGTGACAATGATGTCTTTTTCAATTTTGATCATACCACATTACCTGACATGGATGCCTATAGAAACATTCCAAATGTTGAGAAGATGGACACTACAAACAACAATGATACACACAATGACAATATGGACAACTTTTCTGTACATTCAGCAAAAGTGGAAGACTCCATTATGGATCCCCGTTTTAATCGATTGGTTGAGGGAATAATGAAGAGAGATAGACAATATTTCTTACAAGTGATGGCACAAAGTAGAGCCAAGATCCCTCATGATTTTGACATGTCTCAAATAATGGAAAACCAACCTTTGCAAGAACCTCAACTCAACATGGATCAAAGGAGGCCTAATAGTGGAGGAAATAGAGGACCACATCTTGTGCCTGAATCACCATCATCTTTGTTTCCAAAACCTGAGGTCCCACATACATATGGTCAAGCATATGATACTCACCTTCGCAAACCATTATGGAATTATTATGCAGAAAAATATACTTAATCACATGCCAATGCTAAGGACCAACCACCAAAGCAATTGGATATCCAAAGGCATGTTCAAGATTTGGACACAAGGAAACCCCACGTCAAATTTGGGGCAACACATTAGAACAAACTCATGACATGCCTGTATACATGGACAAAACAAATATTCCATTCCTCATCATGACTCTATACCAAGTGGTCCTTATACGCAACATCATTATAGACCTCCTCCATATGAACATGTGTATGATCAATACCATCCATATATGCAACATGCTCCTCCTCCACCCAGTGGCTCAGGCATGGGATATGGTCCAAGAAGTCATTCTCCACCTAAAAAAAATTTGGAACAACAAATAAAGGACTTACAAAATAAAATGGAGGACATAAATACACCAAAGCCAACTTACACAATGAGAGACATATGTCCCCATCCATTTGACAAAATCATTCCAACTCCTCCTTTTCCTACACATTTTGTAACACCTAAGTTGGATAAGTACAGAGGCAAAGGAGACCCTAAGGCACATATAAGACAGTTTTTCACAGCTTGCATTGAGATAGCATTAGAAGAAATGTACTTGATGAGACTGTTCCCACAAATCTTAGGTGATCAAGTTATGGAATGGTTCTCCCAACTTCCACCTAGAATTAAGTCTTGGGGTGATCTAGCGGAAGCTTTCATACAACATAGAGACAAACATATTAGTTATCACTTTGTGCAGCACCAAGCAAAAGGATGGGGAGTCATTTTCATCATTCTTACAAAGATGGAGGAATTTAGCCAGTAGGTGCTCTTGTGAAATTCCACAAAAACAAATGGTAGAGATGTTCACACAGAATGTCCACAAAGAAATTGGTTATGAATTAAGGAAATATTGTTTGTCCACTTTTAAGGATGTCATTGAGAAAGGCTTAGCAACCAAGAAGGTCTTAATTGAACAAGGAGTAATTAAGATATTAAAAGAAAACAAAGAGGACTTTAAAGGAAAAGACAAGACACGATTTTGGAACAAAAACAAGAACACAGTAAATGATGGCATTCTCAATGCTAACACAATGAGACCCAAAATCATTCTTTCTGGATCAAGTTCTACAAAGAACCAAGTGAATACTCAAACAACTTCAAAACCACAAAGGAAATATACCCCATTGGGAGAACCACAAACAAGATAATAACAATTCCAAACAATCGTCCATATGAGCCAAAGGTCAAACCAAATTGGTGGAATGACGATGAGTACTATGAATATCACAAGAGAAAGGGACATAAAACAATAAATTGTCATCGTCTAAAAAACATTATACAGGATCTTATTGATAGAGGTGACGTTGAGATCAAAGGGCATTAATCCAATCAAGAACATGAGATGTTTACGGAACCATTCCCTAAACATGACAAGGGAAAAGCCAAAGCCACAAATGTGGAGACCAACTATACCAGAGCATCTTATAACTATGATTTAACTATTAATCACATTTCGATTGACAATTATATCTCTACCATTATCATAAAGGAAAAAATGCCTAAAAATTCTACCCAAAGACCCAAGGTTGTCCTAAAAGGCATTAGATCTTCTTCTGAATCTACCACTGAATGTAATGCCACAACCCATCGAGGTAAGGTTACTTTTCAAGATGCTCCAGCTAAAACCACCACTTCCTCAGCAACCAAACCTAAGTATGACCTAGTAGAATAGCTAGGGAAGACACCCACACTTATCTCAATCCTAGAATTGTTGCGTATCTCCCCTTCACATAAAGCTATACTTGACAAAGTCCTAAGAGAAACCTCTATACCCACTGATCTGAATGTGGGCCAGTTTCAAGCCATGGTGGGATAGCTTTCCATTCCACACTCCCTTACATTCACTGAAGCTGATAATGCCTATGTGAGCCAACCACATAATGCACCTTTACACATTGAAGCCTTCCTACACAAACATCAAATAAAATGAGTCTTGATAGATGGAGGAGTTGGTCTCAATATATGTACTTTGAACACAATAATACAATTGGGATATTCAAATAAAGTTGTGAATGCTACAAACAAAATTACCATCAAAGCATATGATGATGAGGAGCGCTCATCCAAGGGCACAATCACCTTACCTCTCAAAGTTGGTCCAGTTACAAAAGATATGGTATGTCAAGTCCTTGATCTAGATCTCACATATAATATACTCTTGGGACATCCATGGATTCATGAAATGAAAGTTATTCCCTCAACATATCATCGATGTATCAAGCTCCCACACAATGGAGCTGAAGTGACCGGCAAAGCTAATCCAAATCCATTCATATATTGCAATAACTTGTGAGCAAGATCGGAAATAACAATCCCAATCAATTGAGAAGTTGTTCCATCCTTGACATATGTGGATCCATAATCCTTGAAACCTTCGACATCCAAACAAGAAGAGCTCAAAGAAAATTCAAGGTTAAAGACGTGGGATGTGGTGAGTATATCTTTCATGTTGATCAACTCCCACTATCTCCTAAGGTATTCAGTCAGCAGGAACAATCTATAAACAATTTTCAATGTCAAGGAATTGGGTGTGAACCACCTAGTATTGTGGCTACTAAGTCTGAATGTAAATCTCCTCTAGTGGTGCAAGCAACTCTTGATATCAATAGTCCTAAGAGTGGTTCTAGCAAAGAATCTATTGAGTGTATCGCCAAACCTCTTGAGAACTCACATAGCCTTACCATTTCATCCACTCATTCCATTTCCACTCTGCTCCCAGAGTTGGATCAACAAGAATCACAAAAGCCCTTACTAATTAGGGATGAAAAATCAAGCTATGAACAGAAAAATTTTAAAGTCAAAAATAAAGAAAAGTCCTTCAGTCTAAATAAAAATCATAACCTATTGGACTCGGCAAAAATCAAGGTCAAGGATAAAAATCCTATGAAAGAAAAACAGCAAGATTTTATGTCCCCTAATATCAATATAACTAGGGGGAAAAGTTCTAAAATTTTAAGTCAAAAAGCATACTTGTTGATCCTAAGTCTCCATCATGCTATCCTACTTTCACTTCTTTTCGCAATCATAAACCTTCATATCTCATCCACTTGTTTTGAACATCCATTCCATTTTGGTGATACATCACATCAATGGACCTTTAATGGAGCTTCCTCGAAGGACTTTATTATCAAGTATGCCCAAACTTCTTTTAGGTGACATGCATATGGGCTTGTGTATTTTGCATGCTAGTAATTCTATCTCAGTTCCTCTATAAAAGAAGACAGTCACTCGAGCTACACATCATTCAATCAAGGAACATTGCAGCTACAATCATAAGGTAAAGCCTTGCACATTTGAGGTAGTTGACTTAGTTCTCAACGACAATCCTAAAAATTGGCAAGATAGAGAGAAGAAGGGCAAGTTTGAACCAAATTGGCTTGGTCCTTATGTCATCATGATAGTCTATGGATCAGGTACATATCATCTTTAGACACCAGATGGAGAACCTTTGGAGGATCCTATCAATAGCATGCACCTTCGCAGGTTTTACACATAGCTCTTCAGCATATCCTAATTCAAAATTACAAAAAAATAAAAAAATACAAAAAAATACAAAAAAATCAAAAAATTATCAAAAATACAAAAAAAAAATCAAAAAAATACAAAAAAATCATAAAAATAAAAAATCCTTACTTGGTGAAAACCTGGCAAACAGGCACCTTGTGACAAAAAAATTGAAAGATTGAAAAAAGTAAAGAGAAATAAATTCATCCAATGGTGAAAACTGGGTCACCGATGCCATGTGTTGAGACATTGCTCCTTCCTCCTTCAGAATTCGATATCATCCTTCACTTTGCACACACTCACGGCCTATCCATCCATAATAAACTTACCCATTCCCATCATGGTTTTTTATTGATCTACCTAAGATTGGTTAGCCATTCATAATAATCCCTCATTTTCCCCAGTTTTCATCCATAATAAATCAGCTCATATCTGTGGCTAAAGAAAATCCTGCGTCTAGTGATGGGTGTGGAAGTACGAGCATCACACGTTCTGAGAAGTACAGTCTCTTCCAACTTTCTTCAGTCTATCCACGCATAATCCACAATAAAAGCAACACTTGCATCACAGATCTACAATAAAGTTTCATCTTCTCCACAATAAAGTATCAGTTTCATGGACTAAGTCAGTTTAAGATGAGACATAGTAGCAACAATGGGCTTCAACAAATCAAATCTTTTGATAGACTCAGACAACACTATGGTTCAGTGCTATCTATCCTTTTGTGGAAGTAAACATTGTGACCACAATCAAATAAGACTTATACAAGTGACAAGAGACATTAAAATTGAGGACTATAGTGGATGTTGGTGTCGAGTCTTGGTTTTCTTTTGATTTTATCTTTTGGTGACATGTCTTTTAGCTTTTCCAGGATGTATCTGACTAGAGATTTTATCTCCGGGATGTCTTTGACTAGAAAGGCAAGGATGAGGTATCATCACCTATTTTTCTTTGTTGTCTGTGTATTGTCTCTTATTAATGCTATGACTTGTCCAACGATATAAGGACACTGTGAGTCTAGTATGAACTGGGGCATTCCTTGTTTGAGACTGTTTGATCTCCATGAAAATGGGTACAATGACTTTCTAGGTCGAACATATATCTGGATTGTCATAACCTATTTGCCATAATAAATCTCAATGATGATAAAGCACAAGAAGCTCTTTCACTTCCATATCTTCTACCATCCATCCCCTTTCTTGATTGACCTCCATTGTCCTTCTTGAGTCTATGTAGCCTGTTATCACATGACTGAGTTTAATGACATGCCAAAAATATATGCATTTCATGTCGTTTGCACCTGCATTACCACATATTAGCATTTCATACATACATATAGATATCACAATTACATCACATCCTGCACACAACACATGTTAGCACATTTTACACTTTCATCATGTAAATAGTTATTTGCATTATCATATTCATCTACATTTCATACATTCACATTTGCATTTGCATAAACATATAAAACATAAAAGAACAAAAATATTGCATTGCATCAATATCATAAGCATCACATAGATACATGTATCACATAGAAACATCACATAGGTACACACACACACACACACAGATATATATATATATATATATATGTATATCTTAAAATCATAATTGTCATGATAAAATGATGTCAAAATCATATGGCTACAATCACCCAAAGGTGTCTACATCATCATACAAAATGGTACAAAACTGATACATAAGGAGCCCTCTAAGGCTATGATGAACTCCCTCCCTTGCAGTCGGCTTGCCTTGACAAAGTCTGAGCCTTGGAAGGACCTGCCCTAGGATCATCTCTCCTACCCCCTCTATCTGGTAGTGGTGGAGGTCCCATGACCCCACCACTAGACACCTGTCTCTTGTCTCACTCTCTCTCCAGTGGTCATCGTAGTCCACAATGGTCTCTGGAAGCTCCTCGACCGCTGATCTGGTGGCACCACTCCATAGTATAGGTCTCTCCAGTATGCTATCTCCTCCCTTGCCTACAGAACATAGGTGTATCTGGCCCCTGTGTCCTTTATTACCTACCTCCCTGCCCTAAGTGTTGTCTCAACCTCTGTATAGTGTTGAATAGCCTAATCCTTCTCCCGCTCAATATCCCTCAGTTGTCTCCTGACTCTATTTGTATACCTCTCTAGATCCTGGATCTCATCTACCTATCCCTAGTAGAACTCCCTCAAGGATAGTAGCTCATCCTCCTCCTCTCTCCCCTCACCTTGTCCTTGTGGCTACTCCTATGGTTGTTCCTATCCTTGTGGCTGCTCCTATCCTTGTCCCTATCTAGGAGCCTGTACCTATCTAGGAACTTGTGTTGGCACCTGTAACGGAAATCCACCTCTTCCCCTCACTACATGAGCCTACTAAGCCTGTCTCTCCTCTCTACCCTCTCTCCTCAAAGCCAATCTCCTCTCTACCACTGCACCCCACCTCCATCATCAGCCTCTACCTCCACCAACCCCACTATCATCTCCATAACCTCCATCATCTCCCTCTACCCGTCAGTCATAGAAATAGATGATCTGCCCAATATGCATTGTACTCAACATCCATCCTTGCATCCTCCACATCTACCCAAATGTCCCAAGGCATGGGAACCATCTCTAGAAGTTGTCACTGCCTGATCATACAATAATAATGACCCCAAATGCACCTAGTCCCTCATGGTCCACACATACATCCCTGACCCCCGTGGCATCTGTTGTATCCTGTCAAACTGCCTACATACCCTATCTATCAACTACCTCTCAATGACATATGGTGTCCTCCCTATCAGATAATTGCTCCTGAACACATATGGCAGCTCCACCGCATCATCCTCCTACTCCTCATAGTCTAAGTAAGGCCTCCATATCACACTATCTATCTCATCAATAACCCAGCGCCAATACTCTAGCCTCCCAATCTATGGCTGAGAAGTAATCATATCATAAAAATGCACATTACTACGCCCATGTCCCCTGCCTCTAAAGTGTATCAGTCATGTAACCGCTAGATGCTCATATGCCCACACCTACAGTAGTGTCACTCCAAACCCAAATCCTGTTGATCCGTCATACACAAACTGATGTAGCTCATAATAAAAGTGTTCCAGCAGACACAACCCCATGCAAACCTAGTGTGCTCAATCACCAATGTCTCCAGAGTCCTCCCCATCCCACTGCCAACCCTCATGTTGCCCTGTCCAGATAGAGGAACCCCCTAATCACTCCTTCCAGCATTGTCGGTAGTGTCAATCCTATATATGTCATGGTATCCCAAGCCACATGTCCTGCCCTCATCTCTAGTCCTGGATCCTGGAACACTCATCTTAGTGCATCCCTATCTCCATCTTGATCGTAAGGAACTAACTCCCCATCGATCGATATCCTTAGTATCCTATATACATCCTCTAAGGTGCCTGTCATCTCACCCATTGGAAAATGAAAAGTGCATGTCTCCAAGTCCCATCTCTTTGCTAATGCAGTCACCAATCCCATGTTTGCCCAAAACTCAAGCACATACATAATGTATCGCAGTCCCATAGCCTCTATTGTTGCTCTATCCTTGAGTGTCATCTCTAGTCATAAAATCTGAGTCAAAGAAAATCTCTCCTCTGACTCTAGCATCGGTAGGTCCTCCTACAATCAAGCAAATCAACTATGTCAATCCTAGTGGCATTCCCTGTTCATCACAAAGTGTTGTTTTTTGTCCTTGTGCTTATATCTATCATATGGCACTCTATCCTAGTGGCATTTCATGTTCATCACAAAGTGCTTCTTTTTGTCCTAGTGCTTATATCTATCATATGGCACTCCCTGTTCATCACAAAGTGTTATTTTTTGTCCGAGTGCTTATATCTATCATATGGCACTCTATCCTAGTGGTACTCCCTATTCATAACAAAGTGTTGCTTTTTGTCCTAGTCCTTATATCTATCATATGGCACTCTATCCTAGTAGGACTCCTTGTTCATCACAAAGTGTTTCTTTTTATCCTAGTAGTACTCCTTGTTACTACTTATCAAGTTGCCATTACTTTTATATACAAATTCATACTATACATTCTAATCGATTAGCACTACCGAATCATGTAGTCGGTATATACACAGAGAAGTCAGTATGCATAGTCTAGTCAGTTACAAAACATAGTATACACTGAGTTGTCTACCGAGTGTCTTTTTGAGACTACCGAGCAGTAAAGATGACACATCGAGTTGACATACACCGAGTGAAATGTGTTACCAGATATATTGAACCTGGACATTCATATGAAAACGTGTTACAAGATTGAGGCACATATAACTGTTATAACATTGGAAATTGCACCAAAAGATTGTGTATGATTACAAGGATAATCTAACCAATGAAATATTTTGTTTGGTTATTCATTTGAGGAATCTTGTTTGTAAGATCGAAGCAATGAATTGGATCACCGTTTTAAGAGATCTATTTATACAACATGAGTTAAGAGCAAGGTATGTGCATGTATGAATGAAGGAAGACTGTTACAGAGACACAGAGGTCACCAAGAAGGTTTTCAGAGAACAGTTGAAGAACAGAGTAAACAGAATGGTTTACTGAGTTACTATATGGGTTACCGAGGTATGCTATAAGCAAGGTAATCTTATTCTGAGCACATAGAATCTGCTATAACATTTCAAATGTAAAGTTGCAGATATTTGTAATATTGTGGAGATTGAAAGAGAAACCTTTAATAGGGTAAAAGACTCTAATTAAGTCTATAAATTGTAAAGCCTCTAACCAGGTGCAGCATTCAGAATAAATGTTGTAAAATCCTTTAGCAAGGTAGATCTAATAGATCTTGTTACTCCTAACAGGGTAAGCTATTAAAAATAGCTAAATGTATCTCTAACCGAGAATTCTTTATTATTGTAGTAGTGAAGTTGTGGGTGCCATCCCCATCGCAGTTTTTCTCTCTAACCAAGAGTTTCTGCATAACCAAAATATATGTGTTATGGAGTGAATCATGTATGATTGTTATCTATTTGTTTTAACTTTATTTTATGTTACTACACTATTCTATTTATGCATAACAGTAAGGTTATTATACAAGAAAAGTTTTGGAGTACTGATTCACCCCTCCCCTCTTAGTACATTAGCTTTCCATATTGGGCCTAACAATTGGTATCAGAGCTTGAATCTTGGAAAAGGGTTTAACTACCTAAAGAGAAAGATCTTATCAATGGAAGGCTCTAAATAATCTCGGAGGATTGTGTATCTGCAAGAAGAGCTAGATCATGCAAATCAAGTGATTGCAGACATGCAAAGGCAAATGCAAAAATCTCTGAAAATAAGAAGAAGATTATCTTATGACTTGCAAGATTCTTAAGAGTTAGTGGAACAAATTGAGACATCATCTAAGAATAGTATACCTGAAGAAACTGAAGAAATGATTGGAGTGTTGAAAGAAAAGAACAAAGCATTGGCTGATCAACTAAAAGAAATGAAAAGAGAACATGAACATTTTAGCACACAGATGACTGAAAATCTAGATGCATTAAGGACAGCTGAGGATAAAGCAAGAGATCTACAAAGAGAGAAACAACAACTTGAAGTCTTAGTATCTGATAAGAATGATGAAATCATAAGGTTGACTAGGATTCAACAAAATATGACAAATCAACTAGGTTATGCACATCATGAAGCAATTCTGAAAAATGATGAGAATCAAGCATTGAGACTTGAAGTATCAAGGTTGACCGATGAACTTGAAACGGAGAAGAAATCCAAAGAAACATTGAAGAAGAGTTATGAAGCATCAAAGATGTTGGATGAGCAACTGAATACAAGAAGACCCAACAAAGATGCAGGACTCGCTTACAAAGGAAAAGACTCTACCGAGAAAGGAATTCATACTACCGAGAGAGGAGAATCATCAAAGCAAGCTGGAAATAGGAATAAAATCAAAAGGAAAAAGCCTATTTGCTACTACTATGGAAATCAAGGTCATACTACCAACTTATGCTAGATCAGAAAAGGTAAGCAACCAAATATCACTAAGTCCAATGATTATTGTTACAATTGCAATAAATATGGTCACACATCTAATCAATGTAGGACAAAGTCTGTTAACAACTATCAGAAGGCAAAATTCAAATTGTTTTGTAAAAACTGCAATAGATATGGACATAGTACCAAGAAGTGTTGGCTTAAGCAAAAGAACCACATGTGGTCTGCACACCAAGCAAACACTAGAGGTTATCGAACTCACACAAATCCTTACCGACAATATGCAGCAGTACCATGGGATTACAATACAAGGATATGGTGTGAATGTTGTGGAAGATATGGACATATAAGTGCCAACTGTTTTATAAGGTTTGGAATGAACAACTTAAGATCATGGAGAAATCCTGGTATGGCATGTTTTCATTGTCACAAGGTTGGACATTTAGCTGGAGATTGCAGAGATCAACCTAGAGGAGACACTGAAGAGATAAAAGAAAAATTCAAGATGATTTGGAAAAAGAAGGAAATCATGTCAGATGAAGAAAGCACCTTACCTACCGAGTTAGGTGCACCTATTCCAAATTAATCAGAAAAGGTATGAAGGGATTGCATTCTCTGAAGGTTAAAATCATAACAGTTCCTATTCTAGTATGTACTAAATTCAAAATCTGCATAGTTAAGATGCATTAGTAGGTTTGAAATTCTATCAAAAGTACTTTACAAGAAGCCTATCAAGTCAGTGAATACAAGAAGCCTGTCAAGTCGGTAAATGAAGGAAATTTGGTTACTTGGTTAAAATGAAAGAAATGAGAGTAAATTGGTTAAAGGTAAACTGAGTGCATTTAATGTTTTGACCTAACCCACACGAAGCCTAATAAGGTATTTTGTGTACTTAAAGGTATTTTCGTGGTCATTTTCATTCACCAAGTTTTGAAGAGAGCAGAGTAGAGTGAATCAAGGTGATCAAACTTCATTCAAAGCGAATCCAAGGTATTTACATCAAAACTCATCACACTGTTAAGTTGGTTTTCTGATCTTGTCAAATTGCTATTATCTACTGAGTGTGAAGCGTCTATCATTTGTAAACCGTCAAACCCTAAGGATAGTTTGCTAAGTTTTATCTGAAATTTACAAATGGCACCCAAGATCCAAGATCCTGTAGTTGTCAAGAATGTGGAGAATCCCTCACTGAAATACACTTTGATTCCTAAAGTCGCCTCTGAACCGAATGACAAAACTGCTTTTTCACTCATCCCGGATCGAGTCTTGTTAGTCAAAGATGTTAGATTCTTCACCAAATGTCATGTTGAAGAACTCGGTCATGTTGAGATTAGTGACACATATGATGAGCTATGTATCGATGGCAAAATGGATAGCAAGTATGAGCATATCAGAATCAAGGGATTAACTGAAGCCCTAACCTATCCTCGTGTGTTCAAACCCCAGTGGGTTAAATTTATTTTAAGCAAAGTTCATGATGATTTTATGTGGCTAGAGGAGCAACCATTTAAAATCACTAAGGAAACCATTCATGTGATCACCAGGTATCCTATCTATGATCATGCACGAGCACAGAAAATGATATCACAGAAGGAGTTAATCAGTTTAACTAGAGTTGAATCTGATTACCTAGGACTAAAACTGAATAATGTCACTGATGCAAAACTTAAGTTTGCAATTAGAGTAATTGGTTACTATTTCTTCCAATCAGCAAGGGAAAATAGTGTACCCTATGTAGCAGTTGACTTAGCCTACAAAATAGTGAAAAAGGGAATGAAAGTAGATTTATGTGAAGTGCTACTAAAGAACTTGTTTGAGAACCTGAACACAATAAGGAAGCCGAAGAAGAAGAACTCGGCAAATACACTAAAGTTTGGTTCACTTATTGTATGCATGTTTTTCTACTTTGAGAATCTCTTTCCCTTAGTCGGTAAAGTAGTTTGGGAGCTACACCGACCAATCACCCATCAAATTAATGATTTTATCAAGAAATTGGGAGATAATTTCAATGATATCATGGATGACTACTATAGCAAATTTCAAGAAAAGATGCACAATAGGTACCAAATTCCACCACAGCTGGTAGAGAAATATAAGGATGATATATGTTTTGAGGTAGACACCGATTATTGCTATGTGAATGTTGTAGAAACAAGGACTCAATCTTTGCCACCAATGGGTTACGAGATTGACTATGATATCACACAACAGCAAATTGATGCATATCTCACACTTCCAAGGCATGCTACTGAACTGAGATATGGAACTTATGAAGAAGTTAAGGAAAAGGTGAAAATGAGCATTGTAGTACCTAAAGCTGCAAGAAAGGCTACAAAGATGATAAAGGTTTTATCTAAGAAATTCAGAGAAGAATCCTCCTCTACACCTATCAAAGGCACTCTTGCCATTACCAAAGAGGAATCTGAAGCTCAAGAGGCAGCAATAACATTGAGTACCGAGTTGCCTAAGGGTAAAGTTTTGCAAAGAAAGAAACTGGGCACTACAAAGGCCCTACCAACTCCACCAACAAAGAGACCTAACACTAGAGCATCAGCTGCATCACTGAGTAAGAAACAAAGAGTGTTATTGTTCCCAAGGTAACCAAAACCTACAAGAAATCTACTCGAAGACTCATTTTGGCAAAAGAGTCTAGTGATACAGAATCTGATGATGCAAACAAATTCTAGATTGTAAAAAGCAAAAAGGTAAATATTCATAGTGTTGAAAACTTTTGTGCCAATCTTAAAGAATATGGTGGATTTGCAGGATTTAGATATGTCAAGTATGAGACTAGGAATAATGATGAGAAGTGACAAATTGAAGAAGCTGTCATTTGTACACTTCTAAAGTTTCGGCTAGCTCCATTAGAACTAGTAAAGTCACTTCCAAGTGAATTGTACTTACATATTGATAACAGGTGGAAATATGCAATGGACTCAGAGAAACAAATTAGAGAAAGAAGTCTAGTCCATCTATTTCCTGATATGTCTATAGCAGAAATAAAGGAGCATTTGACAACCTACAATTCTAAATTTCTTGTCAAACAAAGAGCCTTAAAATTGATGAATGGGCTATACATTGATGTAGAAAATGAGACAAAAGCAAAGTGGAAAGAAATCTTCAAACTAAAGGATGTCAATGAACAATCTCATGTTGAAATTGTTGATGTCACTGAGAAAGATCTTGATGTCACCGAGCAAGGTCCTGATGCTACCGAGCAAGACTCGGCTGACAATATTCAAATTGATGAAGATGTCATCGATGCAGAAGCACCGAAGCAGGAAATGATAGAAGGCACTACCTATGCAAAACTTGTATCTAGTGAGTTTGTTTTAGAACAATTTCAGCCTTATCCACCAGTCAAGCCACCTATCTCTATCGAAGCACCTAAAGATATAGCACAAGGCACCAAAGGTCACCAATCTGAAGTAGCAAAAGGTACAACTCAAGAAATGACCTCTCAAGCACCGTCAAGCACTCAGAATGTAGCAGTTGAGACCCCTACTGAGACACCCAAGGACACCACAACAGCTACAGGAACAAACTAAAGTGTTGCATCTACTGAGCAACCTACCGAGGGTCAGCAAGCCTCACAAGAAATTGTCTTGGTACAACCGACCAAAGGTAAAGAGAAGAAAGTGAAAAGGCATAGTTTTAAAGTTGACTTGACTAAACCGATAGTGTTGCCCAATGTGGATATCTCAAAATTCAAGGGGCAAGCACTTATTGATTTCGGTGAACTATGCAAAGCAAAGGCCGAATAGGAAAAACAGATGGCCATTCAAAAGAAGAATAAAGTACTACAGAAGGTGAAGACACTGCTAACAGAAATGCTACCATCAGCAACAGTTCAACTGATGCAGCCATCCACATTCAACTGGATGAACTCCTTACTCAAATAGAAACATCTGGAGTTGATGCATCTAAGTACTTGAGCAAGCTAAAAGACAAAGAGCTTACTGCAAAAATGATTGAAGAGGTACAAAAAGCTCTAGCTATTGGAAAAGTCAAGCTTGTCAAATTCATTGCTGAGTTGTCCCCTCAACTCAAGCATATTATTTATTTATATCAAAAACTTTGTACATTTTCCTTATTCATTAAAGATATCAAGAATAAAATCGATGCAATTGAGAAAGAGATCACCGATCTCTCCACTAAGTTGACCACAGAGCCAAATTTGGTTCAGAATTTTTACACCAAGCTTCAACAACTCATGGCTTAGTAGTTAGAACTCAGAAATGAAGAACATCAAATCAGGATGGATATAATGACCCTCCAGACATTATTCCTTCCTCATCTTTCATCAATTCAGGAACAGATTAACTGAGCTACATGCCTATCTACTACACAAGAGGGAAGCACTCTTGATGGCTTAATATCACTCTTGGTTGATATTCAAGTACAAAATTCTTTAATGGAAAGTGTAAAGGATGCACTCTCAGTCGCACTCACCGACGCTCGGAAGAAGTATAAATCTATTTTTGATCAGTTACCGCCCCCGGATGTGTAGCATCCTAAAATTGCGACACTTGCAATTTCGACTGCATTTCGGTCTTCACGATGGTGATGCAACACGCAACCTGAATGGAGACCCCGAAACTTGCTCACGACACCAAAAACTACATTTTTCAAGCACCCTGGCCTGAACCTCCTTGCACCCTGCTGTCCCGGGAGGTGGGACCAGAGTGCCCAGCGCCCTAGTCCTTCAGGACCAGGGTGCCCAGTGCCCTGGTCCCCGAGGACCATGGCGCCCAGCGCCCTGGTCCCTGGGCCTATTTTGGGCCCGGTCTCCTAAGGGGTCTCGGGTCTTTTTGTTTGCAAATTGGAAATTATTGTTTCCTAGTCAGCCTAAGGTCAAGAAAATCAGTCTATTAGCCCTAATTGACAAGTATATAAACTACATTTTCCTCTTTCATTCGATAGGATGGAAAAGGCATGGAAACTATACTCAAACATTCAAGCATTCAAGCATTCAAGCATTCAAGCATTCCTTCTAAGTCTCCATTCAAGGCTAAGTGTTGCATTCAAGTCAAGGATTCAACCATTGAAGAGGAGATCACTTACTACATGCTACATACAACATACTACATACAACAACATACAACATCTATACCTTCACACATAAGGATACAAACATCCTTAGAACAAGGTATTAGTACTTGTTTTACATTACATACATTTACAATTACAGCAATTTCTCATTTCTTGGTTAATTCCAAAACCGGGGTTTGACCTAAAGGCAAACCCCTAATCCCTAACCCCCCAATCGTCTTCGCTTTTCTGTGTGTAGGTTGCAGGTACGCGGCTGAAATTGAAGATCTGGAATCCTTGTGCAGAGACAAACAGATCCCCCTTCATTTCGCGGATTTTTCGGAGGACCGTGGCACCGGGCGCCATCGTCCTGACAACTTTTGCTCAAATTTGCAGGACAGCGCCGTATCGACATTTTACTGCTAATTCCAGGTTCGCAGCTTCATACTATATTCCGAACTCAGTTTATAAGCGAATCTTTGTCACTTTCTATGCATTCCTAGCTCAATCTTCCTATCAACATTCTTTACAAAAGAGGGTAGCCTTGCTGTCTTAACCCTTGAAACACATTTAGCATCCAATCTTGCATTGTGTGGGATTGGATCTTGTGGGTTTCAACCCCTCTTTTGAATGTAAAGTCTCCCCCTTAAGTGAAAACCATCAACCCTAGCGAACCTCCCTTCTCTCTCCTCGGAGTTGGAAGAGGGGAGAGCAACTAGGGTTCGATTGCGATTTTCCACTTTACATTTTGGTGAACCCGACGTGAACATCCTTTTTGATTATTCATGATTAGATCTGAAAATTGATTCCTTGATTACATTTCCATGTTTGATCTTTTGCAAAAT
The DNA here is from genome assembly GCF_030272615.1 of Cryptomeria japonica. Lineage (NCBI taxonomy): Eukaryota > Viridiplantae > Streptophyta > Pinopsida > Cupressales > Cupressaceae > Cryptomeria > Cryptomeria japonica. Next base: position 304,733,979 of record NC_081409.1, read on the forward strand.
TTTAGAGGTGATTGCATAAAAACCCTAAAATTTCTTTTTAGTAATTGAACTTGTGAAATATTTAATTGTTAATGCTTACTTCAGATCTGCCCTTCTGTTACAAATCATCAATTCATATTTGTGCTTTAATTTTGAAAATTAAGTGGTTAAGTGTCAAAACCCTAATTTTTGAAACCCTCTTGATTCAACCTTTGTCCGACAATTTCACTGATCAAAACATCTCCAAATCAGCTGTAACTTTGGATTCCGCAATAAAATCACAATATCTTTCATCCCTGAAAATTTGGAAAAAAGTTGCGAGGACCGTGTGCACTCCGAGCGCCATCGTCCCCGACATTTTTTCTGAAATTTTGCGAGAAAGATCTTACTGTATTTTCCTGCTAAAATCCAGAATTTTGGTTGCTTTTATCAATTATAACACTTTCAAAATTACAGTCAAAGTTGGTCTTGTGATTGCTTGGATTAAGGCTTCTAATTATGCAAAAATCATTGAAATTGAAATTTTGTGTCAAAATTGTATTCTTACTGTCCTAAATCTGAAAAGTGTGTTTGCATTCATTCGAAATTTCAGTGCTTTATTCAAATTATTGCAATTTGTGACTTTTGAAATTAAGTGTTTAATTACAACAACTTTGATTTGCGCTTTCAAAATTGAATTTTGCGTGAAATTGAGTCAATTTTTGAATTTCAAAATTTGCATTGCTCTTGACATTCCCTCTAAAATCATAAAATTCAAAATTTCAGTTTCCCTCTCTTTTTCAAAATTCAAATTTTTGCATTTTTCGACAATCTTGGTAGTGTTCAATTTTGAGATTGCAACTTTAATTTGGCCTATCTACAGATCGTAAAATCACTCAATTTTTTCAGGTTAGCTCTAAAATCATCATAACTTTCATCCCTGCAAAATTCGAAAAAAGTTGCAAGGACCGTGTTCCACTCCGAGCGCCACAGTCCCGGACATTTTTTCCGAAATGTCGGGAGACTGTCGTGATTGCATTTAACAGCTTAAATCTAGAAGATTGGCTGATTTTACTGAAAATTGCTAACTCTAAAATTCAAAATCTTCTCTCTCTCTCTCTAGTGCATGAGTTTTACAACAATAAGCCCTACTTACACTATTCCCGTTAGACGAAGCCGTAGAATTAAGTCTTTCCGAGGTTTAACTACCGAGGAGATGGAACCTAATTTGAATAGCCTTTTTAACGAGGACATGGGTAATTCCTCTAATCCTCTTAATGATGAAGAAGCTCTCCATGAAGTTTCTGTAGAACAACTTTCGAAATTGGATAACCAATTTGATGATTTTCACCAATGGTTGTCTCATGAGTATCCCGATAGTCAAGCTCTTCCTTTAATTGAGGGTCTAAAACGTATGCTTCAAAGTGATAAGAATGGAATTGATATTTTGCGTGGTATTTCACACATTGTGAATTCGAATGTGATGCCTATGAAGAGTTGTGTTGAATATTTAGGTTATACACAACCTCCCACACAAGTCAATCATTCTATTCCTTTGACAACTCCTATTGCTAGCATACCTACCTTTACATCAAACATAATGGCTACTTCTATACAAGACATTCCCCCTGTGATCACTAGTCATGGGGGCAATCCCTCTTCTTCAATAAATCCTCTTCCTTCATTTAATCCGACTTCTTCATTCATTCCTTCAATGAGTGTCCCTATTACATCTCCACAAATGAACATGACGCAAGGGGGCAATTCATTTAACCATTCCATTCCTCCTTGTAGTGTTCCTCCTGTCCAATCATCTCCTATGATTAACTATCATAGAGTCCCACCACCTTACTCTTTACCTTCTTTCAATAACATAACACCTCCATCTCAATCTAACACATCTAATATGAATTCTTCGACTGAAGCGACCATTAACAATCTTGCACAAACTGTCTCTTCTTTACAGCAACAAATTGCCTCTATGAATCAATCTAAGTTTAGTGTGCCCACATTTGATGTTGCGAGCCCACTTTCTCTTGACATTGTTCAAGCTATCCCTCCTAAACATGTTGAAATCCCGCATTTGGAACTTTATAATGGTAAAGGTGATCCTCTAACACATGTTAAGACTTTTCAAACAATTTGTACCGATTTTGCTTATGACCAAAGGTTGCTTGCAAAATTGTTTACTAGAACATTAAGAGACAAAGCCCTACAATGGTATTGCTCGTTGCCTTCTTATTCTATTACTTCTTTCGAACAACTTGCAAATGCTTTCATTCAACAATTTCAAAACAATATAAGTCCTAAGGTTACTTTGATTGATTTAATGCATTGTAAACAAGGTGTTAAAGAAAAAGTGACTGATTTCATTGGTAGATATAAGCATTTGTATGCTCAAATTTCTTTTCCAGTGCCTAATAATGATATTCAAAGAATCTTTATTTCTAATTTACAAAAAGATATTCGAGACAAACTTCTATTTTCTGAGTTTACTTCTTTCCAACAGTTGTGTGCCACTCTTCACAATTATCAACTGACTGTGAGTCAAATGGAACAATCTCATCCTATGGCTCCGAGTGATAAGGGTGATAGCAGTCAACAACCATTTGGGAAGTTTAAACCGAACAGAGATTCCATCAAATTCAATGAAAACATCATCAACAACAATGTGAATGCAGCATCAGGTGTGCCTCCTATTTCTAAGTTTTTCAAGAAAGAAAGAAAGTATACTCCTTTGAATGAATCATTGCATAGTATTATGAATAAGTTATTGGAACAAAATGTGCTTACTCTTCCTCCTGTACGACAAATTGATCCTGCAAAGATTACTTCACCTTATTTTGATAACAAAGCTTTTTGTCACTTTCATCGTCAGCCTGGGCATGATACTGAAAAATGTTTTTCTTTAAAGGGTAAAATTCAAGATTTGATTGATGATAATACTATCTCTGTTTCTGGAGTGAATGATAAAGGCAACACATCTGTAGCTCCTCCTAACCAAAATCTTTAGATTTTTACTGATCCATTACCTTCTCATACCTCTAATGCGATTGAGGCTAATGATTCCTCTCTCTCATCTGCTAGTCTTGTGTCTATGGCTCCGAATGTGATTAACTTTGTAGAGCAGCAAGAAAACCCTAAAGAACCTTCCATCACATTTGATTCTAGTGAAACCATTAGAGCACCTGATGGTCCTTTATACATAGTTGCAAAAGTCAAGAATACACCTTGCCGTGGAGTGCTTATTGATCCTTCATGCATGGTTAATGTTATTACTGAAGAATTTCTTTTTACTTTGCAATTGAATCAAGTGATCTATGACAAAACAGATGTGATTGTGAAATTATTTGATGCATTTTCTTCTCCTACAATTGGTTCTATTACATTGCCTATTGAGGTCCATAACAAATCTCTTGATGTGAACTTTGCTATTATTCCTTTGTCCGAACAATTTCGTGTGAAGCTTGGCTATCCTTGGCTATCTTCCATGAAAGCTATTGCTTCTCCTATTCATAAATGTTTGAAATTTCCCAATAATGGTGAAGTTGTTACTGTCAATCATAGTCTCTTTAAACCAGCTGAAAGAACTTCTAGTGTTCCTATAGATTACTTTTGGCCTAAACAATTCCAATCTCTTCCTCCGCGAAGTGATCATCTTTTCAAATCTTATCAAAAGTGGAAAACAGATATGATCCTATCTCTAAGTGAACCTAGAACACCTAAACTTGACATTCCTATCATTCTTGAGAAGGAAGCTCTTCCTTTGAAAGATAAAACTAATGTCTTTCCTCAAGAAGATTCCCAACCCATTCCTATGGATGTGACTATGTCTATGCCTAATAAACCTTATAAAAGTAGACCTATACCTCCTCGTCATGATGGACTTGGTCTTCTTCCTAAACCAAAGATTCCTCCTTTATATGGAGCAGTTCCTCCTCCTTCCTTTTATAGAGAGAAGAGACCTTCTTCTTCTCCTATTATCCAGCCTAAGAGACCACAACCTAAACACAGAAGTGATAAGGATGAGAAAATTCCTCCTCCTCAATCTTCTCCACTTCCTACTAAGACTAGACAAAATCGTTCTGCACGTGAACGCCGATGAAAGCATCGTCTTAGGGCTCAAGCAGCTGCTTCTCAAACTTTACAATCTCCAAAAACACCTTCAACAAGCATTATTCCATTTTCTCCTCAGCCGGACATTGAGCCTAAATCTCCTAAACATAAGATGCATGATGGTCTTGATCCTATGCGAGTTAAAGATCCTATTTTTATAAATCTTGATGATGATATAGATGAAAATGTTATTCATAATGAAAATGTTACTCCTCTTGCTTCTGATAGTGAATATGAACTTGTTGATGTTGATAACCATTTATCTAATGAATTTTCTAAAGCACTTATCCTAGCTCCTAGACAAGAACAACGTGGCTTGGAACATGAACATAGCCCTTGTTTGGATCTTGTGATAGCTCCATCTGCTGTGTTGGATGTTCCTCCTCTAGCGTGTTCCCTGCCTTCCCGAAACATTGATCAGCAAGATCGGGGGGTAGATGACGTGCTAGACTAGTTTCATTAGCATAGCAGATTCTCTCCTCCTCTCTTTTGTTACTTCTTCTATATGTTATTCTCATTCTTCTATTTGTTGTCCTTAGTGTTGTCTACTTGAGGACGATGCAAAGCATTGAGATCTCTTTTGGGTCTCTCTCATGTTGACTCAAAAGACACATGTGTTCCCTTCTTCTAGGTGACCTTCCTTGATTGGGGAATGAAGAACAATTATGCATACATACATATGATATATACATGACTTATCATACTGACCCCGAGGAAAGAGAAGTCACCTCGTGCTTTGTGTTTTGTGTCTATTATCCTTGGGTTTATCTCACACTTGGGGGCTAAATCTTTGTGATAACGTGCTCCTTTCCTTTCTCATTTCTTATGTGTATCACTACGTTAAAACAATCACCCCCCTTGAGGCGTGTGCGATCGCTTTAACGTAGGGGGGCATACACCCTGTCTATCCTTTCAAAATACTTGAAAATTTCTTGGCGAACTTAGCTTTGCCTTGAAAATTTTTGGTATTTCTTTTGCATGACTCATAGTGAGGGAACCTTACTACTGACAGTCATGGTTCTCCCTCGTGATCTTCCCTTTTACTTTGTCAATCAAAGTCGTAAGATCCTTAGTCCACTGGGGGCTTGGTGTATCTTGCCTCCTTGACGTGGTGAAAGTCTTTCAATGTTGTTTCCTTGTACTTTACCGGAAGTATGAGCATACATACTCCCGCTAAAGTGGGGGCTAAATGTAGCATCCTAAAATTGTGACACTTGCAATTTCGACTGCATTTCGGTCTTCACGATGGCGACGCAACACGCAACCTGAATGGAGACCCCGAAACTTGCTCACGACACCAAAAACTGCATTTTTCAAGCACCCTGGCCTGAACCTCCTTGCACCCTACTGTCCCGGGAGGTGGGACCAGAGCGCCCAGCGCCCTGGTCCTTCAGGACCAGGGCGCCCAGTGCCCTGGTCCCCCAGGACCATGGCGCCCAGCGCCCTGGTCCCTGGGCCTATTTTGGGCCCGGTCTCCTAAGGGGTCTCGGGTCTTTTTGTTTGCAAATTGGAAATTATTATTTCCTGGTCGGCCTAAGGTCGGGAAAATCAGTCTATTAGCCCTAATTGACAAGTATATAAACTACATTTTCCTCTTTCATTCGATAGGATGGAAAAGGTGTGGAAACTATACTCAAACATTCAAGCATTCAAGCATTCCTTCTAAGTCTCCATTCAAGGCTAAGTGTTGCAATCAAGTCAAGGATTCAACCATTGAAGAGGAGATCACTTACTACATGCTACATACAACATACTACATACAACAACATACAACATCTATACCTTCGCACATAAGGATACAAACATCCTTAGAACAAGGTATTAGTACTTGTTTTACATTACATACATTTACAATTACAGCAATTTCTCATTTCTTGGTTAATTCCAAAACTGGGGTTTGACCTAAAGGCAAACCCCTAATCCCTAACCCCCCAATCATCTTCACTTTTCTGTGTGTAGGTTGCAGGTACGCGGCTGAAATTGAAGATCTGGAATCCTTGTGCAGAGACGAACAGATCCCCCTTCGTTTCGCAGATTTTTCGGAGGACCGTGGCGCCGGGCGCCATCGTCCCGACAACTTTTGCTCAAATTTGCAGGACAGCGCCGTATCGACATTTTACTGCTAATTCCAGGTCCGCAGCTTCATACTATATTCCGAACTCAGTTTATAAGCGAATCTTTGTCACTTTCTATGCATTCCTAGCTCAATCTTCCTATCAACATTCTTTACAAAAGAGGGTAGCCTTGCTGTCTTAACCCTTGAAACACATTTAGCATCCAATCTTGCATTGCGTGGGATTGGATCTTGTGGGTTTCAACCCCTCTTTTGAATGTAAAGTCTCTCCTTTAAGTGAAAACCATCAACCCTAGCGAACCTCCCTTCTCTCTCCTCGGAGTTGGAAGAGGGGAGAGCAACTAGGGTTCGATTGCGATTTTCCGCTTTACAAGATGGAAATTAAGTTTTTGATGTTTGTCAAAAAAGGGGAGTAATATACTATATTTAGGGAGTGATATAGTTTTGATAATACAGTTTTGAGTATTGTATACAGGGGAGTATACCAAGCAGAGTATACAAAGTATGCAAACCAAGAAGAGCACACAAGCACATAACCGAGCATGCAAAATCAGAGTTTATGTACAGAATAATGATAAGGGGAGTATATCTGAATATACTATTTCATTGACTATTGTATTTACTGTCAAGTATATTGATTTTTGAGTTATGACTTTGAAAGTAGTTTTTGTCAAACATCTCAACTAATGTCAAAAGGGGAGATTGTTACTACTTATCAAGTTTCCATTAGTTTTATATTCAAAGTCATACTATACATTCTAGTCAATTAGCACTACTGAATCATGTAGTCAGCATATACACAAAGAAGTCGGTATGCACAGTCTAGTCAGTTACAAAAGAAAGCAGTTACAGAATGTAGTATACACCAATCTATCTACCGAGTATCTTTTTGATACTATCGAGAAGTAAAGATGACACACCGAGTTGACATACACCGAGTGAAACGTGTTACAAGATACATTGAACCTAGACATGCATATGAAAACATGTTACAAGATCAAGGCACATCTAACCATTATTACATTGGAAATTGCACCAGAAGATTGTGTATGATTACAAGGATAATCTAACCAATGAAATTTTTTGTTTAGTTATCATTTGAGGAATCTTGTTTGTAAGATCAAAGCAATGAATTAGATCACCATTTTAAGAGATCTATTTATATAGCATGAGTTAAGAGCAAGGTATGTGCATGTATGAATGAAGGAAGACTGTTACAGAGACATAGAGGTCACTGAGAAGGTTTTCAGAGAACAGTCGAAGAACTAAGTAAATAGAAGGGTTTACCAAGTTACTATATGGGTTACCGAGGTATGCTATAAGCAAGGTAATCTTATTCTGAGCACATAGAATCTGCTATAACATTTTAGATGTAAAGTTGTAGATATTTGTAATAATTGTAATATTGTGGAGATTGAAAGAGAAACCTTTAACAGGGGTAAAAGACTCTAATCAAGTCTATAAATTGTAAAGCCTCTAACCAAGTGCAGCATTTAGAATAAATGTTGTAAAATCCTTTAGCAAGGTAGATCTAACAGATCTTGTTACTCCTAATAGGGTAAGCTATTAGAAATAGCTAAATGTAGCTCTAACTGAGCATTCTTTATTATTGTAGTAGTGAAGTTGTGGGTGCCATCCCCACCGCAATTTTTCTCTCTAACCAAGAGTTTATGGGTAACCAAAATATATGTGTTATGGAGTGAATCATGTATGATTGTTATCTATTTGTTTTAACTTTATTTTATGTTACTACACTATTCTATTTATGCATAACAATAAGGTTATTATACAAGAAAAGTTTTGGAGTACTGATTCACCCCTCCCCTCTCAGTACATTAGCTTTCCATATTGGGTCTAACACTCCCTGTTCATCACAAAGTGCTTCTTTGATCCTATCTTTTAGGGCACCTACTTGAGTGTATCCTCTTGAGTAGCTTATCCAATTGGCAACGTATATTCTATCACAAAATTGTCAATTTCAGCCTAATCCAATTGGCAACGTATGTTCTATCACAGAATTGTCAATTTCTTTGGTACTCCCTTTTCATCACAAAGTGCCTCAATCTATCCTATTTTAGGGTCTCTACTTGAGTGTATCTTGTTGAGTAGTTTACTGATTGGCAACGTATGTTCTATCACAGAATTGTCAATCCTAGCCCTATCTGCTACCCTAGTCTTCCCTCGAGGACCTTCTTGAGTGTATCCTCTCAGCATCTTATCCAATCGACAACGTATGTTTATCATAGAACTGTTGATTTGACCTTGAAGACATAAACATGCATTCATAACACAAACGTGCTTGCATACTGCACAAACATGCCTATCCTACACAAATGCATCTACAAGACACAGATGCGCTCGCATTGAACACAGACGCTATTACAATTATAGACGTTCCTGGCACCAATGCAAATTTGCCTATCCTACCCAGAGGCATCTAGCACCAACATAGATGTGCCTTAACATTTCCCCCCCCCCCCCCCGCTTGACATTTTTTGCAACATACCTAATGCGCATTTATTTCCCTACCTGACATGCATTTATGACAACAATTAATGCACCAAAGTGCAATGAGATTTTGTGGTACTCACCATCTCTTCTATATCTGCTGGCCTCTGATATCGGCAAACACGAACGAATCTACACACTAATGTCATCGCTATTGACTACTAACTACTCTTTTCTCTCTCTACACTCTGATCTCTTAGGTGTGTGGATGACAATGAGGATGTTTTCCCTCGTAGTCTATCTTATAGACTACCCTAGCCCTCATCTCCCGAGTGGGTCTTCTTTATCCCGTGACTCTGTCACTCTATCCTATCTTATCAATTCTTTCTGTCCTTTCTCTCTTATCGAGAGATCGTCTACGATCCTTTCAGACATTTTCATCCAATCTCTCGAGGGGGCATATCATTCCCATCTTGGGGCAACTTTGTATTAGTGTATCTTATCTTCTTTGAAACAACGCGACAAGCTGCATTGTCTCAAAGAGGGGTAAAATGTAGACACCTAAAATTGTCTTGTCTAATTAAATAAATATCTTTATTTATTTAATTATTTTAGCCTAATTCTTCTATTAATTAAATAAATCTTTATTTATTTAATTAATTCATTTATCCTCTTCTAGCTTTATTTCTCATTTAAATAATATACATTTATTTATTTAAATTATCGTTTTCCTAAATTAAATAAATAATTTTATTTATTTAATTGATCTCACTTCTTCTATTAATTAAATAAATCTTTATTTGTTTAATTAATTCATTATCCTTTTCTACCCATGACACATGTCATTCATCTCTTAATTCCTACACTACCTACCCCCTTTATCATTTTATTATTTCCTCTACCTACCCTCTAATCCTAGACGACCATTTTTATCTTTTACACCTCTTAATCTTATCCCTCCATTTCTTACAGTGTCTTCTATATAAGGAGATGCTTCCTTCATTATCAACCCTATTCAATTCAACTACTAGCACTCCCAAACATTCTAGCATTTGAACTTTCATATGCAATCTAGCTATCAACCACATTTTCGTTCTTTGTTGAGCTCTTGTGTACACATAAAATCTGAGAGCAAATATATCAAGCAAGATCAATGGAGATAGGAAGAATGGAGATCCAAACCCTATTGGACATGTGATGGTATAATCTTTGTGATTTTGGTGATTTACATTATCTTAGGTAATATTCATATGTTATGGTGGATCTTTGTTGTTGTTAGGCTAGGGTTTCATGGTTGAATTCATTTAGTCTTTCAATATTGTTGTTTCCATTTTTACCATAAACAGTTGCAAATAGGACAATATTGTTATCATGTAGATATGAGGAGAATAAGAATAAGTTAAGTAGTGCCATTTTGGTTTTTTACAACACAATATGTACATATCGCCTATGTATTTCCTAAGGAACTTGAATGCTTTTTTTATACATCAGTTTTGAGGTTACCAAGGCTACCTCATAGGGGGAGTGGGTAGAGAATTAATAATGTCAAGAGGGCATTTTTTTTATTTGCAAATTCAAATGAAGATCCCTTACCCTTTGTCCTTGATATCAAAGGGGTAGAGAAGATATTTTGTGAGTAGTGTCACCATCAATGAAAAGGGTGATATTGTTACATATATGGAGTAGTGCATTGTCATTGATGTCAACCCATGGCTCACTTTTATGAATAAAGGGGAGAGTGGTGTTGATAACCTATGACATGACTAAGGGGAAGACTAGTGTAGTTATGATATCTGCATGTTATTAGTATGGTTCAGTTTAGCCTTACATTGGTGTGGAAGACAAGGTTTCAATATTGAAGTGATGGGAAAGACAAGGAATAACTACTGGCAGTATTATAGAAGACAAGGAGTAAGTACTGATTGTACACGATTGTAACTTATCTTTTGAAGTTCATATACATATTGTGTATTAGTGTATCACTGATAAGTCAAACTTTTTATGAGTTTCATATCAATGATAGTCAATTTTGATGGAAAAGTCAAATGAGGTAGTGAATACACATGTTTGAATCGATTCGCAATGTTACAGGGTCACTTTAATGTATCTCACATAATGGAAAGGTGCATAAGAGATGTCTAAGGCACTAACAATTTATATACTAAAGAAAAGACACAATAATCTAGTTTGCATTTTTCCGCATAGCAAGATATTTTCTTATGAATTAGAAGACATGTCTAGAGAGCCTAAAATTTTTTATATCCAAAGTTTTAAGTCACAGTTGCTTCCACAAAGAAAGTTAGAAATGACAATGTATCGAACTATGCTAAGGAATAGTAAGAGCCTCAAAGAACAAGTCAAAATGCTTTACATTTTACCATACTGATTGATATGGTCATGCAATCTTCAAGACATGTTCATAAATGTCTAAGGTATGTTTTATTCAATATATAGATGATTTGGTCAACTACAAGTCTAGCTTTCAAAGTGTCAAAGTTATATAGTTGACTTAGTATGCTCGATCTTTGACTATACAAGTGGTTATGTGCTTGCATCGACAGAGGGTTGTGCATTTCAGCTATATAAACATATGGGGACTCTTCACATATCTCATTTATGCTTAAATATTGATGCACGTGATATTTTTCTATGTTTCTTATACCACAAATTGTTCAGTAGTTTTCTCTAGGTGACTAATGATGAATGGGATAATAAGACATTGGTTTCATGCTTGTGTCATATTTCCTAGTGTTTGCACCACTTTGAGAGGATGCAATGACATGTTATTGGGTCCAATTGAATCTTAATTGGAACTGAAAATTATTCTCTCTCCTAACATGTGTGCTTTGTAACCAATTTTTAGTGCACTACACATTTCATTTACAGTTAACCTAATTGATATTTTCAATACTTGTGAATGGTACATCACAAGTGTGAATATTGAAGGCAGTGAGCTAGAAGCAGCTAATGATGCAAAGTAGAAATAATTGTTGGCTGACCTATGCAATAAAGCCATCAATATCATGCATTCCTTTCGTACCAAAAATTACATTTCAAATTTATAATTCAAGTAGTTGTTTCTTCCTTTGATTGTATCCCTTAAAAAAGTAGTACTTTTGTTTATATTATTATGAAGCTAGATTTGGACAGTAGATCCAAGCAGCTTTCTCACTGTGGTTTTTTCCTTGTTGGGTTTTCCATGTAAATTTGGTGTTATGTTTGTTTGCTTCCATGTCTCTCTTCTTGCAGTTAAAGAATTACATTTGATGAATTGTTGTTGATCAGATTAAATAAATTATTTAAGTACTGATTCACCCGGGCTTCTCAGATTTCTTGTGTGTTCAAGGGAGCGTTACATAAATGATGAAGAAACTTGTAGAAGATATATACATACTAGATGGTTAGGTAATTACAAAAAATTATCTTTCTCCAAAAATGCCCAAGATCCTACATAGTGGAGATTATAATGAAGAACTTAGAGATGCTATCACTTTACTCAACAAAGTAGATGGACAACCTAAGGTAGGAAATTTTGAGCTTTGGATATACAATTGTATAAAGGCTATCTAAAAGGATGGAAAAGTGGTGCATTGGTCACAAGCCAGAAGTGATGAAATGCATAGACATATAACCCATTTCATCCAAAATGGTAATTTATATATGACGTCCTATGTCGATTATCCCTATGGAATCATAGTACAATGCAACGGATTGACTAGTGTTGGATTTTTTGGCAATGTCCCCAATCAAAATCTAGTATATGAATACTATCCTCAATAGGAATTACAACAATCTTTAAGACATTGCAAAAGGGTGAATGGTACTTTTACCATGTGGTTAGTTTGAACCATAGAACAGGACAATAGAAAGAGGATATTAATAGATGTACAATCTACATTGCACTCATATGGGAGTTGGTTTATTCAATTTTTAAAGTTTAAATACATTGAAATCAAACTATATTTAAGTTACCTCTATATGCTTCCAAAACATCCTACAGATAAAGTTGTGATCTAGAACTTTCTAGAAAGCCTATAGAAACCTTTCAAGTTTTTGAAACATTGCATAGAGGAAGTGTCAAATTCATTTTTCATATTGGGAAATATGAATTCCATGCTTTAACCACTGCCATAGCAATAGATGGTGAATTATAGATATTTAATTTCAGACCCTTTAGTTTAAAGAGGCCCAATTATGACCCCTACAATAAAATTGTAAACTATATCAATAGGAAGAAGAATCATGATCCTCATATAGAATATTATTGGATTGATTTACCAAATGAATATGAGGTAAGCTTGAGATAAAATCGAGGGTTCACCTTCAAGCACATAATAGATATGATAGGATATGCGATAACGACATATATTTGTGTGTACAATAAATTTGTGAATACAACTAGATGCAATGATGATAATTATCTAGTTGATCAAATATCAAGTGAATCCTAAAAATGGGTAATGGAATGGATAAAAAATATGTGAATTAACTAGAAATGAAAGGATATGAAAAATAAAAAGATACTTGTTCTTTGGTTATGCTAAAGAATGTGAAGAGAAATCCTATTTTGGTAGAGCAAGTGAATACTATGCACCAAGGTATAAGGAATCAGGTTGAATTGGTATCCCTTGCATGGACTATGATTCTTGAAACAAAAAATAATTTTCTTGCTCATACTAGACACGGAAAATCTTTGTCAAAATATGTGAGAAAGATGGACCAAGAACATGATATTTATAGTAGACAAAAGGTAGTAACCAATTTAGTATGCAAAGGATGACCACCTATCATTTTTGTGAAGAATTATGGGTGCCTTTGTCTATGTATCAATTACTGGCAATTGATAAGGTGATAGTGGAGAACCGATATCCCTTATCGAGGATAGATGACCTATTTGATCAAATGAAAGGGGAGGTGTTTTCTAAGATCAACCTCAAGTCAGGGCACCATCAGCTTCGTGTCCATGAGACTGACATTCATCGGACACTTTGAGTTCACAATTATTCTATTGAGGTTAACAAATGCACCTTCAATTTTTATGAGTTTGATGAATGGGGTGTTTTGTACCTATCTAGATCAGTTTGTCCTTGTTTTTCTAGATGATATATTGATATATTTGAGGATTTTGGAGGAGCATGAGGACCACTTCTGTTAGGTTTTGCATTGTCACTGGGATAATCAGCATTATGGCAACTTGTCCAAGTGTGAGTTCTTTTAGACTAAGGTAAGGTATATAGGCCATGTGAATTTAGGAGAGTGTATCACAAAGGATCCCTCTAAGATTAAGGCAATTGTGGATTGGCCACTGTCAACCAATGTCTCAGAGGTTCGCAATTTTATGGTCTTGGAAGGTTATTGTCAAGGTTTCTCCAGGTTAGCTCATCCTATTCCTTCTCTTCAAAAGAAAGGGAAGGAGATTGTTTGGTCAGAGCAATGTAAGGCAGCTTTCAGATCTCTTAAGGAGTGTTTGACTAGTGCACCTATTTTGGCAGTACCTAATCCAACAGGTGACTTTTACACTATTAGTTGGTATCAACAAGGAAACAGTAATGGCGGCAATGGGAATCCCACACAAGGAATCATATGAGGATTGGTCAATTGGGACCTCATACACCTTCTTCTCTGAGAAAAAGAGTGTGTATAGAAGTGTAATTGCAAGAAACTGACTCCTTAAGGTTCAAAAGGGAGGGTCACGGCTGCCAAATCCCCTTACTAGAGAGAACTTCGTCACAAAAGTGTGAGACATTGTTATACTACTGAATATGCTCAAAGGGAATTCACACTCCTTTTACTGGGAAGATTGGATGTATTTTTACATTCAAGTACTATTATCAGGTGACAAATATCTTGATTGAGCGCAGGTAATTGTAGAGAAACTCCATGAAGGCTTAAGTAACTTTGTGGGCATGTCTAGTTTTAATATGTCCTCTTATCTTTTCTACATATTAGCTTGTACCAAAGATTAGCCTGGCTTTCTCAATGAACCATGGGTGGATGGCATGAAGGTTTATGATTACTATCCTTTGTTATAGTAGTAGAAACATGTAGAACATATTTCCAGATGGAATGGTATCTTCGCAAGGAGACTTGCTTTTGAACTACAGGGTGATGTGAACAAGAGAATGTTAGTTGAAGCAATGGAGTTAATAAGTATATATGGAAGCTTCTTCATTCAATTTTCTAGTTCACCTATCTATGGGTAGGTGGTTTCAAAGGTGACCCATTCAAGCTACCTAGGTATGCCTTCAATAGCTATGTACTCATAGAAGTGAGAAGGAAACTAGCTCATATTGATAAAAGGTTGGGGGCAAAAGGCGAATCTGGAGTTGCCTTTCCTATTGAACTTGGATACTACAGTTGTAAGTCCGTATCTGATGCTTTAAAATTGGAATTGGAATTTAAGAGGATGAACCTATAGCCCTATGTTGCTAGACGTAGGTTTGATAACAGAGGTTATGTCATGGAAAACCTAAATGTGGATGACCACTTCTATCATGAACCCCAGTTGGAAGATTACTAGGAAAATTGCAGTGATGAATATGAGGTAAGGAGGAGACTATGGTCAAGATTTACTCTGCAGTAGATAATCACCATGAAGCTTCCTATCAGTATATCCAAAGTACAGGAGGAAACAGGAGAAGATGTTCTGGATCTTGAATTCAACAAGAAAGTTCAAGGAAAGCCAATCCCTGAGATTGACTGGAATAAAAAGGAAGATGATGATATTCAAGATAAAACTTTTAATGTTGTAAGGAGAATTGAGAAGTGGTTGAGCGACCAAAACTTTAAGAAAGGATCGCTAATATCCTACCATGAACTAAGAGTTGATTCACATGTTATGACTCAACTTCCTATTTCTTTCACTAATGAAATTATTGATATTGGTGGTTCAAAGTCAATTGTTAAAAAAACCCAACACAGAAGATCAAAAAGGTCACCGTTAGGTTTTACAGCAGCCCGAGTAACTCGGTCAAGGAGCAAGAAAAAGAGAAAAACTCCAACATTGAACCAAATTTTTGTGGACCTAGATCCAACTGAAGAGGTTGAAGTAATAATGGATCAACAGGATTTGGGTGAACCTGCGGTACAAGAAATGGATGTAGGTAAAGAAACAGAGAGTGAATTGAATCTAATGAACACTCTGCTTATGGTTAATTCACCAAGTACTCAGACAATGCTTCCATCCAAAGAACCTGCAAACACTCTGTGATGGTTAGAAGTTGTTGTTGGGAAGAAGAAAAGTGTGGTACTGATTACAATCCCTATAGAAGGTATGGTCAGCAAATGTCTTGGAAAGGTGTCCAAGTCGAAAAGACTCAAAACACAGACAATGCTTGAGGTAGATGAAGTAATAGGTCATTGGACAGCCGAGATGGCTAAGCCTATACCAGATAGAGACTTGGACAAAGCTACCGAGGATGACTTCACAGTAGAAAAGATTGATCTGGGGGTTGCTTCGTGAGCCGTTGATGTTAAACACTTGGAGTCTTCCACGAAGAGAATGATTTCTAGATCATGAAAAGATGAAAAGGATGAGAAAGAGATGAAGTAGATCATCACTCAAATGGCTAAGTACATCAATGTCATTCACCATCCAAATCCTCAACCCTTGTCATAGGTGGCAGTATCATTTGATCCCAAATCTCCAGCAAATCAAAAGATGTTAGATCAAGTTCAAAGAAACAAAATGGTCGTGGATATGTTCAATAAATGGCTTGATCTCATAATACAGCAAGGTTCACACTATATTGTCAGTCTGGTGAAAGTATATGAGGATGTTGTGACTATGAACAAAGAATTGGAATTAGAGGTCATTTCCTGGGAGAAAGAAAGGACCAAATAGGTGGCAGTTCTTGCACAGATGAATGATATACAAAAATTTGGAGTGATGAAGTTCTTGGCTTAAAAACCTGTGGAAAGCTTGGATGACAATGTATTATATGTATCAAGGAAAAATGTGGAGTGGTAAAATTTAATTATCAAACAGGGCCATGAAGAATCCACTAAACTGCTAAAAGGATTGACAGATTTAATTGATACAATGCAAAAGGATCTTAAATGCATTGACATCCAACTTATGAAAGATGATGCCCAGACAATTGAAGCTGCCACAGATATGACAAAAATCTTCTAAGAAAGGATACAATTCATTCAGAAGACAAAATCCTTGACTACTGATGATTTCTCAAAAGTAGCCAAGATTGAGTCAATGCTCACGGTTTGTTCTGATCATCTGGAAGTGCACAAGGCAAGGGTGACACAAGTAAATATGGACAAGGAGGTCTAGAAGCAACGAATTCAGCATATTGGACTCCCCTATTTTCAAGTCATCTTGAACTTCTCAGCGGCACATTTAGAGTGGTGCAGTGTGCGTAGTTCTGTGGCAAAGCAAGATAGACCAGCGGCTTCCTCTGCCACAATGGAGTCATAATCAATTAGGGGATGAGATGTCAGCCTTTTGTGGTCGTTGTTTTAGTTTCTCTTGTTTTAAGCAAACGGTTTCTTTAACCTTTGGTTAAAATGGAGTTTTAATTATTATGTAACAAACTATGATCCTGGAGGCTATTTAAGCTAGGAAGTAAGT
This sequence comes from Cryptomeria japonica, assembly GCF_030272615.1. Taxonomy (NCBI): domain Eukaryota; kingdom Viridiplantae; phylum Streptophyta; class Pinopsida; order Cupressales; family Cupressaceae; genus Cryptomeria; species Cryptomeria japonica. The sequence goes on from NC_081409.1 coordinate 304,751,159, forward strand.
TAATGTTAAGGTCTGAAAAACTGTGATTTTTCAAGAAAAAAACCAAAAAAATATGTTTTCTATGAATTTCTTAAAGCTAGAATGACTGGTTTTTCAAGAACATGTTATGGTGTGCAGTCTTTGAATCTGTGTATTTTAGGATTGGCGATCTTTCTTGAGAAATCAGGTAATGTGCATAATATCATTTTGTTATCAGTTATTCCTATGTTTTTTGGATTCATTGTTACCATTATTTGCAAGTAAATTCATTGTGGATTAAGTTGTGTTGATCCCCCCCCCTTGTTCTGTGAGACATGAGATAGAATCGATCAGAGTTTATACTACTATGCATTTTCTTTTTCTCTAAATTTATGAAATGAACATGTGTGAAAATTGGAATCTGTGATCTCTTATTTGAATTGATCTTTGAAATATTCTTTATGTTTTATTTTAAAAGCATTCCTTTGTGTTGATAGATGAATGCTAAAGCCTTTCCATGCTTTCTGGTTAAAAGTGTATTCATTTCAAATTTTTTTGCATAAAATTCATTGCAAAACGTACGAGGAGCTGCCCTCTAATCCAGAGGATGGATTTGTAATTGGTTCATCCAACTGTTGGTTTATTTGTTTCCTTTCATAAAGGGGTGTACAAGAGTCATATTATTATTCAAAGAAAGCAAACATTATAATTTGAAGAAAGGGACAAATCTGTTAACCAACACTTGGTATCATGGATTCCATGGTGGATGCATCTTCGAATAAACAAATTGTGCCATTTGGAGTAGATGGTATGGCTAATAGTAATTCTGAACAGTTTATAGAGGTTGTTAGTAAAAAGGTTAGGAAGAAAAGGAAAACATCAGACAGATAGTCTCTCTCTAATGGTAGTAGTAAAAAATGTATTGAAGTGCCAAAATGTTTTAATAGATTGTACAAGAACAAAAAACCCTCCACTAAATAGATTTATGATGATGCACATTCATAGTTGGAATGTTAGGGGCTTGGAGATGCTTGAGAGAAAGTATGTTGTAAGGAAATGGTGTAATAGTCTCAAGGAGGAAGATATTATTTTCCTCCAAGAAATTAAAGTGGTAGGGTTCCATGCCTATACTATGTTGAATTTTTTGTGGGGCCAAGCCATTGGGTTTCACTCTAATCATGATAGGGGTAAAAGTGGTACTATCATTTTGGTTGGTCCTAAGTGGGCTGATAGGATTATTGCTAATGGTGTCTCCCCTTGCCAAAGGACTTTGTGGGTCACTTTCAAAGAGAAGGACTATGTTTTTGGTATATGTAATATATATGTTGCTAATGACTATAGAGATAGAGCCAATTTTTGGGATTGGTTGACAACCGGCCTCCCAAATGCTCATTGGATCTTTGTGGGAGACTTTAACATGATTTAGCATGGTGAAGATAAAATTGGTGGCAATAGGCATTGTTGGAAGGGTAATGAACATTTCTTCTAGGCCAAATTCAAGAGGAGATTTAATTTTGTAGACCCTTTGGAGAGGAAGAAGGGCTCCCTTTTTGATATTTGGTTCACATGGTATAAAAATCAAAGTGGTAGGCAGAGACTTTACTGTAGATTGGATAGATGTTATGCAGATGCTTCTCTCTTCTCGTTTTCCTCACAAAGGGGTCATGCCCCTACTTGTGTTTCTCTTGCTAGTATTTCAGATCATTCTCCTATCTTTGTCACTGTAATTTTGGATCTTGACCCCTCCTCTGTTAGCCGGCCTAAGAGGGAGAATGGTTTCAAGCTTAATGTTTCTTTACTAAAGGATGAGGATTTTGGGGATTCCATTAAGATGGTCTCCCTTTTGGCCAAGCTTTGTAATCCTATTCTCAGACCTAGGGAGCAATGGGATTCTCTCATTGTTACTTGGAGGAAAATATTTTAGATCATTGGTGAGAAGTATGCTATGGATAGGTCTAAGGAGGAGTCCTACCTACAAAATAGGCTCAATGGTATTGAGAAGGAGCTTTGGATTAAGGGGCATGACATGGTCTTGGAGGGGGAGCTATCTTAGGTCATAAAACACTTAAGGAAGCTACAACAATTCAAGATCCAAGGTCAGAAGGTAAGAGCTAAGATGAATTGGCTAATAGGTGGTGACAAAGGAACCAAATAATTCTACAATATAATTAGAGCCAAGAATAAAAGGGAACATATTGAAGAAATGCAAGTCAATAACTCTCTCACCAATGCTCTAGTATCCATTAAGGAGGCCTTCTTCAATTTTTACAGTGGCCTATTTTCATTTGAACATGGTGTTATGAACCAAAAGACTCTTGAGAAATACTTATTGTTAATCCCTAAGAAAGTTTCTTGTGAGAAGGCCAATGCTTTGGGCCAAAAGATCTCACTTGAGGAGATTAAAGTTGCTATCAGTTCACTGGCCAATGGTAAGTCCCCAGGGATGGATGGGTTACCTGTTGAATTCTATAAGCTGCACTCGGACTGGATATGCTTGGAACTACTTGCCCTTTATGAAGATGTGTTTGAACAGGGATCACTTGGATAAAACATCAATAGAGGTTTCATTAAATTGTTACCTAAGGGTGGGGATAAGACTATGGTTAAAAATCGAACGCCTATTAACTTACTGAATATCTCTTATAAGATTGTTGCAAAAGTATTAGCAAGGAGGATTGTTGGGTTATTAAACAACTTCATTTCTGTCACTCAGACTAGGTTCATTAAAGGTAGATATATCTTGGAAAATTTGATTACTAGTTGGGAGGCCATGCATTGGGCTAAAGATGACAAGCATAATGTTGCAATGATTCTTCTGGACTTTGAGAAAGTATATGACAGAATTGAGTGGCCTTTCATTAGAGGGATGTTGTAAGCTTTTGGATTTCCTTCATATTTTTGAAGATGGATTGATATTCTCTTTAATGACTCTTCCACGATCATTGAGTTAATGGTGAATTCTCAGAACCTGTTCCCCTTAAGAGGTATATCAGGCAAGGTTGTCCTATTGCCCTGACCTTGTTTGTTATTGTTGTTGATGCACTTTTTTATATTATGAGCGCTCATGTCCTCGGTCCTCCTATCAGAGGTCTAACCCTACCTAATTCTGAGGATGTGATCAATTCCCAATTCACTGATTATACTGCTTTATTTTTCGTTTTGAATGAGAACTTTGACAATACTATGAATAGGTTGCAGTTTTTTCATCTGGCTTCTGCAGCAAAGGTTGCTCCTCACAAATCTACAGTTCTTGGTTGGTATGATTTTCCTCCAAGTTGGGTTACTTGCAAAGGTTGGCAGTGGGCTGGACCAAATTCTATTGTTAGATATCTTGGAATTCCTTTTGCTAATAACCATTCTACTAAAGATATGTGGCTTTGGTTATATTCCAAAATTGAGAGGAAGCACTTAAACTGGCAGACTCATCTTCTCTCCTTGGCTAGGAGAGTGCAAATTGTGCAAAAGGTTCTTTCGTCTCATCACATTTACTGTGCCTCTACATGGTTGTTTTCTAATTACCAAACCAACAATCTTGAGAAGATCATGAGGGACTTTTTATGGTATGATGGGTTGGGACATAACAAGAGACACTATGTGAATTGGGATTGGTGTTGCAGGCCGAGGAGTATGGGTGGGTTGGGTATCAACGACCTCAAGGCCCATGGCATTTCTCTAGCTTCTAAATGGATTACCAAAGCCCTAGATGGTAATGAACCATGGAAAGTTCTGATCCAAAATAATATTGAAAGGTTTGCTATTAAAAAAGGAAAAAATGGATGACTATCCCTTTATGTGACTATTTTGGGAGACTTTAATATGAAGGTGTTTGGTTCTAATGTATTTGATGCACTATGGAAGGCATGGTCACAAGTAAGGAGTTTACTTCCTTCTAAGGGTGCTATAGGTTATTCTCCTTCCTATGTTGTTATGGACAGATCTATCTAGTGGGTGTTAGTTTAAATAATAAACCTCTTGCTCTAACTCAAAGATGCTCTACTAAAATTTGGAATGATAAAGGTATTTCTCTAATTAGAAATGTATTGTTTGATAACTGGCTAGAGTCTTGGGCTGAGCTTAGTTCTAAATATGGGATTCCCCTTTCACAAAAGAAAACATATTCTCTTATTGCTAAAGCTACTAGTTTTTTTTTTCTGGCAAGGTTTTGGATACTGATTCTTTTTTGAAGCAACTAAAATGGTTGGATGGCTCTCCTTTTTTAGATATATCTACTAAGCATATCTACATGATGTTGAAAGATGACTACTCTATCTTCACTCGATTCAATCAATGTTGGGGTCTTGACTGGCCTAAGTCCAAGTGCCAATTTGTCTTTGACTTTTTTTGGCATTCCCCCATTGAACCTAACAAATATTCTTTTAAATTGCTTTTACTTATTAAAAAGTTTAGCAGTAGGTTCTTCTCTATCATCTATGGGTCCTGAACCTATTAGGTGTGGAGTGTGCAATGTTCAGGAGTCTTTTGAACACTTGCTTTTGAATGTGATTTTGCTCAAGGTGTTTGGCCCATTTTCCTTGGTTCTCCCATTGTCTAGAACTATCGGTTGGTCCTTCTTGGAGTAGAATTCTTGTTGGCTTTATGGAATCCTTTGATCTTAGTTTGAACTAATTCTAGTTTGTCTTGTCTTTTGAAATCCTTTGTTTTCTTTGGAAAGAAAGAAATGGAGAAGTATTTCAAAACAAGAGGAGAAGGCTTACTAGGTTGCGTATTAAACCCATACACTTTTACATTATGTCTCAGGTTTATGTTGTTCTGGAGATCTCAAAAGATAGGTTCATGATCCTAGTCTAGGAGGGTGTTCTTCAGATTTGCAAGGCAGATATCTAGATTGTTCAATATTTCAAGAAGCACATGGACATGTTACACCCAAAGGAAATTGATGCATTTGTGCAGTATATGCAGATACTAAAGATTGAAGATGTGCAGATCCTTAACAGTATCAATGATGCAGATGTTCCTTCTCCTAGGACTGGGGAGAATTTTGTTGGTGCTCATTGATTAGTAAATTGGGCTATAGGTATATAGACATAGGAGGCAATGTGATCTAAGATTTGGAAGTGTTATAGAATTCTTTTTTTATATAAAACTTCTTTTATTTTGTATATGATGTAAAGCTAAACAATCTGACGCAGGGTTATGGCCATTTTGGAATTACATGTAATGATAGTCTAGATAGTGACTACATGACACCAGACTGAATACATCATTGGACTGGATGTGATGTATATTAGTATGAACTATCTCAATATTTAAAAAAATTATATTATTATATGATATAAATGGTTTATATTCATATTATAATATTTAATATCATTTTGTGATTTATGAGCACATTTGGTGGGGGTAATGATATTTACCTTGTGGAGTAAATTATTTATCCCACCTTTATTTATCCTATCTTTTGGCAGTAATTTTATTTATTTCATAATTATTTTTTATTGGTGGGAGTTGGTTGCATATTTGTGAGATTAATTAATTGATTTGTATAGTTTTGTTATGGGGGTTGGATGTGAATTCTTGTACATGTTTGTATGAGGAAATTTTATTATTTGATCATTGATTTTGAGAGAAGGATGGTTATTTGCTGGAGCTTTTGGGAGAGATTGAATTAAGGTGATTGGAAAGGATTTTGAAGGTTTTTTCTTTCATTATTGTGCCAATTTTTGTTTGGAGGTTCTTGGAGATTGTTGCATTTTTTATTTGATGATTGGTTAGAGGATTTGCTACTAGATTTTACTTGCTTGCTAGTTGGAAACTCTTTGTTGTTCATGGGAGTCTATTTGTGCTACATTCTTCCTTCTTTCTTCTTCATTCTTGTTGTCTTCACAAGACTCGAGGTATGATTTGAAACTCCCGTTGAATGTTATATGATTTTTCCATTTTTTGGAAATGGAAAAATGATGTATTCAATGTTTTTAATTGTTACTTGAAAGTGTTTTAAATTTTGGTCTTTTTTGCTTAAACATTGGTATTGAATGCACTCTCTCTCTCTCTATGTTTTCAAATGGATTGTTCTTAGGGTTTATGATTCACTTTTGAATGAACTACACTTCTTGGATTTGAAAAGGATAAAATGGTGTATTTAATGACTTCTATTGATATCTTAGTGTGTTTTTGAGTTTTGGTTATATTTATGTTTTTTCTTGTTGAAATTCCCTCCCAAAATTGAGCTTTTAAAAGGTTATTTTTAGGGTTTTATGTCTTGCACTTTAAATATGAGTTTTGGGATCAAGAAGGGAAATAAGAACCCCTCAAATGGGTATTCGTGCCTAATTTTACTTATAGGGCCCAATTGATGCCCAATTTGGAGCCCCAAGTGTCCCTTTCTCAACTATGTCAGAACAAGCTCAACCACGTAGTTAAAGCCTTCAGCTACACAACAAAAGGTGCAACTGTGAAAGCTAAAGCCTCAACTACACAAGACTTGTGATTTGGTCTTATTTAGCCTGGTTTGAGTTTGTGGGGTGTCTGGATGAGTTTCAGAGGCTTGGGATGGGTTTGTACTCTATTGTTTCTATGCTTGTGAGCCTGTAAGACCTAATTTGAGTTTATTCATATTTTCATATTTTTCTACATGCTAGGTTGTGAAAAGGTTCGGTTGTTATTACATTGGAAGTGAATTCATTGATGTATCTTATTGGATAAGGTTAAAAAGGCTTATATGTATGATTCTAATTCAGTTTTCAGACTATGGATTCATGTATAATTCATTTAAAATGTCTATGGTGTCAATGTATATCCTATGGAACCCTACATTAGAGGTGTCTAGGTGCAATTTAAGGGGAGTGGCTCTCAATGGGTGTTGGGACCTGTAGTCACATAAATCTGTCCATTTTAATTAAATGAATATTTCGTATTTATTTGATTAAAAATCCACTAGCCACCAGTTAATTAAATTAATATTTAATTAATTCATCCCCAAACATTCTTCTATTAATTAAATAAATTATTCAATTTATTTTAATTAATTCATTAAATCAAATTTCAATCAATTAAATAAATAAAATCAATTTATTTAATTAAAATTCCTTTTCCTCTTTTAAATAAATTAAATAAAACATTTATTTAAATCATTATCCCCACCCCACTTGCATTTTCCTACAAATGCAACTTGCACACATTATTGAAATAAATGAATTTTTATTTCAATAAAATCCTATTTTCCCTCACCCACCAAATCCACTTGCAAAATCTAATCCCCTTCTAGATTCTTCTAAACCCTTCCTAATTAGCCTAAACCATTTCCTAAATATTGTCACATTCCTAAGCAAAATGGAGTCACTTCTCAAATGGCCCAAAGTCTTGGATAACCATTGAAGGTTTTCAACCTTCAACCACCAAAAACCCCAAAGTCTTTGAAAACCATTAAAGGCTTCCAACTTTCAACCACTTAATTCCCCAAAGTCTCCAATAACCATTAATGGTTAATTCAACCCTCCCACATGGTTAAAACATTTGTTTGACTCAACCTCTACCCAACCACAAAGGTCTCATCAAGCATTTAATACTTTGACCATGATTATCTCTTAATCATTTGCACAAAGGTTTATCCTGGGATTAACTCCTAATTCAGTAGGTAATCCTAATTTAGGCTTGACCCTTAGCCTTTAGATAACCATGAGGTCTTCTCATGCCTCCAACCTCTTCTTTCAACCCAATCCTGTGTTGACACTTGTCATTATTTTATTGGTGCCAATTGTGCACATGGATCCCCAACTTTCAAGCTTGACCCTTGATTAAACCATTCAATCCTGGCCATCCATTGCTCCATTTTTCCTATAAATAGAGCCCATTCCTTCATAATCCAGATCCTGAAAACTTGTATGCATTTAGACTATAGACATTTTAGAGAGCATTTTAGCATAAACAATCTAATCTTTTGTCTTTTGGTTAAAATACATCATTTTAGCATTACTATTAGCTTTTCATTTCATGTTTAGGAGCTATACTACAATCTCAATCCTCCATAAGCATCCATAGTGCAAAAAGCTGCTGAGAGCTACACTATTTTGGAACTTGGAGAGGAGAGGAACAAGGGAGAAGAAGCTAAGGCCATGCTAAGAGGCAGTTGGAGATGTCTCATGATCATTTGTTCTATTTATTAGATATATTTAGCATGTCTCTTTTAGTGTCTCTTTTGGAATGCCTTCATGCTTTGGTTTTTGATTGATTAACTCTAACATCTTGTGTGTTTTGTGTTGATTGATCTTAGACTAATCTTGTGCCATTTAGGAGGGCATCATTTGGTGAACCTGACGTGAATCGAACACGCAACCTTCTGATCATTGTTTTTGAAATTAACATTTTTTCTTGTTGAAACTGCCACACAGGTCGCGCTTCGGCGCTATTGAACGCGTTTTAGCGCTATTGAAAAATTTCTTTTAGCGCTATTGACCCTAAAGTAGCGCTATTGAAAGTTTTTCAGCGCTATTGACAACATTCCAGCGCTATTGTATCAGTTTCAGCGCTATTGACGCACTTCTAGCGCTTTTGTCTTCTCGGGATTTTCTTTTCTTTAAGCGCTACTGTTTAAATTAGTGCTTCTGCTCACGCAGACTAGCGCTATTGTATTAATCAGTGCTTCTGTAAAAACACAGAATAGCGCTATTGCGACAGAGTGTCGCCCAAATGGACTTGTAACCGAAAAATCAAGAATTAGGCTTGTGGAAGCCCCCCTCTTTGAGCATCGATTTTATTAACTTGTTTCTTTTCTTTGTGCAGGTTAAACAACACAACAAAAATCACAAAAATTTTCATTTAGTGCTTAAAAAGAACTTAAAAACACAAAAAAGAGTTTTTCATTGTTTTCTAGTTAGGCCTCATTTTTATTTGGTGCTTAAAATCAACAAAACAAACTTTCTTTCTTGCATCAATTGGGACTTAAAAATCACAATCCACACTTCAAATTTTTGGTGCAGTAAAAAGAACAATCCACTTGTCTTTATTTTGGCAAAAACAAATTTTCCTTCATGCAATCGTGTTTTTTAAGTTGACCAGGACTTTAAACTTCTAGATTACAAAACATATTGCTTTGAAGTTAAAAAGAACACCATGGCTATTGGAGCAACATCTCCAAATAGTTAGAACACATTTGCAAATGTTGGATTAAAAAGAACAAGTGTTTTACGTATTTGGCACGCTTGTGCACAAAAGTCAGTCGAGTGGACCTACTTCTAACACACACTATCCTCTCCCTTGGCTCTCGTGGTCCTAGGTGCAAGAGAAAAGTGTTAGTAACGCTCAAATTTTATCTTTTTAAGAGAGGCCTGCCAAGGGATCGATACTCTTGGGAACGACCTCGAGCGGTAAATCCTTCGAGCCGCTATAGAAATCAGGTGAGAGCGAAAGCTGTAGCCTTGGGTATAGCTGTTCCTACAGTGTAACTGGCCGAAAGGACAAATGGGCCCCACCACCAGTTACAAGGCTCTTAAGTGAGTCACTGCAGAATGAACTTATGTCCAAAGCCATCGAACATGACTAAACACTTTTAAGTAGTAGCCCACCTGTTCTATTGATTGAGGATATTTGAGGTATAATTTAGTGCAAGAGCATAGATGGTTTTGCTCCCAAGATACTCACCATACATATTTCCTTGAGTAGAAACATAGCTTTTTGAAAAGTCACTTGTGGCTTGATAAAAGTGGTGACTCCCCCATCATAGGGATCATCTATTTGTTATACTCGCGCAAGACTTAGTATATCACATCCTTACCTGCTACGGCGGGATTCATAAGGTATGTAGTACCAAAGTCGAAGAAATATCAAGATGTGGGCTAAATTTATCACAACTGGCCATTTGACCTTAGGGATAAAGAGTGTTTGAAGTGTGTTCGTTTTACAGACCTAGAGCAAATTGAGCCGACTTCAGGCTTTGGAATTACACCTTAAAATACATCTAAAGGAAGGGTCAAAAACAAGTCCAAGGATTGGGTTGATCTAGACCCATACTCATTTGTGCCTTTAAGGCTACAATCTTGTGTTTGTGTGCTTGCTTTGTTTTCTTGTCAAGGAAAAAATCAGAAAATCAATCCCAAAAACAAAGTACTCATCCAACATCTATCAACACAACCAAAAATACCAAAAACAAAGTACAAACAAACAAAGAGTCAAAAATTTATGACCATTCTTCACATCTTGCGAAAGAAGAAGTGTCATCAGAGTATCACCTTGAAAAAGAGACCATTAAGCTCAAAATCTTTAATCAAAAGGAGGAAATTCTTCTATCTCAATAGACAAATCTTTGTCTCACATAGAGTCTTTCTACATCGCATGCGTCTATACCTTCAAGGTAAAACAAACGAGTTTGATTCAGAATCATTGAACCGCAGAGCTTTTATGCAATATAGAGCTCTGAGTTATCACAAAAATCAAGGAGGAAAGATTAACCCCAAATTCTTCCCAAACATCTGTATCACCTACAACACAGCTCAAGAAGTGCCACCAACACCCGAAAGGGAAGAGATAGAGTTTGTCCCATTTGTGACACAAAGTTTTTATTGAAGTTGAAAACAAAACATCCATCATCTTACTCATACATTATCATTCCATCATCAATCCATCCCAAAAAACTCTTAAAACATTAAGGGGTTCTTGTCCCAAATTCTCTTTTTAGATATTGCTTGAAATCAAACACATCACATCACTTTTAGATTGTTTCTACATCTAGGATAAGCTCATCCTAAGAGACACATCTACGCAGGTTAAAACTAGTTCATGAGTGAATCCTCTCATTGCTAGGTAGTCAAAATCTGTAACACATCTCAGATTTCTCTACACCTTATCACATCCAAAATCATCAAAACAAGCAAGCAATTCAACGAAGGAATTTCGGTTACATATACCTTAAAGTGCTAGAGATCCCCATGCAATACAAATCACCAACCAATCAAATCTTTCATTTCATCACCACTCATCATCATCTTCAAATCAACTTCAAAACAAACTTGCAAACAAAATGGCTCAAACCCGATCATGATCAAGGCAACGAGAAATAGAAATTGAGGAAGAAGAGGACAACCTCAATGAATTTCAAGAAGCACTTGGAGGAAATGTGAATGACGAAAACCCAAGTACTCCCACTCCTTCAACAATCGAAAGGGTTCAGCATAACCCTCATTTTAACAGATTATTTGATGAAATATTAAGGAGCAATGCGGATGCTCACTTTTTACGACTTGCTCAAGAAGGAGCCAAACTCCCCTCAGACTTTGATCTTGCCCAATTAAGACAAGCATCAGAAAGACAAAGTCGCCATGAGGAGGAAAGGCGTAGAGATCCCATCAGATATAACATCCCTCGAGGTAACCCACCACCTCCTCCTCCTAATGAAATAGAGATGTTGCGGCAACAAGTTGAGAATCTCGCCCAACAACTTCATAGTGGTGTTAAGACCAATCAATTCTCACTTAACGACATCTGTCCCTATCCGTTTGATAGGAATCTTTATATGCCACCTTTTCCACGCGGGTTCGAAACACCAAAATTTGAAAAATATAGAGGAAAGGGAGATCCCCGCGATCATGTCCGAGAATTTCATTCCGCTTGTCTTGAAGTGGCGTATGAGGACACATACCTAATGCGCCTTTTTCCCCAAAGCTTGGGAGGAACAACCACATCATGGTTTTCTCGACTACCAGGTGGCATTAGAACATTTGAGGAACTCATCCAGAAGTTCCTATCTCATTACTCTTATAATATTGAATGCGACATCACCATGGCTGATCTATGCAACACCAAACAAAAACCAGGTGAATTATTCTCAGTATTCCTGCAACGATGGCGCCAAATGTCTAGCAGACGTTCTCTTCAGTTACCTGAACAAGAACTAGTGGAAATTTTCATTTCCAACTTAAACGAAGAAATGGAATTTCACCTGGATGTCAAAGATACTGATTCTTTTAACGATATGATCACCAAGGGTATAAAATGTGAAAGGGCACTCATCAAAAAAGGACTCATCAAAATCTTTAATGAACCCAAAGATGGTCCTCGCCCGCGTTTCAATAGTGATAAACCGAACTTCTGGAACAAGAATAAGAATATCGTCAATGATGGGGTTGTGGATGCTCAGACTGTCCAAAATGCACAACCTGTGGTTCGGTTTGCAGGACAAAATCCTCCACCTCAAAATAACACAAATGTTCCTCCTAATCAAGGTCGCATCACATCTCAGGATGAACCAAGACCTCGTCCACAAAAACAAAAACGCACATACACTCCCTTAGGGGAACCCATTGAAACAGTGATGCGACAACTCATTTCTCAGAATTTGATCACTCTACCTAAGCTATCAAACTATGAGCCTCAGGTCAAACCGGCATGGTGGAGAGATACTGAACATTGTGAATTCCATCAAGGAAGAGGACACAAGACAAGTAATTGTCATCGATTGAAAGATCTCATTCAAGATCTTATTGATCGAGGAGAAATTGAAATTGAAGGGCATGACCCAAAAATGACCAATAATGATCATCAGATGTTCAAGAATCCACTTCCATCGCAAGATCAAAGGGGTCCTTCCACGTCCAGACGAGGTCCTGATACCACTGATTATACACAAGCTGCGTATAATTACACTGTCAATCACCTGTATGATGCCAGTGAACAAATTGCAACTATCACCTTCAAAAATCCCACCTCAAATTGCAATGTTGTTACACGTCGTGGCAAGGTCACCATAAAGGCAGCTCCACAAGGCACTACCTCCATCCCAAAGAAGTACAATCTTGTGGAACAATTAGACAAAACCCCTGCGCTTATATCCATCTTGGAACTATTGCGTCTGTCACCCTCTCATAAAACTATCTTGGATCAAGCACTCCAAGAGGCGTCAATCCCTGCAAATCTGAATACAGACCAATTTCAAGCCATGGTTGGAAATCTAAAGTCCTCACCTTGTCTCACTTTTTCCGAAAGTGACAACTCTTCCTTCCAGCAACCTCATAACGCCTCACTCCACATTGAAGGCTTTGTCAACCAACACAGGATCAAGCGAGTCTTGATCGATAATGGAGCAGGCCTAAACATTTGTACACTACAGTTGGTCACAGCATTGGGATATGCAGTAGAATCAGTGGATCCTCGCAAGAAGATCACCATCAAAGCCTATGATGATGCAGAGCGTTCATCCAAAGGAGCCGTGGTCCTACCAATCCGAGTGGGCCCCGTGGTAAAGCACATAATTTGTCAGGTTCTGGACCTTCCTCTGCCATATAATCTATTATTAGGGAGACCTTGGATACATGCCATGCAAGCCGTTCCATCTACCTACCATCAATGTATCAAGTTCCCACATAACGGTGCAGAGATCACAATCCTGGGCGATGCAAATCCCTTTGCATTTTGCCATAATATCAGCCATCAACCAGAGATTACTGTTCCTAATAATAGGGAATCCATTTCCTCCACATCATATGTAAATCCCGCCTCTCTTGCTAGTTCGAACACCCCTATACCCAAGCAAGAAAAGCTTAAGATGAAATTCGCAGAGGACGGTCCTGGAGAATACAACTTGAGTCAGCTCTTTTGTGTGGGACAAATGCCCACTTCTCCTAGAACACATGGTAAACCACAACAGTTGCTCCAGCAACCACTAATCACGCCAGCATGTGCTTTAACGCCTTTCGTCCTTGGAAAGAGTCAAGAGGAAGAAACACAAGATGAGGACCTAGCAGACTGGATCTATAAAGACCCCGTTACCACTGATAAACCGCGAGTTACGCTTCCTACAGAACAGTATGGCAAAGGCCTCCTCATTATGCAAAGAATGGGGTATGATGGTCAAAGTGCTTTGGGATCCTGCAAACAAGGACGACAAGAACCGCTGTTGCCAGAGTTCAAGCCCAAAGGTAATACAGGCCTAGGTTTTGAAAAAGAGATCCTTCCTAAACTCAGATTTAAAGGAAAACCTAGCAACCCATATTGCCCACCTACTGCAAAGAGGACACCTTTCATACTCAAAGCACCATCAAACACTATCCCCACTGCCCCATCGAGGCTCACAACCCCACCACAACCATCACCAGTGCCAAACATACCACCAATCGCACCAGTAATCACATCAATAAAACCATTTGTAGCAACAACTGTATCAGAACCCGCAGCAACATCTATGGCGCCAGTAGTTCTAGCAGAAGCCACTGAGTCACCATTACCAATACTTCCAGTAATAAATCCTTTAAACCCCATCACGGTTCCTACAGCATCGATCACCACAAAAGTACATAAACCAATCACGCCTGCCGTGTTCAACTCCAAAGACATCCCAGTATGGTATAGCAATCGGATGCTGGAAAGTGATTCAGAGACCGACTCACATGAGTGGGAATTCGATTCAGTGCAACTTAATACTTCAGATGAGGAAGACACATCACCACCTCCGCCACGCAAAGACATTCCTGTTTACGGAGAAGCACAGATAAAGACCACTTGGGTACCTGAGCTGGAAACATCTTCCACAGACCCTACGTCTCATCCTACGCCTGATTCTGACAGGGAGAGTACCATCAACGACCTTCACCACACTGTCTTAACCCTCACTGATACCTCTAACGAACTTAATCTAATCGATGAAGTAATGCCCATTATCCACCCTGAACTCATCGAATGGAACCAATCAAATCCTCCATGTCTTGACCTCTTCCAAAACGATGAGGCTATCATTGACTTTTTGGAATTAAGGCATAATCTACCAAGCGGGGATCACAAAGCTGGATTCGCCATTGAACTTAATAGCGCAGCATACTTCGGGGCGGATGCCAAACCCTTCAGCTGCAAAAATATAACAATAAAACATGGATCTTCCAGTGAAAACCACACTGTGGCACTGTTTGATCCGACAAAAGTAAAAAGAAAGAGCGTATCCAATGGTGAAAGCCTCTCTGAGGCGCCTGAGGATGAAGGGTTTGACATTCTCCCTGCTAGTACACAACAGGAACGATCGACGATTCTCATTGAGGAGACTAAAGAATACAATGTGGGGACTCCTGAAAACCCTCATATCATACATCTGGCATCTCTTCTCACTCCAGAGGAACAGCCTAAGTTTATAAAGTTCTTCCAGAAGCGTCAGATCAACTTTGCATGGTCATATGCAGACATGCCTGGGCTTGATCCTGATTTAGTCATGCATCATCTCACAGTAGCAAAAGGAGCCAAACCTATCAAGCAGAAGCTTCGTAAGATGCATCCTCAGATTGTCGTGCTAGTCAAAACAGAACTCAAGAAACTCCTAGATGTTGGTTTCATTAGACCAATTGATTATGCATAATGGATCTCCAACATCGTGCCAGTTGGCAAACCAAAAGGGGGCATCCGCATTTGTACTGACTTCAGAGATCTGAATAAGGCATGTCCTAAGGATGACTTCCCCCTTCCAAATATTGACATCATAGTAGATCTAACAGCAGGACATGCCATGCTTTCACTCATGGATGGCTTTTCAGGATACAATCAAATAAAGATCGCACCAGAAGATCAACATAAGACAGCCTTCACATGTCCATGGGGCACATACTGCTGGAATGTAATGCCTTTTGGTCTAAAGAATGCAAGAGCGACCTATCAAAGAGCAATGACCACCATCTTCCATGACATGATGCATACTATGATGGAAGACTATGTGGATGATTTACTAGCAAAATCACTCACAAGAGAAGGACATCTCCATATCTTAGATCAAATCTTTGATAGACTGGAACAATATCATGTTCAACTCAACCCAAAGAAATGTGTCTTTGGAGTGACCTCCGGGAAACTTCTAGGATACATTGTCTCAAGCAAAGGTATTGAGGTCGACCCAGCAAAGGTTAAGGCAATAATGGACATGCCACCTCCACGGAATATCAGTCAGCTAAGGACACTACAAGGACGGCTTCAATCCATCCGAAGATTCATTGCACAATTGGCTGATAAGTGTCACCCCTTCACACACCTGCTACACAAGAACATACGCTTTCAGTGGGATGACAGATGCCAGCAAGCATTTCAGGAACTTAAAGACTATCTCATGAATCCACCATTGCTGATGCCACCAGATCCAAGTAGACCGTTGTTACTTTATATCTCAGCAACAAGTACAGCACTGGGTGTGCTACTGGCACAACATAATGCAGAAGGAAAAGAGTGTGCTATTTACTACATCTCTCGCACACTGGTTGGCTATGAACTCAATTACACACCTATTGAGCGAGCTTGCTTAGCAGTAATCTTAGCAGCCACTAAATTGCGACACTATCTATTGACACACAAGGTGCAACTCATTGCAAAGATTGATCCACTCAAGTACTTACTCAGCAAAGCAGCATTGACAGGTCGTTTGGCCAAATGGGTAATGATTCTAAGTGAATTCAACATCGAGTATCTGGACCGTAAAGCTATCAAAGGGCAGGTCATTGCAGATCAGTTGGCCGATGCACCTCTCATAGGTGATCATCCTCTCATTTCCAATTTTCTAGATGAAGAGATATTCATGATTACAGAAGCACAGTCATGGAAACTATATTTTGATGGTTCATACACTAGGCATGGCTCGGGGGCAGGCATTCTGTTTATCACACCTCAAGGTGATAGCATCCCGAAGTCTTACAGGCTCACGTTTCCATGCACAAACAACATAGCAGAGTATGAGGCTTTGATCACAGGACTCAGGCTAGCCATACAATGGAAATTAAAAGAACTTCAAGTATATGGCAACTCACAACTGGTCATTCGACAAGGAACTGATGAATATCAGACCAAGGATGATAAACTCATGCCATACAAACAAATGGTGGACAGTCTAAAGACATCATTCACTACTATTACTTTTGAGCAGATACCAAGAGATCAGAATCGAGCTGCTGACGCTATGGCTACTATCGCATCTCTCTTAGATCTTCCACAGAATTCAACATGCTACGAGTTCTTGGTAGAACAGCTTTGGATTCCTGCTTATGATATCCCCGAATTTGAAATAATATGTCGCCTTGTCGGTTCCGAATCCCCATGGTACGGTGAGTTCTACACCTATCTTCGCGATCACACCCTTCCTCCCAACCAATCGAATAACCAACGAAAAACCTTCATTCGCCAAACTGCTCTATATACCATTATTGCCGAAACCCTATACCGACGTAGTCTTGATGGTACTCTCCTTCGATGTCTGGAACAAGATGAGATAACAAAAGCCTTGGAAGAGGTACATGAAGGAATTTGTGGGACTCACTCAAGTGGTCCATCACTAGCCAAGAAGATCATGCGAGCTGGATACTATTGGCCATCTATGGAAAAGGATTCCTACTACTTTGTCAGGAAATGCAAGAAATGTCAAGTTCATGGCGACCTGATACATGCACCGGCCCAGGAACTGCAACCAATCATGACACCATGGCCTTTTTGTCAATGGGGCCTTGACCTTGTGGGTAAGATTCATCCATCTTCATCCAATGGCCATAAATTCATTATTACCGCCACCGAATATTTCACCAAGTGGATCGAAGCTGTTCCACTTACCCAAGTTACCGGCAAGCAGATCGCCTCATTCATCCTCAATTACATCATCTGTCGGTATGGTGTACCCATGTCCATTGTCACAGATAACGGTCTCCCTTTCAAAAATTAGGATGTCCGTGAACTTTGTGAGAAATTTCATATCCAACATCGCTTTTCCACTCCCTATTATCCACAAGGCAATGGTCAGGCCGAAGCATCCAATAAAAACATATTAAGAATCCTAAAGAAGACAGTCAATGATGCCGGCCGTGATTGGCATGTTCAATTGAATCCAGCATTATGGGCATATCGAACTAGCATTCGAACCCCTACAGGTGCAACTCCTTATTCATTGGTCTATGGTGCAGAAGCTATCTTACCTATCGAGGTCGAGATACCGTCACTATGGGTTTCCTTGCACAATCTCATAAATGATGAAGCATACAGAGTCTCACGCCTTCAGGACTTAGAGTTACTTGATGAGAAAAGACAAGCTGCATACAATCACCTCAAAGCCTATCAGCAACGCATGAGTAGAAGTTACAATCACCGAGTTAGATCTCGTACATTTGAGGTAGGTGATCTTGTTCTTCGAGAAAATCCTCGCAACCAACCAAACAGAGAACATCAAGGCAAGTTTGAATCAAACTGGTTGGGCCCATATGTTGTCACTACTGTATTCGGGTCCGGGGCATATTAGTTGGCTACACCAGAAGGAGAACCGCTCGCAGATCCAATCAATAGCATGCACCTCAAAAGGTTTTATACCTAAGGTGTACAAGGCATCAGGCTCCCCTACATATCAGAAGAAAATACCAAAAACATTTAGAAAATGTCCTGAAGAAAATACAAAAACATTCAAAAAAGTAAAGAAAAATCATGCATCCAAACGGTGAACAACCACTCCGATGGCACCTTGGGTAAGTGCGATGGTGAAAACCTGGCAAACAGGCGCCACTCGTAAAGGCAATAGCTCCATTATCTTTCAAAGCTTATTGCGATCACATTCATGCACACATACATCCATCCATCCCAACCATGGCTTGTTATTTGATCTGCAATTAAGAAAGTACTCCATGCGTCTAGCATCCCACCTTTTCATAGTCAGGTCTACAAACTGGGGGCAATACCCTTACCCTCGTAATGGAAGTGGATTCTACATTGTCTTATATATCATTACGCTCTTCATTCAAGCAATCATCAGAAAATACCAAAAACATTCAAAAATGTCTCAACACAAAAATACCAAAAACATTCAGGCAATCGTCAGAAAATACCAAAAACATTCAAAAACTATTACACAAAATCCAAAAAACATGACAACACCTTGTACATATTCATCCAATCAGATGCAAAACAAACATTGATAAACTACTCACACAATGACCATTTACCAATCAAACCAAAACAATCGACATCAACAATCCAAACCTGTCTTTAACCAAGGATGTATCCTTCCTTACCAAAACAAAGACAAGATGACGTTTTCTTTGACAAGAAAATTATGTTAAGCTATCAAATACTTGGTTGATTTGTCAGTACAATCGTTTGTTTATCTGTATCGGGATCTTTTCAGCATTGTTTTGTTTTGTTTGCGCATCATTTCCGATGAAGTTCTGGGGCATGTACTAATGGTGTCTACGTGGGAAGTTCACTAAGCTACGTGATCCTATGCAAAATATAGTCATAGATCACTACGGCTTGCTGACTACAGCGTATACCTCGACCATATGAGCATGAGCCATTACCAAGGATCCTTATTCTTTATTCTTTATGTATATTTTGTTTGGTTGCAGGTACAATGCGCATCCTTTGGTTCCTCTTCCTCCAAATTGGATAAAGGTTTTATTTTTTAGTACGGTATGCACTTGTCTCAGGATATGATCAGCCTAAGATCAAGGAGGACGATCCAAGTCATGCACGAAAGGAGATAATCCTTGTCTGTTCCGCAAGCAATACTCTGGTCGACTTGACCCTTATATCAAGTCGTTTGTCTTAACTTGCTATATTAAAAACCATGAAAGAAATACTCAGGTCATCTTGAATCATTATGTCAAGATGCTTGTATTCTCTTCCAACATTTTAAAGCTCAATGATGAAAATAGAGCACTATGGATCGTCATTTCACCTCATCTGTTTATATATTGCATTCCGTTGCATATCACCCATCCATTCATATGTAGGCTTTTACATGCAAAAATGACTACTAAAAACTGGTCTTGGATACAATCACGACCGAGTACTCTGATACATCATCAATGCACCATGCAAAGTCTTACAAGATCTTGCATTCTTCATGATCATATCATCATTACATTTAGGTGCATCTTGCATTACGTCCATTTATGTCATGTTACAAACTTAAACATTGCATATAGTTCATTGTTGACATTAGTTTTCATTAAAATCATTTAACAATCATTTTCATCAATCATAAATAATTAGATCCATTCATGGGATTAAATTGTCTTTGATTGTATTAAATCATTTAATAAGCATTCATCTTATATCAATTATCCATTATCATTTTATTAAACTTTTCATCATTTATCCTTTGCATTCATTTCTTTATAGATAAAAGATGCATTCATTTATTACTAAGTATCTTATAAATGTTCATTATAGGATTCATTTACATTGCATTTATTATCATTACATTAAGGTGCAGTTATTATCCCCATTAGTTATCATATCATCCCATTATCATTTGCACTTACCAACATATTTAAAACGCATTTAGAATCATTCATTTAGGCATTATCATATAAACATTTGTACTTTACATTTGTTTATTCATCTACATTCATTTGCACTTAAACATTTTGTTTATCCATATTACATTCATCTAAAACACACATCTAGCTGCATATTTATACATAAAATCATTGCATTAACATTGTCACATAAATCGTCTCATCATTACATCGCAAAAGGAAACATCATAAAATCTTGTTCATCCATCGAAAACATAAGCATATATCATCTAGATGCATATCCATACATAAAATCATTTCATCTAACCATTGCATTTACATCATCACATAAATCATTGCATCATTATATTACATATATACATCATCGCATCATTAACAAAATAGGAAATACCAAAAAACCTGTTCATACATCAAGCATAAGCATATATCCTCATCGCGGCATTCCATACATAAAGCATTACATCAAAATTCACATACATCATAAACATCTCAACCTGCATTCATATGTCAGTATACCACATCATAACTCATCATAAAAACATGCATAAAAGAAACCTCTCATCAAATGCATACATGTCCACATATACATCTCAGCAATAAATCATCATCATGCATAAACATCCATACATCATCACATGCATAATCATCACAAAATGGGATCTCCTCATATATATCATCTCATATATCAGAGTACAATGAAGTCTACAAAATCGGCTACCAAGAGCCATCCAAGATATAGTCCAAAACATAGACAATGATACAACACATGTATGCAAAAATGCTCTCTCAGATGCCGCTCTGGCCAGATGTTGTACCTGCCCCACCCCTACCTGCTCCACCGCTGGTACCGGCACCACCTGATCCATCTCTCCGTGGAGGCCTCATCGAACCCCCACTCCCTCCTGCATCTCCTAATCTATCCTGCCGCAAAGGACCCATCACTCCCCCACTGCTCTGCATCCTCTGTGATCGCTCAGATCTAGCCTGCCGCATCTGTGAGTAACTGAGAGCTCGCTGGCTAATCGGTACCACCTGCTCATATAACCCCCGCCAGTACTCTATCTCCGCCTGTGCTCGCCGTATCTCCCTCATAACCTCTCCTGAAGGCCCCTGTGCACCAGTCTGCACTCTCTCCTGCAGCTCTGCCAATCTCTCCACCGCAGTATCTCTCTCCCGCAGCACCACTGTCAGCTCTGACTCACGTGCAAATAGCTGCACATCTCTAGCTGCTACCTCCGCCTCTAATCTCTCTACCCGGGTCTGCAAATAACCTATCATATGCTCCCGCAGATCCCCTGCACCACACTCCCCTATATCCATGGCTGCTGCACCTGTATCACCCCCTCCACTAGGTCCCTCCTCTGCACCACACTCCTCTGCACCACCCTCCCTAGCCCCACCCTCTCCTGCACCTGTATCCATCAGGATCTCTCTCTCCATCCCCCTCCCACTCAGCTGCACTCCTCCCTGCATCAAAGGTCCCTGTGATATCTGCAGTGGTAACCCCCCTCTCCCTCTCCGCTGTCTCGGCATCCCCATCCCTCCTCCACCTCCTCCTACTCCTCCACCTCCTCCACCACCTCCTCCTACTCCTCCACCTCCTCCGTCGAATCGGGTGCGCCGCCCGATACTGGGTATACTCTACTGTAACCCCTGCATCAACGACCCTCGGTCGTAGATCCCATGGCCTCGCCTGCAGTGTCCGGAACTCTGCCAATGCCTGATCATACGGTAGCACTGGACCCCATGCATACCGCTCTCGAATCACTCGAGCATACTCTCCAGATCCGCTCGGCAGTCCCTGCTGCCGTCCAAACTGCCTCATAACCCATCCTGGCACCTGTCTCTCTACATGATAAGAGGTCCTCCCAATGAGGAATCGGGTCATAAAACAATACGCCAGTGCCTCAGCATCATCATCCCATGGCTCACACTCCAAGTATGGCCGCCAGATCACTGCATCCAAATCATCTAATGCCCGCCGCCACCACTCTAGCTTCCCCAAGTGGGGCTGGCTCATCATACCACTATACATGAACATATAGGGCTGATCCACGGCTCGGAATCTCAGACTCACTGGTCGAGTCACAGGTAAGTGCTCCCATGCCCACACATGCAGCAGCGTCATACCCACTGCTAGAGACCCCCGCCCTCTGTACACTACCTCGTGTAACTCCTGGTACATGTGCGCTAGCACGCATGGCCCCCAGGCATATCGGGTCCCCTCTGTCACCATCATCTCAATCACCTGTCCCCATCCGACAGCCAATCCATGTGACCGCCTGTCTGGACACAGAAGTCCTCCCACGATCCCTGACAAAACTGCTGGAAGGGGCTCATATAGTGCCGCTATATCCTCCCAGGCAATCGACCCATCATCAATGAATACGTCCTCATCAAAAATCCTCTGGCAAGACACTGTCCCCCAGGATCGTTCATACGTCACCAGCTGCCCTCGAATCGGAATCCGCAGAATACGCCACACATCCTCCAAAGTCACCGTCATCTCGCCCTGAGCCAGATGGAACGTGCATGTCTCACTGTGCCATCGCTCTGCTAAAGCTGTAATCAGGCCGTGATTCATCCGAATCACGGGCATATGCATCACCTCATAGAGCCCAGTAGCCGCAATACAATCTATCTCGATCTGAGTCAAACGATCTCGCAACCCCTGTGTCGCGGGGTGGCGCTCGCGTAACTGCAACACGCGTAGATCCTCCTGCACATAGACATTCATCAAACCACCATCAGTTGTTTTGTTATCAAACTTTCTTAAAGTTTAAACCTAGACTATCATCAGATACTTTGATCAAGTATCTTCGAGTCTCAACAGGTAAGCAATCATGGCCGCCTAGACTTCAACAGGCATTTCTCCTAACAAATGACCTAAGTCTCATCGGGCTGCTATGGTTCAAAACAACTCCCACTTCACCTCACCATCCATCAATCGTTAGGTATCCGGAGTTTTATTTTGTCCGAAACTGGGGCATCTTGTTATCCTAAAGCAAAAGCGCTATTTCACCTACAAAAGCGCTCATTCGGAACCATAGCGCTACAAAACCTCAATAGCGCTCAACAAGCCCTACAATAGCGCTACCAAAATAAAAGCGCTCATAAGCTACACCATAGCGCTATTCCTGTCAATAGCGCTCAATTAAATACGCCATAGCGCTAATTAATCAAAAGCGCTAAAACCGCTATGCAATAGCGCTACTAGACATCAATAGCGCTCAATTGACCCTACCGTAGCGCTAATTTATCAAAAGCGCTCAAACTTTCCTACAAAAGCGCTAAGTAAACTCAAAAGCGCTAAAATTAGCCTACAAAAGCGCTATTGCGGAACAATAGCGCTAATTCATGGAGCAAAAGCGCTAAAAACCTAGTTCCAGCGCTCTTGCTCCGACTTGACTTGGACTCCGCTAAAAACGTATTAAAAATGCATAAAAAGGAAGTTTTCGAATTTGTGTACCGCTGGTCCATAGTCGGCTGGGCGCTGGTACCGGCGGACTCGCTCAAATCGGTGCTCGGTGATCGGAAACGGCATCGTCGCTCCTCCTTGCTCTTTCAAATGTCACTGTCAGAGCTATAGTTTTCAACTGATCGCGGTCACAAATGATCCTATTTTCACCCCTTTCACCCCATTTATACCCCCCGACGTCACCGTAACTTCGCCCTGCTCATCGTCGTGGTCCCCGTGAACTTCCCGAGCCCCCCATTTCTCCATGTTTCCCCCAATTTCTTCTATTTTTCCCCAGTATACCTAATTTCTTCTATTCCACCACCCTGCCAATTTTCATTATTTTTCGAGAGATCGCCCGATTTTTCAAAAATTTTCGGCCCATCTCTCGAGGGGGCATACCACCCATTAAATTAACATTTTAATGGGGCATTTCTTCACACCAGTTTTTCTTTCTTTGAAACGACGCGATAAACCGCACCGTCTCAAAGAGGGGCAAATGTAGTCACATAAATCTGTCCATTTTAATTAAATGAATATTTCGTATTTATTTGATTAAAAATCCACTAGCCACCAGTTAATTAAATTAATATTTAATTAATTCATCCCCAAACATTCTTCTATTAATTAAATAAATTATTCAATTTATTTTAATTAATTCATTAAATCAAATTTCAATCAATTAAATAAATAAAATCAATTTATTTAATTAAAATTCCTTTTCCTCTTTTAAATAAATTAAATAAAACATTTATTTAAATCATTATCCCCACCCCACTTGCATTTTCCTACAAATGCAACTTGCACACATTATTGAAATAAATGAATTTTTATTTCAATAAAATCCTATTTTCCCTCACCCACCAAATCCACTTGCAAAATCTAATCCCCTTCTAGATTCTTCTAAACCCTTCCTAATTAGCCTAAACCATTTCCTAAATATTGTCACATTCCTAAGCAAAATGGAGTCACTTCTCAAATGGCCCAAAGTCTTGGATAACCATTGAAGGTTTTCAACCTTCAACCACCAAAAACCCCAAAGTCTTTGAAAACCATTAAAGGCTTCCAACTTTCAACCACTTAATTCCCCAAAGTCTCCAATAACCATTAATGGTTAATTCAACCCTCCCACATGGTTAAAACATTTGTTTGACTCAACCTCTACCCAACCACAAAGGTCTCATCAAGAATTTAATACTTTGACCATGATTATCTCTTAATCATTTGCACAAAGGTTTATCCTGGGATTAACTCCTAATTCAGTAGGTAATCCTAATTTAGGCTTGACCCTTAGCCTTTAGATAACCATGAGGTCTTCTCATGCCTCCAACCTCTTCTTTCAACCCAATCCTGTGTTGACACTTGTCATTATTTTATTGGTGCCAATTGTGCACATGGATCCCCAACTTTCAAGCTTGACCCTTGATTAAACCATTCAATCCTGGCCATCCATTGCTCCATTTTTCCTATAAATAGAGCCCATTCCTTCATAATCCAGATCCTGAAAACTTGTATGCATTTAGACTATAGACATTTTAGAGAGCATTTTAGCATAAACAATCTAATCTTTTGTCTTTTGGTTAAAATACATCATTTTAGCATTACTATTAGCTTTTCATTTCATGTTTAGGAGCTATACTACAATCTCAATCCTCCATAAGCATCCATAGTGCAAAAAGCTGCTGAGAGCTACACTATTTTGGAACTTGGAGAGGAGAGGAACAAGGGAGAAGAAGCTAAAGCCATGCTAAGAGGCAGTTGGAGATGTCTCATGATCATTTGTTCTATTTATTAGATATATTTAGCATGTCTCTTTTAGTGTCTCTTTTGGAATGCCTTCATGCTTTGGTTTTTGATTGATTAACTCTAACATCTTGTGTGTTTTGTGTTGATTGATCTTAGACTAATCTTGTGCCATTTAGGAGGGCATCAGGACCTTAAAGTGGCTACCAAGGAATCTCATTGAGAGTTTCTTTAAACAAGTGATAACCTAATAAATGAACTAGAGGGAAAACATACATTAACAAGATAAGTAAGGTGCCCCACCCATGGTTTGAGTGCTTGTACAAACTAACAATGTTATTTGGAACGTTTGTTCATCCTGAGGATGTTGATCTAGCGTGATCGACCTTTCTTGTCTCCATGAAATGATTGATTGGTTCCACATGAGTTTTTGAATGGGCATTGACGTCTACAGAGGTTGCTAGGAAAGCTCATGTTGAGGCCATGTGATGACACTTTTCCTTTTTTGTACTCTAGGAACCTATCCTATGTGATTGTGTAAGAAGCCTCTGGTAGAACCTTTTTGTGTGTGTCATCTATTCACATATATCCTTGATGTTTCCTTTGAATGTTGGTGTTGTTGGCCTATTTTTCTTGTGTGTGGGGGACCTAGTGTCTATTTCTAGAGCATGGTGAGGTGGACCTAAACATTCCACATGGTCAGGTGGTTGTTGCTAACCTCCATTGGGGACTAATGGACTTGTTTATGTGCATTAGATGGATCTTGTACCTTCTTTCCAATATCTCTTTATTTGTGATGAAGATTATTTAGTGATGTTTGCTAAAATGGACACAAAAAACAAGTTCAAGGTTAGAGTTAGCGTTCAACCAAATAAGCATACAATGAACTTTAAAATCAAAAAAAGCACACCAAAAGAGAGAGAAGACAAGAAATAGAAGCTTGGGATGTAGAAAAAGGAAGAAAGATCCCATCAAGATGCTCTCATATGCTCGCCTTGTTTGCTCTCCCTTGTTCTTCTCCTCTCCAAGATCCAAAACCTACTTGAAATTGGCTCTCAGTTTTAGCACATAGCTATGGATATCAAATGGAGGTTGGAAGTGGTTGAAAATAAACTATAACTATGCAAGTGCAAGAGATAGTATTTCCATGAAATGCTAAAATAAGAAATCTCTATTTCTCTATAATAACTATGCTAAAATGCTCCCTGTTTTGCTTGAGGATGAGGGTTCCTTTTATAGGCAAAATGGGCAAATTGGATAGCTAAGATTGACTTGTCTTAGCAAGGGCTAAGATTGTATGAGGAAGGTTTGATCCTCAATCCATGTTTGCAACTTCCACCAATGTCATGGTGACAAGTGGCATCATGAGAAGGATTTAGAGGAGAGGGAAGAATCATTAAATGCTTGAGGGGACATGAGGGTAACCTCATGTGGTTGAGTTATTGGATAAAGGCTTTATCCAATGGTAAAGCTATTATCCAATAGCTAAATTCTTGTGCAAGGTTTACCAATGGTCAAGGCGACAAGCCCATGTGGATTAGTGTGTTGAAGGGGAGAAGACTTTGTAAGAGCAATAAATGCTTGAAAATTGACCACTCCCTTAACCCCAAGTTTAGAGATGTGCAAGCCATTAGGAAGTGATTAGGTTAATTTAAAAGGGTTTAGAAGAAATTAGTGAGCAAGTAGACATTGTAGAAGAATGCAAGTGGGTGAGGATAAAGGGGATTTTAAATAAATAATTCATTTATTAAAAATAGGAGTGCAACTTGCATTTGTAGGAGAATGCAAGTGGATGGGGTTATTCATTTATTTAAATGTGTGTGCAACTTGCCTTTTTAGGAAAATGCAAGCGGAATGCTACTCTTATGTGAATGGATGTTTAATCATATCTTATACTAAAATGTTATCATAGGAACACTTAGTTTGGTGTATAAAGTGAATCTAGTGATAGATGTGAATGTACTTACATTATGTAATGTTATTATTATTTCATTATGGTTTTAGCTTCTTAAATCTTGTTTAGAGTGTTGCATTAGTAGTGACATTAGGGAACTCACAAGAGGACTTAGTTTATGTGCATGTTTATCTTCCACTCATGAATTTGATATAATCTATTTCATGATGAGTTTATTATTGTAATGTAATTTGTTTTAAAATGAAATAGAGCTATGTTAATATGGTTAGTTGTATTCCTCTAAGGTTCCTTAGAGGGGCGCTATCTGGCTCTAATACAAGTACCCTTTGTCATTGTGTCAAAGGGGGAGAAATGTATCGATATGAAGTGTTTTGTGAGAAGTTGACATCAATGCCAAAGGGGGAGATTGTTGGCATTTTGGCACTAAGTTGTCATTGATGTCAATCGGCATGATGGAGATCCACATAAGGTGAGCATAAAGAATTAAGGTCTACCAATAAAGAAACCAGTCTGAAGGATAAAAAACCAATTTGAAGGATGGTTGCTTGTTTATGATGAAGAGGCAGAATGTTAAAGTTGTCTCACACCACCGGAGGTGAAGATGTGCAACCGGTACAAGATGCTCTACTGATTAACAGAAGAAGAAAACTCTATTGACAAATGGATATACCTGTATGTGTTTGCCGCACTGACTATGTGTTGGTGGGCCATGTCTTGATCATTGTGACACCATGTAAACCAGAGGTGGCAAACGTGTTGTGGTTGGTGAAGCCTCATCGACAGGGTTGATGAAACAGATAATCGCCATTAATGGAGGAGTCACAAATCACAGGATTGTATCTGACTGATTGTGGCTCGAGGAAGAAGGAATGACATAGAAAGATCATAGAGTAGTTGGCACCTGAATCTATGCAAGGGAAATTCAATTCAAGAAGTCCTCGAAAAGAAAACTTCTAAGCGCCTTATGTATCGACTAATTTCATGACAGAAGATCTAATTCGAGATTTCCATTTCCAAAAAATGTGTATTGGATAATGGAAACCGTGTGCAAGTGCATCTTTCTAGGACAGGTGATTGATCCAAGATAAGCGGGATTGGATCTCATGAACATTGTGTTGGAAATAGGAAACCCTTACCGCTCAGGTTTTTGAATTGTATTCTGGTGGGAATTCACCGTATAAGAAATGAGAGCTCCAGACGGAAAATCTTGTTGATGTTGTGAAGATTGAGCAGAGAAGAGAAGTGAGAGGGAGAAAGGAGAAAACTTCAGAATGAGTTCTAAGAAAGTTGTGAAGGTAATTTGATATGGTTTTGTCATTGATGTCAACACCTACAGAAAACTAGCACTTTGAAGATCCAGCAACATTCACCGCCAAGCAAGTAAACTGTGCAATAGTTACTGGTATATGGTTCACCGGCAGGATATAATGTTCACCAGTATTTGGAATGATATGGAAGACACTTGGTAATGTTGAAGATATTGTGTGGACACTTTGTTTTGAAGAATTAATCATTGGTATATTCATATTTGCATATATGCTTTTACCGGCAAATAGGTCCAGGTTATCTAGGGTTACACCGGTAGGTTTATCTTTTCTAGATCAGCATAGCATGCTATGGAGATGATTTATTATTGTTGTAAATGTATTAAGCTGACATCTTCAATCGGTTATTGCATTAGATATTATATTGTTTGTAAAATGATTTTATTATAATGTCTTGTAGAGCCGACCTACTAAAATTGGTCTTAGGGTATGGTATATATGTAAGATCTTATTTGTAAGATCAAGTGTGGAATGCGAAAAATAATTGAGTGAAGGTATATGTGAGATCAAACAGAGGTATACACGAAGACATCATTTGAAGGTGAAAGTAGGTTTTTGTATAAGCATATCAGAATTACACCGGTACTGAATCCAGCATATGAAGATGTTATTTTGTGTAGTACATTTTTATTGGATTTAACCATTCAACTGTAGTCAGTGTGACTCTCATTTTGTGATTGAGCAGTGAGCTCTAGGTTGTTGGCCTTTCTGCATGTGCAGACCCCATTTATGTACACTTACTATCTGCAATAGTATCATCTGATTGTGGGTAAGGTTTCCCACTGTGGTTTTTCCCCTTACAGGGTTTCCACATACAAATATTGGTGTTATGTGTTGTGGATGACTTTATGTTTATATTTCATGCGTTAATCTTTACCAATATAGAAATTTACTGTTAACACTGTCTATCAGCATACTTAACTAGTTTACCGGTATTAAGCATTAAGTTGGTTAATTAGTTTTTGGTTTGAATTTATGAGAAAATTGATTCACCCCCCCCCCCTCTTAGTTGTCTCTAGGACCTAACAATTGGTATCAGAGCTTAGTCCTCTTTTGCAAAAGTTTAACAACTTGAAGAGATCCAATGTCTACTAATTATTTCAAGAAGGACAATCCTAAACTTGATGGAACCAACTATGGGATATGAAGATCAGAATGGAGACACATCTGAATTGCATTGGTAAAGACATCTGGGAAGTTACTAAGAATGGTTATACTACCGTTGTAGCTGGTCAAACTGCTCCAACTACTTTAGCCAAAGATGAAGAGAATGATTGCAAGGCAAGAGAAGCACTTTTGAGCGTATTATCAGATCAACAAATCATGGGATTATCAAATAGTTCTACTGCTAAAGCTATTTGGGATCATTTGGAAACACTGAATGAAGGAGATTCCACAGTCAAGATTGCAAAACTTGAAAGCTTCTGAGTCAGGTATCAACATCTGAAAATGGAAGAAGATGAAAGGATTTCTGTTTTTATGGAAAGAGTAAATGAAATTGTTTTAGGTATTAAATGTTGTGGAGGAACTCTGAGTGAGGATGAAATTGTTTCAAAAATCTTAAGAGGTTTGCCACCGGCATGTAAAATGAAGGTTACTGCTATAAATGAGTTGAGAACAATGCCTAATACATCAGTAAGTAGGAATACATTGATTGGAAACCTTTTAGCCTTTGAAATTGAGGAATTTGGTCCTATTGCTACTATAAAAACTGATTTGGCCTTTAAAGCATCAACATCATCTGCTCCATCATTTGACAAATCAGACTAGAGAGCCTTTTATGCAAGAGAACTTGAAGAATCCAGAAAGGAGAATGAAGAACTTGAAGCACTATTTGCAAGAAAAATGCCAAAAGGTCCAATTGGAAGTAAGTATGAAGGTAAAGCACCCTTTAAATGTTTTAACTGCAATAAGATTGGTCATATGGCTTCAAGATGCCCTGATAGACATGCTAGACTAAGAGAAGAAGCTAGAAGAACATACAAGCCTAATCCTGAATATCAGAGATACAGATTTAAGAAGAACAAAGACAAATCTTGTTACATTGTTGATGAAGGTGTGATTGATGATTCTAATGAGGATCCAGTAGACAATGGATGGGTTTTTGTTGCTATAACAGAAGATCAACCGGCACCTACTACTCAACCGGTAGAACAAGCCCTAGCAGCTAAAGTTGAAGCAAAGGATGAATGGATCATTGACTCATGATGCTCACATCATATGGCTGGAGACAAAGGTAAATTCTTAAACTTTCAAGAATACAATGGAGGTTTAGTAAGATTTGGAGATGACAAAGCCTGTTCAATCAAAGGTAAGGGCTCAATATCTCTTGATGGTAAGCATAACACTGACAATGTCTACTATGTTGAAGGATTAAAGCATAATATTTTAAGTGTTGGTCAATTAGTTGAGAAGGGATTTCAGTTACAATTTAAAAATGGAAAATGTAAAATCATGAATAGAACTGGTTTGGAAATTGCAACTGGTAATCATACTAGAGGCAATATCTTTCATTTGAATAACAGTGAAAAGGCATGCTTAATCGCACATATAGATAAAATTTGGTTATGGCATAAGAGACTATGTCATGTAAACTTTGATTGCATGGTAAAAATCAGTACTTCTAAGGCAGTTAGAGATCTACCTAAAATTGTGAAACCTCAGAATACAATTTGTAAGGAATGTCAATTTGGAAAACAAGTTAGAGCTAGTTTCAAAAGTATTCCAAAAAAATCCAATAATGCTCTTGATTTAATTCACAATGATTTATGTGGTCTAGCTAGAACTAGAAGCTTACAAGGTGATAGATATTTCATGCTGATTATTGATGATTATTCTAGAATGTGTTGGGTTACTTTTCTTAGAGAGAAATCAGAAGCACTTGGAAAGTTCAAACTATTCAAAGCAATGGTTGAAAATGAAACCGATAAGAAAATCAAATGTTTAAGATCAGATCAAGGAGGAGAATTCACATCTAAGGAATTTAATACATTCTGTGAAGAGAATGGAATCAAAAGACAGTTATCAGCACCTCAAACACCACAGCAGAATGGAATTATTGAAAGGAAAAATAGAACTATCTTGGATGCAGCAAGAAGTATGTTATCGGAAGAAAATCTACCACGTGTATTGGAGAGAAGCAGTTAGCATTGTTGTCTATACATTCAACAAAGTTCACATCAAAGGTGAAACCGGTAATACCCCGCATGAACTATGGTTTGGTAATACTCCTACTCTTAAGTATTTTAGAATTTTTGGAAGTAAATGTTATATTAGAAGAGATGAGTATATTGGCAATTTTGATCCTAGAAGTGATGAAGGAATATTTCTTGGTTATTCATCTAAGAGAAAGGCATATAGATGTTTAAATAAGAGATTGCAGAAAATTGTTGAGAGTACAAATGTAAAGATTGATGAACAATTCAGAGAAACTTCAAGGTATATAGACTCTGAACCAGCAACAAAAATTGTGACAAATGAACCTATACTAAATCCACCAGTACATAATGAAGATCCAATTACCCTGGTATCATCAGAAGATTCCACAATAATTGTAGAACAACAGCAAACTAAGACACCCCGGTATGTAAGATTGAATCATTTTGAAGATCAGATAATTGGAAACAAATTTAAAGGAGTTATGACAAGAGGAAGATTGGCAAATGAAGAGTCATCTATCAATGAGGCATGTGAAGATAAATTTTGGATTAAAGTTATGGAAGAAGAATTAGGACAAATTGAGAAAAATAATACTTGGACATTAGTTCCCCGGCCTAAAGATAAAAATGTAATTGGAACCAAATGGGTATTTAGAAACAAACTTAATGAAGATGGTAAGGTTGTCAGAAATAAAGCAAGACTAGTGTGTAAGGGATATTCTCAGAAAGAAGGAGTTGATTACAATGAAACCTTTACACCAGTAGCCAGAATTGAGGTAGTTAGATTATTCTTGGTTTTTGCAGCTCACAAGGACTACAAAGTTTATCAAATGGATATTAAATGTGCATTTTTTAATGGAGATCTTGAAGAAGAAGTATATATTGAAAAACCTAATGGATTTTCTTTTACAGATGACAATGATATGGTTTGCAGGTTAAGAAAAGCTCTGTATGGATTGAAACAAGCCCCAAGAGCTTGGTATGCAAGGTTGGATAAATATCTTTTGAAGATTGGTTTTACTAAAGGAAATGCAGATAGCAATTTATATTACAAAATAACTAATGATGACATCTTGATTATTGAAGTATTTGTTGATGATATAATCTTTGGAGGAGAAGATGGATTATGTAAGGAATTTTCTATTAAAATGCAGCAAGAATTTGAAATGTCTACGATTGGAGAAATAAAATTCTTTTTAGGTTTGCAGATTTCTCAGACTAATAAAGGTATATTTTTTAGTCAATCCAAGTACTTGAAAGAATTACTAAAGAAATTTGGGATGGAGAACTCTAAACCGGTAAGCACACCTATGACTACAAATGACAAATTATCTCAAAGGGATGAATCTAAACCTGTTAATCCAACTAGATACAAATCTATGATAGGAGGTTTACTGTATTTGACACAAACCAGGCTTGATATTATGAATGCAGTATGTATTGTTTCTAGATTTCAGAGTAATCCTAGGGAAAATCATGAATCAGCAGTAAAAAGGATTTTTCGGTACTTACAAGGTACAGCAAATCTTGGATTATGGTATCCTAAAGATGAAATTTTTCACCTATGTGCATACACAAATGCAAATTGGGTAGGAGATGTGGATGATAGAAAGAGCACCACTGAAGGAGCATTCTTTCTTGGAAAGAGATTAGTTTCTTGGTTGAGTAAGAAATAGAGTTGTACATCTTTATCAACAACAAAATCAGAATATGTTGCAGCAGCAACTAACTGTACACAAGTACTATGGCTTAAGCAAATGTTGAAAGACATAAAGGTAAAATGCAAGGAACCCATTACTATATATTGTGATAACACTGTAGCAATTGATATATCTAAGAATCCGGTACTACATTCTAAAACTAAACATGTTTCTATCAAACTAAATTTTCTAAGGGAAAAAGTTGAAGAAAAAGAGATAAAACTGGTTTATGTGAATACTAAAGAACAGCTTGTAGATATTTTCACAAAACCTTTGCCTAAGGAGACCTTTGAATATCTAAGAGATCAGCTAGGAGTCATACCACCACTGGTAGAGACTTAGACAGTTGATGATTGTCATCAACCGGTAGAATTAAAAAGACAAATCTTTATTCTGGTATTTGATGAGAAAGCTACTTCTCAGGGGGAGTAGTTGGTATTTTGTATGGACTTGAATTTTGTAGCTTTGGCATTTGATGTCAAAGGGGGAGAGATATCTATAGAAAAACACATTATCTTTTGAGGAGAGATTGGTATTAATCTTTGGATAAACACATGTTGCTCCCAAGGGAAGAAATGGAGATTGTTGGTTTTTGGTATTTGGCATTTCTGTTTTGGCACTTTGATGGTTTTTCCATCTTGTGTTGCCATCAATGCCAAAGGGGGATATTGTTGGTATTTTGGTATGGTTTTTTCATTGATGTCAACACCTACTGAAAACTAGCACTTTGAAGATCCAGCAACATTCACCGACAAGCAAGTAAATTGTGTAACAGTTACTGGTATATGGTTCACCCGTAGGATATAATGTTCACCAGTATTTGAAATGATATGGAAGACACATGGTAATGTCAAAGACATCGTGTGGACACTTTGTTTTGAAGAATTAATCATTGGTATATTCATATTTGCTTTTACCGGCAAATAGGTCCAGGTTATCTAGGGTTACACAGGGAGGTTTATCTTTTCCAGATCAGCATAACACGCTATGGAGATGATTTATTATTGTTGTAAATGCATTAAGCCGACATGTTCAATCAGTTATTATATCAGATATTATATTGTTTGTAAAATGATTTTATTATAATATCTTGTAGAGTTGACCTACTAAAATTGGTCTTAGGGTATGGTATCTATGTAAGATCTTATTTGTAAGATCAAGTGTGGAATGCGAAAAAGGATTGAGTGAAGGTATATGCGAGATCAAGTAGAGGTATACATGAAGACATCATTTGAAGGTGAAGTTAGGTTTTTGTATAAGCATATCAACATTACACCAATATTGAATCCAGCATATGAAGATGCTATTTTGTGCAGTACATTCTTATTGGATTTAACCATCCAACTGTAATCAGTGTGACTCTCATTTTGTGATTGAGCAGTGAGCTCTAGGCTGTTGGCCTTTCTACATGTGCAAACCTCATTTATGTACACTTACTATCTACAGTAGTATCATCTGATTGTGGGTAAGGTTTCCCACCATGGTTTTTCCCCTTACAGGATTTCCACATACAAATATTGGTGTTATGTGTTGTGGATGACTTTATGTTTATATCTCATGCATTAATCTTTACCGGTATAGCAATTTATTGTTAACACTGTCTACCGGCATACTTAACTGGTTTACTGGTATTAAGCATTAAGTTGGTTAATTAGTTTTTTGTTTGAATTTATGAGACAACTGATTCACCCCCCCCCTCTCAATTGTCTTCGGGACCTAACAAGTTGTAATG
Organism: Cryptomeria japonica; assembly: GCF_030272615.1. NCBI lineage: Eukaryota > Viridiplantae > Streptophyta > Pinopsida > Cupressales > Cupressaceae > Cryptomeria > Cryptomeria japonica. The sequence goes on from NC_081409.1 coordinate 304,786,348, forward strand.
GGAGTGAGTAAGAAAACCAGTGAGAGGATTCTATCAGTAATACCATAGTCTTGTAGTTGAGCCCAACCGGTAAGGTGTGGCAGAGCAGGCAGCATCATTGTGTGACATAGTGTGTGAGAGGGAGACAAAGATAATAGAGGTTGGGAAATAGAGAGAGTAATTCCACAACCGGTAGTGTGAGTTTCAGTGGAGGAGAAAAGACTATCAACTGGCAAAGTGTTATTTGATCAAAAAGTTGCAGAATTCATTTGCAACAAGAAGCCTTAATTGTATTCAAATAGTATTTCAATATACATCGCCAAGTTGAAGTCTAGTGCAAGGGTTGGTGCTCCTTGGGTTGGTGCCCAAAATATTTGTAAGGTGTGTTTTACCTGTGAGCTTGGATTGGAGTAGTAGTCTCCGGCAGCTTTTCTCACTAAGGTTTTTCCCATATTGGATTTTCCTCATAAATTTGGTGTTGTGAGTTACTTGTGTGTGAATGGTCTCGTTGGATTTCTTTCTTATATTACCAGTGTGACTATTTAAGTGGTTAAGTAAATAACTGATATTCTCAAGTTAGATCAGAAGAGGAAAAACATAGGAACCACTGATTCACCCCCCTCTTAGTGGTATTCTGTGTTCAACAATTGGTATCAGAGCCTAGGTTCTTAGTTATCTTTAAACCTTGGGTAGATTCTGGACTTTGAGCACAATGGAAAGAAGTGAGTCTACTTCCTCAAAACCCACCATGTTTGATGGATCAAACTATGCCTTCTGGAGCAGAAAAATGGAGACCTATATTTCATCTCTTGGTTTTGATGTGTGGATGTCAGTCAAGAATGGGTATGTTGTTCCTAATACTCCTCCCTCTAATCCGGATGCAAAAAAGTAGTATGAGAATAATGCAAAGGCAAAACATGCTATCTTAAGTGGACTGTCTGATAATGAATTTGTCAAAGTCATGCACTGTATTTCACAAAGGAGACATGGGACAAATTGCAGAGGTTGTATGAGGGAGATGCAAAAGTCAAAGAAGCCAAGCCGAAAACACTAAGGGGTCCACTTGAAAGCATCAAAATGAAAGATGATGAAAAGATTGTAGACTATCTTCATAGATCTGATGAAATATTGAATACCATTAGAAGACTTGGAGAAGAGATTGCAGATGAGATTCTTGTCAAAAAGATACATAGATCTCTCACTCCCAAATATGATACTAAGGTGTCAGCCATTGAAGAAGCCAAGGATCTGAAGACTTTTACAATGGATGAGCTATTTGGATCCCTATAGCCTATGAGATAAGAACAACCGATGATACTTCCTCAAGGAAAGAAGTAGCATTCAACATCACCAAAAAGGACAAAGAAGTTGTTACTCACAAAGAATCTAGTGAAGATTTTGATGCAGAAGTAGCAAACTTTGTCAGGAAGCTCAAAAGAGGATGCGACCGATACAAAGGAAAGCTACCACTTAAGTGCTTCAATTGTGGAAAGGTAGGACACTTCGCTACAAACTATCCCCACAAAGAAACCGGTGGAGATGAGTCAAGAGAGTTCAGAAGATCCACTGACAAAGATAGTGAAAGGAATGACTACCGGTAGGGAAGAAGAGGCTACCGGAACCAAAACATCTTATATACCTTTAAGGAGGACACAACAGATGATGAAAATGCATTAGAAGATGATGACCATGAGAACAACAGAAAATTCATTCTCTTCATGGCACTTGACAAACCAACTGATGAAGATGAGGAAGAAGTGGATGTTGAGGCTGAAGTAGATTTGGAAAGTGAACTTATAAGTGCTCTTGAAGAATTGAGTAAAACAAGAAGAGAATTCAAGAGGGTTAATCTTGTTGTAGTAGATGAACAAGATCTTTTGAAACAATCTCTAGAAGAGTTCAGTGAAGTCATATCTGACTTGAAGTTGCAGCTGGAAGAAACTAAGAGGATTGGTGAAGTTACAGCCTTTGACCTGATAAAGAAAGAAAAGGAGCATCAAGAGCTGGAAGCTGAAATAATAAGGCTCGGAAAGGAGCTTGAAGAAAGCAAGGAAGAAACAAAAATAAGGAGAAAGTATGAAGGCAGCACTGAGGCCTTAGATAAGATGTTAAGCAAACAAAAGCAATCCAAAGACACCGGTAGCTTACATTTTGAAAAAGGTCAAAGTTCAACCCACAAAGATAAATCCAACAAATAAATAATGTTCACCTCTTCAATTGAAGCTGAAGGAAAGAAGACATTCACTGTAGGCAAGGATACCGGCAAAAAGACATATGCAGATGTTGTTGGAAATCGTCACTCAAACCGATATGCAGAAATGAACCGGAGGCCACACTTCTTGCACCAAAATGCAGATCCAAGGAGAAATGTCAAAATTGATCGTGAAGGATTCACTAGATTTAACAACATGAAGGGAAGACCCTCCATGAGGCAGTTCCATTCAGGACCAAGACAGCTTAACCAGTATGTTTCAAACTTTCATGGTTACAGTTATCAGTGCAATAAATTTAGACACAAAATAGCTGACTGTAGATTAAACAATAAGCCTTCTATGAATTATGAAAGTAGAAACCCATTTAATACACTTTGGGATATGAGTGTTGTCTGCTATCAATGCAATGGATATGGTCATAAGAGTTTTGATTGTAGGAAGAATAAACCTACACCCTACAATAATTTTAAGGACATTCCCTTTAATGAAAATGTAAAATGCTATAACTATCAAAAATTTGGACACATAGCGAAGTTATGCAAAAACAAGAAGGTCAAGCAAACGAAGGCAAATCCAAATCAAGGGTTGTCTGTTAGTACAGACGGCCTTGCATGCTAAAAGAAAAAATCTATGGGTGGTAGATAGTGGTTGTTCAAACCATATGACTGATGACAAAAAGAAATTCATCAAATTTGAAGACTGGAATGGTGGATCGGTAAGGTTTGGAGACAACTCCTCCATCAAAATAAAGGGAAAAGGAATTATACGTATTGATGGAAAACTGAAGGCATGTGCTGTATATTATGTGGAAGGTGTTGGCAATATTACAAGGATATTGAGAAGGTTGTTGATGATTATGGACATAACTGATTAAAGATGTTTTACTATCTTGATATTATTATTTTGTCATTGATGTCAAGAAATTGATTTTCTAATTCAATATGATGTTGTCATATCTTAAGAAATATGATATGAAGATTATAAAGAAGTCGGTAAAGACACAGGAAAGAATATGATGAATAAAGGGATAAGTTATTCAATGGGTAACTCTACCGAGTCAGACAATGATGAGATCTTGATGTTTTAGATTGTTCTAATATCATACATATGTTGTAAAATGTAAAGGTCAATACAATACTATGTTATCAAGCAAAGAACCTAGTCGGTAAACCCTAAAGAACCTAGTCGATAAACCCTAAGGTTATCGCAGTCGGTTAATGAAGACAGAATGTCTACCGAGTAAAGTTTAGTATTCACCGAGTTGTAACCAAGCTATAACAGAATGCATTAAATGTTTACATGTGATATTTAATGAAAGATGTTGATGAGCTGGAATGGATCAATGATTGGCAAGCTGTAGAAAAAGTTTGTTAATGAATCTAAAGCAATGGAAAGTCGGCAAGAAGATCTACAGCTCAGATTGAACCACATTACCCTAACACAAGTTCCAAGATGAATGTGCAAGTTCTGAGGTGGGGTAAAACATTTTCAGATCGAAAGATACAATGAACCTGGACAAGATTGAAGATCTGATGGCTATGATTGATCATGGGAAATGTGATCAAAGAGATTAAGCGGTTAGAAGATTTTTTATAAATAAAGAACTGTTGATAAACAATGTATGTGGGCAAGTGTATGCACAGGGATGCTACATAGTGATTACCGAGCATAGAAGCTTGAAGACCTGTTAGAATAACAGAGTATTGATGCTCAGTAGATAGACAAGATTAGTTCTATGTCTAGATTGTATTGAACAAATAAGAATCTGCTTTAGCATTTTAGATGTGAAGTTGTAGATAGATTGTATTACTATTATTTTGTGAAAGTGACAGGAAATCTCTTAACCGAGTGGACTTAACAGTCTTATATGTAAATCCTCTAACAAGGTGACATTTTAAATGAGTGTTTGAAATCCTTTGACAAGGTCACTTCTAACAAAGTGAAGATCCTAACAGATCTAAAAGAAATCCCTTAACCGGGTCACATCTAGCAATGTGTTTTGTAATCTTTAACAGGCCAAATCAAGTCTCTTAGTATAGACGGCCTTGCATGCTGAAAGGAAAAATTTATGGGTGGTAGATAATAGTTGTTCAAACCATATGACTGATGACAAAAAGAAATTCATCAAATTTGAAGACTGGAATGGTGGATCGGTAAGGTTTGGAGACAACTCCTCCATCAAAATAAAGGGAAAAGGAACTATACACATTGATGGAAAACTGAAGGCATGTGATGTATATTATGTGGAAGGTGTTGGCAATATTACAAGGATATTGAGAAGGTTGTTGATGATTATGGACATAACTGATTAAAGATGTTTTACTGTCTTGATATTATTATTTTGTCATTGATGTCAAGAAATTGATTTTCTAATTCAATATGATGTTGTCATATCTTAAGAAATATGATATGAAGATTATAAAGAAGTCGGTAAAGACATAGGAAAGAATATGATGAATAAAGGGATAAGTTATTCAATGGGTAACTCTACCAAGTCAGACAATGATGAGATCTTGATGTTTTAGATTGTTCTAACATCATACATATGTTGTAAAATGTAAAGGTCAATACAATACTATGTTATCAAGCAAAGAACCTAGTCAGTAAACCCTAAGGTTATCGCAGTCGGTTAATGAAGACAGAATGTCTACCGAGTAAAGTTTAGTATTCACCGAGTTGTAACCAAGCTATAACAGAATGCATTAAATGTTTGCATGTGATATTTAATGAAAGATACTGATGAGCTGGAACGGATCAATGATTGGCAAGCCGTAGAAAAAGTTTGTTAATGAATCTAAAGCAATGGAAAGTCGGCAAGAAGATCTACAGCTCAGATTGAACCGCATTACCCTAACACAAGTTCCAAGATGAATGTGCAAGTTCTGAGGTGGGGTAAAACATTTTCAGATCGAAAGATACAATGAACCTAGACAAGATTGAAGATTTGATGGCTATGATTGATCATGGGAAATGTGATCAAAGAGATTAAGCGGTTAGAAGATTGTTTATAAATAAGGAACTGTTGATAAACAATGTATGCGGGCAAGTGTATGCACAGGGATGCTACATAGTGATTACCAAGCACAGAAGCTTGAAGACCTGTTAGAATAGCAGAGTATTGATGCCCAGCAGATAGACAAGATTAGTTCTATGTCTAGATTGTATTGAACAAATAAGAATCTGCTTTAGCATTTTAGATGTGAAGTTGCAGATAGATTGTATTACTATTATTTTGTGAAAGTGACAGGAAATCTCTTAACCGAGTGGACTTAACAGTCTTATATGTAAATCCTCTAACAAGATGACATTCTAAATGAGTGTTTGAAATCCTTTGACAAGGTCACTTCTAACAAAGTGAAGATCCTAATAGATCTGAAAGAAATCCCTTAACCAGGTCACATCTAGTAATGTGTTTTGTAATCTTTAACAGGATTGGCTTTTAACCGAGCATACTCTAGAAGAGTATATTTCTTAGTGGGTCTAAAATCTCACAGTGGTTTTTCCCTATTTGGGTTTCCATGTTAAATCTTGTGTTATGAGGTTTATATTGTTCATATGCTTTTGAGTTTGCATGTTTGATAGTTTTTTATTATATGACTGATATATGTTACCGAGGTTGAATCTAATGTTTTTATGGATGAATAAGTTTGTATGTTTCACCCCCACCTCTCATCTTGTTGGCTATTGGATCTGTACTTATATTAAGTATCAGAATTATCAGAAGGCCTCAAGCATAATCTGTTGAGTGTGAGTTAGATGTGTGACAAAGGTTACAAATTCACCTTTGACTCAACCGGTTGCCAGATAAGGAAAGACAGTACCAATAAAGTTGTGGTAGAAGGAAAGAGAACTAATGGAAATGTTTATAATCTGAAGGAATGCTATGAGTCCCAATGTATGTTAGGACAAGTAGATGAAAGTTGGTTGTGGAACAGAAGATTAGGTCACATCGATTTTGATAACTTAGTTGCAGTAAGCAAAAAGGGGTGTGTGAGGAATATTCCACCCATCATCAAACCAATAAACACATTTTCTGATGAATGTGTAAAAGGTAAGAAAACAAAAGTGAGTTTTAGGACAAAGGAGCACAACACCTCAAGACCACTTGAAATTGTGCATACAGATCTGTGTGGTCCAACTCGAACAAGAGCACTTGCCAATGAAATATACTTTATGCTCTTCATTGATGACTACTCAAGGATGACATGGGTCACCTTTCTGCAAGATAAATCACAAGCATTTGAAAAATTCAAGATCTTTCAGAAAATGGTGGAAAAGGAAAGTGGGTACAAATTAAAATGTCTAAGATCAGACAGGGGTGGAGAGTTCACATCATATGAATTTGAAGATTATTGTGAAAAACATGGAATTGGAAGGCAATACTCTGCTCCTAGAACACCACAGCAAAATTGTGTGGTAGAAATGAAGAACTAGACAGTCAAGGAGATGGCCAAAACCATGTTAAATGAGGCCAGTCTATCCGATACATATTGGAAAGAAGTTGTTCACAGTGTTGCATATACTTTGAACCAGGTTCAATTAAGAACAAACAGCAAAGTGACACCTTATGAGTTATGGTATGATCGGAAGCCGTATGTCAAATACTTCAAAGTATTTGGAAGCAAGTGCTTCATCAAGAAAGATGTGGATGGTTTGGGAATTTTTGACTCCAAGATTGATGAAGGAATCTTTCTTGGTTACTCATCTAATGGCAAAGCCTACAAATGCTACAATAAAATGCTAAGAAGGGTCGTTGAGAGTGTGCATGTAAAATTTGATGAAGATATGCATAGAGGATGTCAACCATAGGTAAACCGGTATGATGACTTTAGTGATGAATATTGTGAAGTTCAGACAGATACTAAACCAGAGGTAGCATCCAAGAAGGTCCCTAACCGATATGTACAACTGAATCACCCGGAAGAGCAAATTTTGGGAAATAAGAGTGATGGTGTGCAGACTAGAAGAAGACTTGTCCGGAATGATAAACAAGTCAACCTATGCCTCATGACTGAAGTTGAACCCAAAACTTTCAATGAGGCTAGAAAGAGACAAGAATGGATGGATGTCATAGAAGAAGAACTACACCAGATTGAGAAGAAAAAGACTTGGGAATTAGTCCCTAGACCGGAAGACAAGAACATCATTGGCACAAAGTGGGTCTACCAGAACAAGATGAATGAAGAAGATAAGATTGTAAGGCATAAAGCTAGACTAGTGTGCAAAGGATACTCTCAAGTAGAGGGGATTGACTTTGAAGAAACATTTGCACCGATGGCTAGATTAGAAGCAATTAGGATGTTTCTAGCTTACTCTGCCTACAAGGGCTATAAAGTATACCAAATGGATGTAAAATTTGTTTTTCTAAATGGAAATTTAGAAGAAGAAATATACATGGAGCAACCGGAAGGATTTATGCTACATGATGATGAGACATTTGTGTGTCGGTTAAAGAAGGCTCTGTATGGTTTAAAGAAAGCTCCCAGAGCATGGTACTCAAGACTAGATTAGTATCTAAAGGAGCAGGGATTCAAAAAGGAAAGTGCTGACAGCAATTTGTACATAAGGAAAGATGGGAATCACATGATTATTGTGGTTGTGTATGTAGATGACATCATCTTTGGAGGCAACAAGGATACTCTCTACAAAGAGTTTGCTGATCAGATGCAGTCAAAATTTGAGATGTCAATGCTTGGTGAATTGACTTACTTCCTTGGCTTGCTAATATTATAGAAAGATAAAGGAATCTTTATCTCACAAGTCAAGTATGCAAAGGAGATGCTGAAGAAATTCCAACTGGCAGATTGCAAACCGGTAAGTACCCCCATGGTGGTCGGCAGCAAATTGAGCAAGAATAATGAATTACTAGTGATGGATCAAACTCTGTACAAATCCATGATAGGAAGTCTACTGTATCTAACTGTTTCATGACCGGATATAGTTCAGGCAGTATGCATGGTAGCCAGATTCCAAGCTACACCAAAGCAGTCACACATGAATGTTGTTAGCAGACTTTTTAGGTACCTCAAAGGAATGCTTAGCTATGGTTTGTGGTATCCTAAACAAGGATATTTTATCTTGGAAGCATACACTGATGTCGATTGGGCAGGATGCATTGATGATAGAAAGAGCACAAGCGGTGGAGCATTCTTTCTAGGTGACTAGTTGGTCTCTTGGCATAACAAGAAGCAAGACTCAATCTCCTTATCTACTGCTCCAGCTGAGTACATTATTGTTGCTACATGCTGCTCTCAGGTGCTTTGGATGAAGTAGAATCTCAAAGATATACAGGTGGACATCACTAAACATATTCTCATCCAGTGTGGCAATTTGAGTGCAATCAACATAGCAAAGAATCTGGTCATGCATTCCAGAACAAACCACATTGCTATCAAATATCACTTTCTTTGAGAGAAGGTTGAAGGATAGGAGGTCAGGATGGATTATGTCCCCACTGGTTAATAAGTAGCAGACATTTTCACCAAACCGTTACCAGTAAGAACTTTTGAGTACCTTCGACACAAGTTGGGAGTTGTGTCATTTGCCTAGGGAGGCTTTATGTGGCTCAGGGGGACCTAATAGTGGTCAAAGGAGGAGTTTGGTATGGATCAAAGGGGGAGTGCACAAGTACCCTTTTTCATTATGTCAAAGGGGGAGAAATGTACCAGTATGAAGTGAATTGTGAGAGGTTAACATCAATGTCAAAGGGGGAGATTGTTGGCATTTTGGCACTAAGTTGTCATTGATGTCAATCGGCATGATGGAGATCCACATAAGGCGAGCATAAAGAATTAAGGTCTACCAGTAAAGAAACCGATCTGAAGGATGGTTGCTTGTTTATGTTGAAGAGGCAGAATGTTAAAGTTGTCTCACACCACCGGAGGTGAAGATGTGCAACCGGTACAGGATGCTCTACTGATTAACAGAAGAAGAAAACTCTATCGACAAAGGGATCTACCTATATGTGTTTGCCACACTGACTATGTGTTTGTGGGCCATTTCTCGATCGTTGTGACGCCATGTAAAGCAAAGGTGGCAAACGTGTTGTGGTTGGCGAAGCCTCATCGACAGGGTTGATGAAATAGATAATTGGCATTAATGGAGGAGCCACAAATCATGAGATTGTATCTGACTGATTGTGGCTCAAGGAAGAAGGAATGACAGAAGAAGATCAGAGAGTAGTTGGTTCCTGAATCTATGCAAGGGAAATTCAATTTAGGAAGTTCTCAAAAAGAAAACTTCTAAGTGCCTTATGTGTCACTAATTTCGTGACAGAAGATCTAATTCGAGATTGTCATTTCCAAAAAATGTGCATTGGATAATGGAAATCATGTGTAGGTGCATCCTTCTAGGATAGGTGAATGGTCCAAGATAGGCGGGATTAGATCTCATGAACATTGTGTTGGAAATAGGAAACCCTTACCGCTCAGATTTTTGAATTGTATTATGGCAAAAATTCGCCGTATAAGAAATAAGAGCTCCAGATGGAAAATATTGTTGATGCTGTGAAGATTGAGAAGAGAAGAGAAGTGAGAGGGAGAAAGGAGAAAACTTTAGGAGTTCTAAGAAAGTTTTAATTTGAGTGAGTAAGCAAACTAGTGAGAGGATTCTACTGGTAATACCATAGTCTTGCAATTGAGCTCAACCAATAAGGTGTGGCAGATCAGGCAGCATCAATGTGTGACATAATGTGTTGAGAGATTGTGTGTGAGAGGGAGAGAAAGATAACAGAGGTTGGGAAACAGAGACAGTAATTCCACAACTGGCACTGTGAGTTTCAATGGAGGAGAAAAGACTGTCAACCGGCAAAGTGTTATTTCATCAAAGAGTAGCAGAATTCATTTGCAACAAGAAGCCTTAATTGTATCCAAATATTATTTCAATATACATCGCCAAGTTGAAGCTTGGTGCAGGGGTTGGTGCTCCTTGGGTTGGTGCCCAAAATATTTGTAAGTCTGTGTTTTACCTATGAGGTTGGATTGGAACAGTAGTCTCCAGTAGCTTTTCTCACCGAGGTTTTTCCCATATTGGGTTTTCCTCATAAATCTAGTGTTGTGATATACTTGTGTGTGAATGGTCTCTTTGGCTTTCTTTCTTGTATTACCAGTGTGACTGTTTAAGTGGTTAAGTAAATAACTGATATTCTCAAGTTAGATCAGAAGATGAAAAACTTAGGAACCACTGATTCACCCCCCTCTCAGTGGTATTTTGTGTTCAACAGAAGGAAGGTTTGAAGTTCAACAAAGATAACTACAGGATATGGAGCGACAGAATGAAGATTTACATTAAGCGTCTGGGAAGTCAATATTAGGATCATGTAGAAACTTAGTATGTTACACCTACTGGAACTCTGACTAATGATCAGAAGAAAGAATAGCAAGAAAATCATCAAGCATTGGAGGGTGAAAGCACAAAACTGTGTCACATTTCAGGCTAACTTATCAGTATAAGTGAATTTAAGTAATTCTAATTAAAAATTAATTTTAGTCAAACATATGGTCTATATAGATTCATTATAGCTAAGTTATATGTTGACCACAACTTTTCCAATTGGAAGTGTGTACAAAATATATATTTTATATCACTTTGGGTCTAATTGCAAAAAAAAAACTCGATGTTTTAACACCTACTCTTTTAAATTAAAAAAAATTTGAAATGTAAAAATACCCTTTTATAGATCTATATGTGAATTTTAAAAACTACATATCTTTTAATATTTTAATTACTTTATATATTATATATTTTATTTTTATTGAAAGTAAGTCATCGGCACTAAAATATAAGGTTGATTCTCTTGTCAAGGAAAAATACTAAAATTTATTTTTAAAAAATTTTAAAAATATGGTGCAGTAGAGAAAGGAATCTATGTCAAGATGATATAATTATTTTCTAATTTGGATAAATAATTTAAAAAAAAACTGGTGGGAATTGGAAAGAGTTATACACGCAAATTTTTAAATTTATTGAAAAATGTATATTTATAAAAAATAGTAAAAAATATATCCATGCACTAAAGTTTCAAGTTATCAATATACACCAAAAAAATTGATTAAAAAAAGTAAAATTTACTAATGAAAGTGTGGTGGCTTGTGTAACTTCAATTTCAGCGTTTTATCAGCAACTTAATTATGGTGTTTAATTTATAGATAACTACATTCAAATAATTTTTAAAAATTTTGTTAAAATTACAAACATAAAATAGACAAAATAATATAAACTTAATTAGTTTACATCATTTCAAAATTCAAAACATTTATTTCAATTTCCATTGATTTACTTTAAAAATTTGAATCAGCATTGATCATTTCCTTTATAAAAGTGTGACACGGCTTTGTACTTTTACCCTCGAGGCTATTATCAGTTCCCTGTCTGATGTTGAATATGTAGATGTTCATGGTCTTGAAACTGCATATGAATTATGGAAAAAACTTGAAGAGATTTATAGCGGTGATGAACATGTTAAGATTGCTAAAGAGAAGAGCCTAAGAGGAAAGTTTGATGACATGAGAATATCTGAAGGTGAGAACATCCAGCAGCATGGTCAAATGATAAAAGAGATAGTTGGTGAAATAAAAAGTGCAGGAGCGAAAGTGGAAGATGCCACAATGATCAGTAAGGTACTGAGAACCCTGCTACTGATCTATGCTATCTGAGTAGCGGCTATTCAGGAGTTGAAGTCCATTGACAAAACTAAGGTAACTCTTGACTCTATCATTGGCAAACTTATTGCTTTTGAATTAAAAAATTATGATGGTAGTGTACAGAAATCAAAATCTGCATTCAGAGCTTCTGTCTCTAGCACATTTGTGAGAAAAAGTAGAGATTCTTGTCATGGTTATGAATCTAGATCCAGCTGAGATGTTGATGATGAAGACAGCCTAGTGGAGCTTGAACCATTGTTGGTAAAACAACTGCCTAGAGGCACTGGTAAATATAGAGATAAACTACCTTTAAGTATTTTGCATGCAACAAGATTGGTCATATAGCAGCTTGTCCTAATGGTGAAAATGAATACAAGAGAGACAAATTCAAGAAGTATAAGGGTAAAGGCAAGAGAGATTCTCTTATTGCTATTGATAGTGGTATCACTGATGAAGAATCTGATGATGATGCTAGTGAAGATATTGTATTTGTAGCTATTAAGGAAGAGATATCAGATCAGAAGGCACTGGTGTCCAGGATGGATAACTCTGATGATTGGATCATTGATAGTGGTTGTTCACATCATATGACTGGTGATCAGAGCAAATTTCTTTCCTTGAAGGAGTTTGATGGCGGTGTTGTGAGATTTGGCAATGACTCACCCTGTATGGTTAAAGGTAAGGGAGTTATTTCTCTTCATGGGAAGAGCAGTGCTAACGATGTCTATTGGGTTGAAGGTCTAAAGCACAATCTTTTGAGTGTGGCACAACTTAATGACAGAGGATACCCACTGGAGTTTACAAATGGTATGTGCAAAATCTTTGACAACAAAGGTGAAATGATTGCAACCGGAAAACAAACCAGAGGTAATCTGTTTCATCTTAGTCCTAAAGTTAGCAACTATTTGATTGCAAAGATAGATGATTGTTGGCTTTGGCATAGGAGATTTTGTCATATAAACTTTGATAACATTGTTAAAGTGAGCAAGTCCAAGACAGTAAGAGGTATGCCTCAGCTAGACAAACTGGTTAATGCTCTTTGCAAAGAATGTCAATTAGGAAAGATGACTTCTTCAACTTTCAAGATAAATTCCTTATCAACAAAGAACTTGTTAGATTTGTTTCATACAAATATATGTGGGCCAATAAGAACAAGAAGCATTCAAGGTGACAGATATTTCATGATCTTCACTAATAATTGTTCAAGGATGTTGTGGGTCACATTCTTGAAGGATAAGAATGAAGCTTTTGGTAAGTTCAAGGCATTCAGGGCCTTAGCTGAGAAAGAGAGTGGAAAAAAGATAAATTGTCTAAGAATAGATCAAGGCGGTGAATTTACTTCTGAGGAATTCACCAAGTATTGTGATGAGAATGGTATCAAACGACATCTTTCTGCACCAAGGACACCATAGCAGAATGGTATCGCAAAGAGGAACAATCGGTCAGTGGTTGAAGCTGCTAGGACAATGTTTATACAAGGAGGTGTAGTGAAAACATTTTGGAAAGAAGTTGTAAGTATAGCTATCTACACAATGAATCGAGTTCTGGTGAAAAGAGGTAAGGACAAGACCCCTTATGAATATTGGTATGGAAGATCACTTGATGTTAGCTATTTTAAGATATTTCATAGCAAAAGTTTTATTAAAAGAGGTGATTACATAAGCAAATTTGAAGCTAAGAGTGATGAAGGCATATTTCTTGGCTATTCCACCAAGAGTAAGGCCTCTAAATGCTTCAACAATCGGACACAGAGAATTGTTGAGAGTGATGATGTTCGAGTAGATGAATGTCTTGAAGTCTCAAAAGGAACTAGTTCAAAGAAAAAGGATGAAGATCCTTGCATTTTTCTTTTGGAACTTAAAATTGTTAAATCAAAAACCACTAAAGCAAATTCTGGTGCACCTGTTCAACTGGAACAAATAAATTCAGAAGAAGATGATAATGAAGAAGTTAAACCTGAAGAGAATGATCATGCTATTCCTAAGTATGTGAGATTGAATCATGGTCCTGAGTAGATTATTGGGGATAAGGATGTTGGAGTACTAACTAGAAGAAGAATAAGAGAGAACTCTTGCATGATCTCCACAATTGAACCTAGATGTGCTAAGGAGGCATTTGGTGATGATTATTGGGTTAAAGCTATGGAGGAGGAATTGGATCAAATTGAGAAGAACAACACTTGGACCTTGGTACCCCAACCGGTAAATAAGAGTGTTATAGGTACTAAATGGGTATTCAAAAACAAGTTAAATGAAGATGGTGTTATAGTTCGCAACAAGGAAAGATTAGTCTGCAAGGGTTATGCTCAAGAAAAAGGAGAAGATTATGGAGAAACTTTTGCACCAGTAGCAAGATTGGAAGGTGTCAGAACTTTACTTGCATTTGCAGCCCATAAGAAGTTCAAGGTATATCAGATGGATGTTAAGTCTGAATTTTTCAATGGGATATTGGAAGAAGAGGTATACATAGAGAAGCTAGATGATTATGCATTGACTGATGAGAAAGACATGGTATGCAAATTGCATAAAGCTTTGTATGGATTAAAGAAGGCACCCAGAGCATGGTATGAACAGCTTCATACACATCAGATGAAGATAGACTTTGCAAGAACCAATGATGATAGTAATATTTATCTCAAGTCTGAAGGAGATGAAATACTGGTAAGTGAAGTATTTGTTGATGATATTATTTTTCGAGGTAATGATGTCATGAGCAATAGTTTTGTAGATGAAATGAAAATGAGTTTGAAATGTCTTTAGTGGGGGAAATAAAAAAAATTATAGGCTTGCAGATGCAGCAAATGAAGAATGGTATTTTCATTACACAATCTAAGTATGCGAAAGAGGTTTTGAAGACTTTTGGCATGAGTAACTATAAACCAGTTGGAACACCAATGGTTACAGGTTGTAAGTTGTCCAAGGAAGATGCATCTAAGTTTGTTGATGAAAAGGAATACAGGTCAATGATTAGCAGATTACACTATGTTGTTCACGATATACCGGATATAGCCCATGCGGTTGGTATAGTTGCAAGATTCCAGAAGAATCCAAAGGAAACTCATCTGATAGCAACCAAGAGAAGTTTTAGGTATCTGAAAGGTACTGTTGACTATGGATTATGGTATCCATATGGTAGAAACTTTGATTTGAAGGCATACACAAATGCTCATTGGGAAGGAAATGTTGATGACCAGAAAAGCACTATCGGTGGAGCATTCTTTCTAGGAGGAAGGCTTGTTTCATGGAGTAGTAAAAAATAGAGTTGTACTTCACAATCTACTACTAAAGCTGAGTATGTTGCAGCTTATATGAATTGCACACAGGGTATTTGGATGAGGCATATTTTGGAAGGTTTTAAGATGAAGATCTTAGAACTTATAAAGATTTTATGTGATAATACAAGTGCCATTAATATTTCTAAGAATCCTATTTTGCGCGCACGAACCAAACACATTGAATTGAAGTTATCTTAGAGAATGTTTCTACCAAGGAACGGCTTGTAGATATTTTTACCAAATTTTTGCCTAAGACCACTTTTGAGTATCTTAGAAATCAGTTGGGGGTTGTCCCTCTTCATTAAGATAGTTGAGCATGATGCTAATTGCATCAGTCCCTGAATTACTTGCAAAATCTTAGAAGGATTGATGAAGAAGTGGATGTATTCCATAGGGGGAGCATCAAGTTGCAGTATGTTATTGATGCACAGTGAAAATTTGCAATTACATGTTTTACTTTCAATTTGGCATTGTTGTCAAAGGAGGAGAAGAAATGTGATTAGGAGAAGAATTATGTGATTGGCAAAGGGAAACCAGCGACAGGCTGAAGATAGACAAAGCATGGTGAATATTTGGTAATGTAAACCAGGATTCCTATTCACCATTCACAACTGCAATCAGAGGCATTGATATTTATATTGCCATCAATGTCAAAGGGAGATATTGTTGGCATTTGCATGAAGATTGCATTAATGATACGTTATGTTGTCATTGATGTCAATTGAACCAGTAATGGTATTTATGATATTGCTGATATTGTTGTTATTGATATTGTCTTGTAACCGGTAGGAAGAGCATTGAGGAAGATGTTGTAAACTGGTATGTAAGTTTGTGAGTTGCACCAGTAACCGGTATATAAGGTTAAACCATTTCTATGTTATGTAATGGGTAAACCCTACCAGTTGTTTTTGTTAAACCCTAACCGATTAAGTTTGTTGAATGGTTATGTTGGTTTATTATCTGTTGACCGGTAATGATGGAGACACGTGTGATCATTGTAAGAAGATAAGTTTATATTGTTTTGGCATGTTTGTTTGATTGTCTAGGAAATGAGCAAAGTGAATTGCATCTAATGTAAAGCGTGTGATGAGTTACAAGTCCGATGAAGCAGTGATCATGGAACGGTTGGAATTTTCTTTAAGAATGTGTATAGATTGCTATGTAAATCCAACGGTCACACTTGAACTAATTTATTTGTAATCTCTATGAGAGAATTAGGTTTTTGTTGTGTTACCGATCTAATTGATTTGTATTTAAGGTCGATGAAGTTGTTTTGTTTAGTGTTGGCAAAGTGTTGGCTAAAATCAGTTGAGTGTGTGGTTGTCTAACCAAATAATGGATATGCAGTTTGAGTAAAGGCGAATTGAAGCTTAAAAGGATTTGATCAAACAAATGTAGTGCTATTCAGACATATCAAGAAAAACCTGTTGTCTTCTAACAATTACAGCAAAATTGAAATCCCCTAACCGGTTAAGCTATAACAAGCTTGGTTACTTCTTAAATCCTCTAACAAGGTGGTTCCTTAGCTTGGATTCTCAAATCCTCTATTGAGGTTACTCCTAGCAAGATATTTGCTTTTTATCAAGGCATTTTGTAAATCCCTTAACCGGGTGATTCCTAACAGGATCAATTCTTAACAAGACTTATTGTAAAAGCTTTAGCAGGCTTGGCTCCTAACAGGGCGAACTTTAGAAGAGTTCGGATAGCTATCTTGTGAGTCTCATCTCACCGTGGTTTTTATCTATTTGGGTTTTATATGTATAAACATTTGTGTCATGTGGTAAATGTTTTTGTGGTTATGATCTTATTTGTTGATTTGATTAACTTCTGATAAGACATGATAAATGGAAGCATCAAGAGATGAAGTGTGTTGATATATGATTAAGCATTTTTAAAGTTTACAAGATTAAATTTTCTTATTGTTAAGTTGTTATAACAGTTAATCGGTTGATGTTGAGTTTTCTTATGAGCATTGATCTTGACAGTAATATTCTATTGATAAGTTTATTTTGTGAGTTTGAGTTTGAGATTGGGAAGTCTGTATCAGTTTTTCAGTTTACTGATTCACCCCCCTTCCCCCCCCTCTCAGTAATCTACCAGATACTTATTTTTTAATCATACCATCAGACACTAGGCCACACACACACAAGAAAACTAGGCCAACAACACCAAGATTCTATCATGCCCAAACTTTTGGGCACGAATGAGATAAAAAAAATTTAAAATAACAACCTAATAACATTAAATTTGCTAAAACGAAACGCACTAACATGTTTTGTCTTAACTATGTTCTGAGTTAACTCTAACCACTAACTCGAGTAAGCGAAAATAATTTAAAATTAAAATGCGAAATACTAAAAGAATTATTTATTATCTCATCTATTTTAATCAATAAATTAACTTAGTCATAACTCACTAAAATTAATTGACGAAGAGAATATTAATCTCCAATAATCATTAATTGCTTTTAGGAACTAATTAAATTAGTCCTAGCACTTAGATGTATTAATGCCTAAATTTTATTTTAACAATAATTAAAATGTAGTTAACTAATTCGACTAAAGGGTCAATTAAATTCATAAGGAAATTTGTCCTATAAAGTTTAATCTCAAAACCCTATATCTGGGTGGACTAAAAATATGCCCTATAGTCAAATAACTTACAAACAAAATAAATTTCCTAAATGATTAACTCCTATCAAATTTAAAATTTAAGACTTCATATTTAAATGTTTATTTAACATATATAAAATATGAAGGTTAAATAAACTAATTAAATTAAAGTCAAATTTATACATCCATATATATATATATATATATATATATATATATATATATATATATATATCAAACACTATATAATTATATGTGAGGATATTCCCCCCCCTTTTTTTTAAACATACATTATTATCCAATTACCCAAGAATATATATATATATATATATATCTCAAACACTATGTAATTATATGTGAGGATATTCCCCCCCTTTTTTTTAAACATACATTATTATCCAATTACCCAAGAACCCTAATTTTATTATTATAAAAATGTCCTATTTTTTTAAAACCTCATTACTTGCCCTAACCCCAAATTCTGGGTAAGGGATTTTTATTTTTTTTTGTTTTCATTAAGTTGCGAGGCCGAACGATGGAGAATGGCGGAGGGCGGCCGAGGGTTTTCATGGGGGAGCTCCCCGCAGGGATGGCCACTGTCAAACCTGCGGGTCACAGACCACAGAGGTGGCCTAGGCCGCCACTGTGGGACGCGGCCCGCAGCCCGGCAGCGTCGCCGCTGTGAGGCGCCGCCCACAGGGGGGCCGAAGCCTCCCCACCATGGGTTACGGCCCACAATGGCGGTAGTGGCCGTCGCTGGAGGTCGCCGCCCACAGTGCGGAGGGGGCCGCCCAGTGGGGACTCGCAGAGCCGAGGCTCCCCTTTTCTCATGCATAATTTTTTTTTTGTTTTTTTTTTAATTTAATTAGAATATATTCTATATATATATATATATATATATATATATATATATATATATATATATATTAGATGCTTTTGGAAAAACTCAGGCTAACTCTACTATGCAGAAATAAAGGTTTTTTTTTTTTTGAAACTTTTTAAACAGATTGATTAAAGTATTCTGATTTAAATCCATGTATTTTTATTTTGTTTTAAATACCATAAATCAGAGATAACCTATCTGACTTTAGAGAATCCAATAAATTTAAACAGCAACTATAGAAATGTGATGTTATTTAAATTAATTTTTGCAATAAGTAAATGACAGAATGCAATAAATTTAAACAACAACTATATAGAAGTGATATTATTTAAATTTAATCTTAGAGATATGCATAAGGAAATAAACTAATCTTTTATTTTTAGAAGTCACATGCAAATTTAAACTTTCATTTTCAAAATACCATGTATACAATCAACATTATTTCAAGATTAATACATAACTTAAACTTCAACATAAATAATTCATTTTGCAACAAAATAATAATTAATAAAAAGAATAATGTATTTCCTTAAAGTATATTTAATTTACAATATAGTCAACCTTACAAATGGATCTCTCATTTCTAGCAAATGAGGACTTTAAATAAAATAGATACATTTCCTTTTCAAAGTAATTACAACATATAGTTTCTCTTTCACATTGCTGCAACTTAAAATATAAAATACTCCATTTCCAAATCTTTTTCTGTAAATAAATCCAACAACTTCTACTCGCCCTTCTCTTTTAGAAGCCACCCCTGAACTTGGAGAACCAAGCCCTAGACAGGTTACAGACATGCAAACACAACAAGCAAGGGAAAATATATAGCAAACACTTTCCCAACCAAGGCTACACTTCATTACAACATGTGATGATTTCACATGGGTGGTAGTGAACCAAGTACCTTGAGGAGACTACAAGAATGGTAGAACATATTGCCACCTCATGGAAAACAAAGTTATTTCATAAGATCATTAACCCCACATTCCTTATGCCCCCCCAAGGCATTCATGTCATACTTTCTCCCCTTATGACCCCCAAATGCACAAACCAGGCCATGTAGCAAAGGTCACAAATACATCCCTTGAGTTCGCTCTCATAAAGAGAGTCTCTCACTTGAAGGCTGTCAAACTTCTACCACCCGCAAGACCATCCTACTCTCCCAAGAGTAGGAGGCCTTGGTTACTCCCAAGACACAGGAAAATGCATACAAGAAATAAAAGATGGAACACAAAGTAATTTTCACAAAGGAAAATACAAGAAAACCATTTTCACATACAAACTAACTTTCCAACATAAACATGCAACATAAAAGAAACACAAGGAGAAGATAAACCAACCTTCAATCTGCCCAATGGTATACTAGAACTAGTTTGAGGATGAGCAGCCCAAATCCACAAATCTTTCTTCCACACTTAGCCAAAATTTCGAATCCAAAAACCAAACTTTTCAAAAATGTCTAGTCTCCAAAAATGGAGAGTGGGTGATTACCCACAAAATCTCTCATTCTTGCCTAAGAAGACCTCAGTGAGAGTTCTCACGGATTTCTAAAATTGAAAAAGGAAAAAGTAAGAAAAAGATCAAAAAAGATCTCTCATCAAAAGGGAAGGTTATCTAACCTAGATGGCACCATCTAATTTTGAATTTTCGTACATCTTAGAAAATCCACTTTTTGGGATGACTAAACAGTCACATGGGAGTAGACACATGCCTAAAAACACTCCTAACTCATAGGTATACCTTATGGGCTTTAGGAAACACCTTTAAACTACCCCTAGGAGTCCATTTGACCCCTTATAAACCCATCTAAAGTTTATTTTCGGGTCAAATTTGAGTTGACCACTCTAAAGACTCTCTACCCAAGGAAATTTTAGAACCACAATCAAATGTTTGAAAAAGCTATAGTTAAACAACTCCCTTCAAGAAACAAGTCAAAATTCAAGACATAAATCAACACATGTATAAAGTGACACAATAAAATACATTTCAAAATTACACATGAAAATTGTCTCTTGTTGGATTTAAATAAATCAATAATAAAATTTAACACACATGCATCATTCACTATTATAAATAAAATATGATACATACGGGGTGTTGTCTCTCCAAATAGGCAACCCATGACTTTACGAGCATACATAGGTCTAGGTTTGGTTCTCCATAATATTTCCATGGTCACATGGATAATTTTCCTACGCATCTCAATTACACATTAGTACTTCCAAATAACCTCATATAATATTTAAACATATGAATAAGAATACACGTCAAACACTCTACATACAATTGATATTAAACAAAATCAATATATCTTGTATCAAAATAAATCCACATAAGCAATTATCATAATCCTCATAATTTTTATCCATACATAAATATGCATCCTATTTCTATCATCATAGTAAGGTCCTGTAATTCCAATAATGACATACATCATCACAAGGTAATCCTATTCTAGAATCATATAGAGTTCTATATCTATAATGCATAGAAATGAAGCAGACTAACTCAAAGTAGGCCTTACAAACTCCCAAACATAGAAACAACAAAGTCCAAACCCATCCCAAGCATCTGGAACTCATCTGGACACCTCATAGACTAAAACCAAGCAAAACAAGACCGAATCACAAATCCTACGCAGTTGGCCTGGTAAATGCATAGTTGAGGCCTCAACCTATGCAGTCAATATCTTTTGTTGCGCAATTAAAGGATTTAACTATGTAGTTGATCCTATTCTGACGGAGTTCGGAAAGGGACACTCGGGGCTCCAAATTGGGCATTAATCGGGCCCTAAAAGTCAACTCAAGCAAAAACCCATATGAGGGGTGCCTATTTCCCCCTCAAAAATCCCTTCTTCTTGATCCCAAGACTCAAAATTAAAATGCAAGACACAAAACCCTAAAAACAGTTGTTTAAAAATTCAATTTTGAGAGGGAATTTCAACATGAAACAACATACATATAACCGAAACTCAAAAACACATTTAGCTATCAATGCTAGTCATTAAATACACCAATTTCCTATTCAAAATCTAGAAGGAAAATTTCATTCAAAGAGGATCATGAAACCCAAGAATAGCCCATTTGAAAACATAGAGAAAGAGAGTGCATTCAATGCCAATGCTTAAACACACATGACCAGAATTTAAAACACTTTCAAATAACAATCAAAAACACTAAACATATCATTTTTCCATTTTTAAAACAAGGAAAAATATATAACATTAAAAGGGGGTTTCAAACCCTAACTCAGGTCCTACAAAGGCAACAAGAATGAAGAAGAAGGAAGAATGAAGCACAAATCCACTCCCACAAATAGCAAAGAGTTTCAAACCAACAATCAAATCCTCCAACCATCCTCAAATCAACAATGCAACAATCTCCACAGAAAAATTGGCATAAGAATGAAAGAAAAGCCTCCTCTAAACTCTTTCCAATCACATCAAATTCAATCTCTCCCAAAAAATCTAGCAATAACCAGTCTTCTCCTCTCAAAAACCAATGATGAAATAATAAAATTCCCTCACACAAACATGTACATCAAATCACAGCCAACCCTAAAACCAAACTATACAAAACAATACAATATTCAATTAATTAACTTCACATAAAAATGCAACCAACTCCCACCAACAATAATAAATAAATATCAATTACATATGTATAAAATTCACCCCTCCAAAATAATAATTACTCAAGTGAAAATATTAATAATAATTTACACCACCACCTCAAATGCATTTACACATTAATAAGCTTATAAATCACAAAATATTATAATATTAATATAAGCCATAAATATCATTACCCCCACCCAAAAGATAAGCATAAGCAAAAAGTGGGATAAATAACTTACTACGTAAGGTAAATATCATTACCCCCACCAAATGTGCTCATAAATCACAAAGTGATATTAAATATTATAATATGAATATAAACCATTTATATCACATAATAATATATTATTGATAATATTAATAAAAATAATAATAATCATAAATACTTACACCATAAATGATATTACCAACTCATAAATATTATTAAAAATACAACACATGAATAGACATTAACATAGCCAAGATACCTACTGGAAACAAAGATCGAGAAATGTTTGGTTAAAGGAGGGGGATAGGAACACTAAATACTTCCATATGTCCACCCTAAGACATAAGGCCATAAATAGAATTGTACAGATTAAAGTGAATGGCATATGTGTTGAAGATGATGATTCCATGAGCAAGGTTGCTATGGATTTTTTCTCTAACTTACTTGCTAAGGATCAGAATTTGAATATATAGGCCCAAAGGGAACTTCTGGACAGTATACCTACCATTTTGGGGGAAGATCACAATGATAGTTTAACTGCCATTCCTTCCCATGATGAAATTCTGATAGCTGTTAAGTCCTTTGAGGGCAGCAAAGCCCCAGGTTCAAACGGCTTTCCCATGTTCTTCTTCCAAATGTACTGGCATATTATTGGAGATGATGTTACAAGAGTTGTGAATGATTTTTTTGGTGCTAGAAAACTTTTGAAAGAAGTTAATGGTACTTTTATAGCTCTTATACCCAAAAAGATGGGGGCAGATTCAATGGATCTTTTTAGACCTATAAGCTTATGCAACTCTCTCTACAAGATTATCTCTAAGGTCCTTACTACTAGAATTCTCAAATTGTTTCCATCCATTATTTCGCCTCAGCAAAGTGGTTTTGTCCAAGGAAGGCGAATTTTGGACTCTATCATCTCTATTCATGAAAATATCCATTCTCTAGCCTTTTCTAAAAAAGAAGGTTTTTTTTTGAAACTTGACCTTTCTAAAGCCTATGATAGAGTGGATTGGGATTTTATGATGGATGTTCTTTCTTCTTTTGGTTTTAATCCTAAGAGTGTTGGCCTTATCAGGCAACTAGTTTCTTTGGCTACTTTCTCTATGTTAATGAATGGTTGCCCCTCTCCTTTCTTTAAAGCTTCAAGAGGTCTCGGGCAAGGGGACCCCCTATCTCCAGTGATCTTTATCACCATGGCGGAATGTTTGGGGAGATGTATTGGAAAGTTGGTTGAGAAAAGGGAGTTTTGTGGTTTGAATCCTTCTTCGGCAGATCAAATATGCTCTCATTAGCAGTTCGTTGATGAGTCTATAATAATGGGAAAACCCACTATGAAGGACGCTAGAAGACTAAAAAAGGCTTTTGACAACTATGGAGAGGCTACTAGTCAGCTTATAAACTGGTCTAAAAGCTTTGTTTATTTTATCAATACCTCGGAAAGAAGGAGGATTAAAATTAGTAACATTCTGGGTGGCCAAATTGGTAGCTTTCCTGCCTCCTATTTGGGGCTCCCTTTAGGTCAAGATCCTCTGGATACCTTTTGGGGAGCCTTGGTGGATAAATTCAATAAAAAGTTGTCTGGATGGAAGGGAGCTCTACTTAGTCAAGTAGGTAAGGTTCAAATGCTAAAAACCACTCTTCAAAGTATCCCTCTCTATGCCATTAGTCTGTTTAGGATTCCTACTAAGTATGTTGAGGCCATTGAAAAAATACAAAGATCCTTTTTATGCACAGGGGTTGAGGAGAAGAAGAGAATGAACTTAATTGCTTGGGAGAAGGTCTGTAAGCCTATGAATAAAGGCGGTCTGGGCCTTAGAATAATAAGAGACATAAATGAATACCTTATGGCCAAGCAGATTTGGAGAGGATATAGAAATCAAGGAGAGTGGAAAGAAATATGGGACAAAAAATATAGAAGTCAATGTCCGAATCTTCAAAGTTTCCTCAAAGCAGAGATTATCCCAATTGGATCCAATATTTGGAAAAATATCTCTAGGACTAGAGACTTAATTATCAAAGGCACAAAATGGAAGTTAGGGAAAGGGAATCTTATTCAATTCTAGGAGGACCCTTGGCTTTTGGAGATCCCTTTAAATGAAAACCCTGAGTGGAACGGATATCAGAACCAATGCAAAGAAAGATTTGGAACCAAGGTGGAGGATTATTGGAAACATGGACAGTGGAAAGACTTATCTCAAGTGGATCAGTCTTTGGGTAGTTTGAACAAAGTCATGAACTCAATGGTGATGATTGAAGAAAAAAACCAGCTAATTTGGAAACTCACAACTAGTGGTACTTTTACTATGGCTTCTCTTTATCATCAACAGTACAATAACATGGAAAGTCCTTACTGGGCTAAAGCATGGGTGAAAGGTCTTACCCCCGAGATCAACATTTTCATTTGGATAGCCCTCCAAGACAAAATTCTTACTACAGAGAATATCAGAAAAAGAGGTATCAGCATGCCAAGTTTCTGTACACTCTATAAGCAGAATGAGGAGACAATAAATTATATGCTCTTTTATTGCCCCTTCTCAGCTGATGTTTGGGGAAGGTGTCTGGATCAATTCAATATCAGTTGGAGCTTCCCCAACTCGATTCAGGATATTTTCAAGTTATGGCATCATCCTTCAAAAAATAGTACCACTACCTTACCATGGAGAATTGTTTTACCACACATGTGCTGAGGTATATGGAAAGAGAGAAATGATAGAATTTTCAGAGAAAAGAATACTGAGGCTAACATTGTGTTTGAAAAAATAAGAAGTATAGTGGAAAATATGAATATTATAGGTGGTATTGATAATCCTAACACTAAGGAAAATCAATTTGTTTATAAAAAATGGAGATTAAAAGCTCAAGAGAGCATCCAGAGTAATCCTTGAGAGGGAGTGATATGGACCAACCCTCCTAGGGGATGGATGAAAATCAATTTTGATGGGCCCTCTAAGGGAAACCCAGGGGTTGCAGGATGTGGAGTGGTCCTAAGGGATGAATGGGGAATATGTAAAATCATAAAATGTATTCCTATAGGAAACCGGACCAACCATGTTGTCGAAGCCATGGCGGCTTACCATGGGATTATCCTTGCCAAAGAAGCCAATTGCACTAAATTTTGGTGTGAAGGAGACTCCTTAAACATTATCAATTATTTAAATATGAAACTCTCGTCATCATGGTCGATTAGTAATGCTATTAAAACAACTAGGAAAATCAATGAAGAGTTTGAAATGTGTGTTTTTACACATGTTTACAAGGAGGCCAACTCTTGTGCTGATTGGGCAACCAACCTAGCTTGCCAATTGGGAGACATCATTACTAGTTATGGTGAAATGGAGATTGCAAGTGAAATGAAATCCTTGCTCAATCAGGACCGAAGCTATACAAGGCAATGTGGTACTTTTAATCATTATTTCTAATGACCTTTCCGCCTTTTTTGATGCAGGGCTTGCTTGAAGATAATGAGCTATTAAATAGGTGTCATATCATCATTATTTGGCATGGATTATGGGCACTCTTATAGAATAACCACATAAACCAAAGGAAAAGTTATCAAAACGAGAGAAGGCATTGCAAGGAAGGTGCTAGAAAAATGGGAGGTAACAAGAAGAGATTTGAACATGCTTCCTGCTCTGAATGGAGAAAGAACGAAGAAGTCTAGGGTATCTTTCAGCAGAGGGGGTCTCAACATTTTCATGGAACGACTAAATGGGAAGGACCCCACAATTACCATCTATTTCATCAAGAACTGGAAAAATGGAAAAATTTTGATTGGATCGCATATGATGAATGTAGACGAAGAGGTTATTGTTGAGGCCATGGGGATGACTACCGAGGGTATGAAATTTCATAGGGACAAAGGGATATCAGATAAAGCAGCAAACAAGTTTCCTGTTATGGATGGTGAGAGAAGAAAGATGATCAAAATTGACAACTCCTACCACTCCCCGAAGAGAATTTGCAAGCCATGGAGGTTTGTCTTATTTGCTTCTATTGAATATATTACCTTAGATGGTAGGTTTACCAGGGCTTATGGGCATCACTTCATCCTTCTTAACCATTTTTGTCATGGAGAAAGGGTTAGCCTTCCCTATTACCTTGCCTGTTCAATGGATCATACTATAAAGGAGATCCAGAAGGACCCTAAAGGCGATCATGCCCTCCACCAGGGGCTTATGGTCCTGGTTTATAAAATGCTAAAGGGGAAGTGCATTGAAAAGCCTATTGAAGGCAAAAATGCTAGAGATGAGACTACAGAAAATAAGGATAGTGGTTTCAACTTTGATTCAGAGATCGAGGGAGAGTCGGAAGAAACTAGCAAAAAAGGGAGGATTGGGGCAAGGAAGAGGAGGATTATTGTGGAATCTGAAATGTCGGATTCTGAAACTCTGAAACTGAATCCCTTGAGGAAAAACCTGTTAAAAAGAGGAAAGGGAAAGCCTCTAGAAAGAAGGCTCAAAAAAAGAACACTAAAAAGGGTACCAATTCTGATCTCAATTATGTTCTGGTTGAGTCTGAGAAGGAGGATGATGATAATAAGAGGATCGATAGTCAAGACAAAGAAGGGGAGGGTAACTCAGTTAAGGATAATTTGGAGACCGTGGAGACCGTGAATACCACTAGTCTACATAACGAGGAAAAAGGGGGTCAAAGTGATAATGGTGATAAAGGTACTATTAAGGCTTTCTGTGATACCATTGCTACTATGGTGAAGGATATTAATAGTTTGAAAATTGATACACAGGCCATGGCAAGAATTACAGTTGGTGACAAGCCCTTGGTGGAGCATGTTAAAGAGTTAGTGGTCGTTCTACATAATGCGCAAGCTATTGAATGTATGGTTGGAAAAATCTTAGCTATGGAAAAAAAGGTCAACGAGATGGGAGATAGAAAGGAAATATAAAACAAGCTAAAAGATTTTGGCAGGAGAATTGACAAGCTGGAGCACAATGTCAAGTAGCTCACTGATCAAAATTTCCATATCCTCAAATCTTCGGTGGACAACATGAACATCTTTATCAACAGGTTCAAAAATAATGCAGAGAAGGATGGTGATAAAGAGCAGGTGAAGAAGAAGGGTCATGAAAGGAGGACTAGAGCCAACACAAAGAATAAGGTCAACATCGATGGTCGTGAGCTGGAGGATATGAAGACCTCAGCGAACAACATGAAACAAATGGTTGTTCATGCTGAGGAGATTCGAAATAGTATTTAGTTCCAGTTGTTTTCCTTGGTTCTGTCTCTTTGTTGTCTTTTGCTTTCCTTTTGTTGTCTGTTCCGAGTTTTTAATGTAAAGATGTATTAAGCTGAGCCCTCCCAATGGGATCATTTTGATTTTTTGAAGTGATCAGGCAATTTTTTTAGCATTTCTATTTTCCTGGCTTGTAAAAGGTTTGGGTACCTTTCAAATACCTGCTTTTACTTAATCAAAACATAGCCAAGATAGAGAACGTCATTCGCTACATAACCAAAGTAAAGTTACTCAAGGATACGAACATTGTCTTTATGACAATTAGAACAGGCAATCTCAAAACCAAATGTGATTGTCCTAATATAGGAAGGGCTAAGTCAACTTGGGCCTTTATGATATCTCCATTACCACCGTCCAGGATTGTTAGGCATGCTCAAACTTGTGAAGCCAGTTGGAGTCAATGCCTGGCACTTGCATCACAACAAGGCACAAAACACCTACACAACATATATATTCAATACATACATTTGACAAACAGCATTAGTAACCATAATCAATCCTCAAATAGAATCATTAGAACATATGTTAGTACATTATAACATAATACATCATCTAACATATAGCCATCAAGATCATAAACATAAAACCCTAATATTGTAAACATCAAGATATCCTAAATCAAAGAAACGTCATAAATAGTCCATCAGCATGAATCAAATAAATATGATGTAATGTCCACTAATAGGAGGCTATCAATTCCTATAACTTAATAATAGTTATGATCTTATCTGATCAATGGTCATGTCACTAGATGCTTTTGATTCCTTTACTATATACCTCTCAATGTGAGTGAGAGGTTGCATGTCTTCATTATGAATGCCCTTGGGCAAGAGACACACCCTTTCACCATTAGCACCCTTTGAAAGAGTGCAACTCTTCATTACTTCTGCCCTTTGGCACTTCTTGTTTAAATCGGGTATTCACTTCTGATTCCCAAACTATTCCCCTTTCAAATGAAGTTCTCTTTTCCCTTTTATATCTCATGTTTAACGGAGTCACAACTTTTCATCTTCTACCTTTGACCATTCATTAAACTTAACTAAATTCTAGTAATGTTTATGTTTAATTTTATTCTTTTATTTTTATAATTTTAATATTATTGCTTATTCTTAAATCCTAATTTGAAAAGGGGACATTACATATGTTCACACAACTTTTCATCTTATGTCTTGACCATTCATTAAACTTAACTAAATTCTAGTAATGTTTATGTTTAATTTTATTATTTTATATTTATAATTTTAATATTATTGCTTATTATTAAATCCTAATTTGAAAAGGAGACATTACATATGTCCACACATTGATCCAAAAATTAACCACACATGCATAGAAACAACCATGAGTCCAACAGAAGAAAAATAGGAAGCAACCATGGAAGGGTATTACAATTCTAGAAGCTAATCTAACACAAAAAAGGAAAGTAGTACCCTAGACAATATTAAAATAATGTCCCACAAATGCAACATACAAAACCAATCACAATATCCCATCCTATGCCATTCAAAACATGTCAATATATAAAAATATTTGTGTGGTCTTGAGTAATCATAATAAATGAAACAAAAATATAAATGATAAATCAACAAGAAAAATACCAAATGATAAAGAAGTCAACAACCACCATATCTCTTGCCAAAAGATAATATCAATGTAGATAGATAGTGTCTAATATAAGAAAAATGCACCCATCAATGAAAAGATACTTTGGATAAAGATAGATATAACATATATTAGGAAATAAGGTATGTAGGCAAATGACTTAGTTTAGCATTTGTCTTTTACTCATGATTTTTGTAAAAACTCAATGTTTTGGATTATGCAATCTTTTATTCTTATTTTTTAATGTTAGTTATATGTGATATTGCCTTTCTCAATATACTAACATAAATCCAATCCCATGAATAGGTCAATAAAATTTCCCCCAATTAAGCATAAGGCAATATGGATAATGAAGTTTTTAGTGTGATAGGTGAATAGATAGAACATAGATACATAATCAAGCCATGATAGGTGGCTAGGTGGCATTTTAACCATGTGGAAGTGTAATGAATCTGGAGGAGGGATCTCCAAGGACAATGTTGTGAAGGAACAAGATGCCCCACGATAGAGATAGTGAAATTATGGACGGAAGATGATAACGAATCTTGAGATAGACGGGTAGTGCATAAAGGATATGGATAATAAACGAAGTAACTTTTGCATTGTCAAAATCATGCAAAGATGTGTTCCCCTAATCTCAATCAATATCAAACGTGTGAAAAGAAAATATGGATAGGGTGAGATATATAGCGAAGAAGATATAAAGAGGATAGTCAAGACCAAAGATGGGAGTAGAAAAATTATATAGGATCAGGGATATATGATGGAAGTTGTTGATTGGATAATCAAGAGAAAAGGAAGGAAAGAGGAATGAGAGATATGTGATGGAGGTTTTCAAGGCTTAGGAGAGGATGAAACTTTTGAATGAGAAAATCTATATGCTAATATAGTTTATTCAACATACATTTCTTAGATAAGGATGATGGGATCTTCTAGAGGATTAGGATCATTTGAGGAATTAAGAGGGATTTTAGAATTTCGAGATGGATATGGAGGAACACTTTTATCTTGGCTTGGGGAGGGATCCTGGGATGACACGGGAGTGAAAAGGATACTTTGGTCTTGAAGTGACATAGAAGACGCACTTGGATTCTAAAATAGAATGGGATTATAAGGGGAAGAAGCACGAGATATTGATATTAAAATGGAGGGGATCATTTCAAAAGATATTTGATCTTGATTAGGAACGGGATCATGAAATGGTATGGTAAGGATACTTGGTTCTTAAGGTGGGAAGATATCATGTAAAAAAATGAGTAGGATAGTTAGATCTGGATTTGGAATAGAATTTTAAGATGGCATGGAAGATATAATTTTATAATTAGAAGTGCATGACCATAGCATCAAATGTGGAGGAATGGAGATAATTCTTTCCAAACAGTCTTCAACAAGCCTTCCTGCATTTTCACACTTCATCAATCTACAAAAACCAAAACATCAATGTAGCACCATTTTCTCGCTCGAGAGAAATAATACAGATAAACCAAAAACTTGTGGCATGTACAAGACATTAGAAACATATCCACTTCATCATCATGCTTCTAATCCTCAACTTAAAACTTTTAATCCTAACCTTAACGGTTATAATCATCACCTTAATAAGCATCACTTTAATATGCTAACATCTCTGCTAACAAACAAGCGAGACATGACATCAACATGAACCTCATCACCATCACTTTCCATCACCATCATCATACAGGATATCACAATATACTAGATATAGATGTCAACAACATGATGGTAGACATCCAACAAAGAACATCAAAGACAACACACATCTAAAAGAACAACCATCAACCATCTGCACTATCTTCTTAGTACACATGCACTCTACATTAATGACAACACAATACTAAATATTAACAACAATGAATAATACCATATTTGCACAAGAGACATTAATGATAACAAAGAAATAAATGAGAACAATCAACAATCTCCACAACGTTGAGGTTTGACATCAATGACACCACCACTATACACCACAATATCCAACAATCTCCTTATTTGTCACCGAAAACAACACTCACTGGTAATAATTTGCATTCTCTTCCATACCTACTCCCTCTGTCAGCAACAACCTACAAACTACTTAGTTACCATAAGGAGTAGCCCACATCAATCTAGGAGAAAAAGATATACTTTGAATTTCTCTCCTTAGATAGATGCACCATCTTATGCATGTAAGCAGAAGGGGCAATAACCCTACCTTCTCCATAAGATACCAAAATGTATCTTTTGAAAGAGATTTTATGAAAATGTCTACAATATAATCTTTTGTAGGAACACACTCTAATCTGACTTCTTATTATCCAACCTTCTCTCAAAAAAAGTGGTATCTAATAGTAATATATTTGGTCCTTCAATGTATCACTGGATTATAAGAAATATTTATAGCACTTGTATTTTCACACATGATAGGAGTAGGTTCATCAAATCCCAATTCAATATCCTTCAATTTTTGCTTCATCCACAACACTTGAGTGCAACAAGATGCTATAACAATATACTCAACTTCCATAGTTGATAAAGATACTAAATCTTTCTTAAACTAAGAGACCAATTTGTTTCCTAAGAAAAATACACTACTGTCGTACTTATTTCCTTCTTTTTCGTCATCACCTTAATACAGATTGCATCTCTTAAACACAACCTCAATTGTTAGCTTCAAAAGAAGCCTCAAAACTTTTAGGGGATGAAACATATGCAGTGAAGAAATTCCCCTAATTTCATACTTCCCTTCAATTTTCAGAGGATTCCTCTACACCAAGCACAGATACAAAACCATCCTTCACCTCATTCTCTTCCTTCTTTTTCCATATCTTATCCATCTCTTTATTTTTCTAAACTCGATCAACCTTTTTTGCGGAGTAGGAGGTCTCACATTCTTCCCCTTCCAGAACCTTGCAATGTGTCATGTTTTGTTGCAATTATAGAAACGGATACCATGTTGAGCATAACAACTTCTCATCAAATTAGATCTACAATCAGCAGCCCTATTACCAAACTCGTTACATGTGTAGCAGTACACATAGAAGGATTGAGAAGACATAGCATTGTTCTTCCTTGTGTAATCATTCATCGTCTTACTTTTGTATTCATTAGCCTTGTAACAAAATTTATTGCAAGCATAGTAGTGACCATAAAATAATTGAAAATTCATAGCATTATATCTTGGAGGTCTAAATGAATTAATACTCACCTTGCTTCTACAATCAATAATCTTATGCCCAAATTTATTACAAGTATAACAATTACCATTGAAAGATTGAGAGAACATGGTAAGAGAAATTTGTTTAAGAGTTGACTTTCTGAAGTTCTTGTTCTAGGCTTGTGTGAAATTATCTTTCCTTTCTTTTGTCTTCTTAGATTCATCTTGTTCCTTTTCTTCCTTCTTCTCACTCTTGCCTTCAAGCATATTTGTTTTAGATCTTTCTCCTTTCTTAAAACCAAGACTACCTTTTATCTCCTTGTGGTTTTTGGCAAATAATTATCTCATAAAGGATGTCACTGCCACCTTCGAGATTTAAGATTTTGTCTATTTGATCCTTCACATTTTCTTATACATTTATCAAAGTGACAATATCTTACTCAAGCTTGGTCCATTCAACACTCCAAACAATCAGTAATCTACTTACCTTCTTCAACTTGAACTTTTAGGTTGACAATTTCATCTTCTGCCTCCTTCAATTTGTCTTCGCATTCTTTGCTTCCTATAATCTTAGCTTTCAACTTGACAATTTTCTTCTTTTCCTTATTGAAAATCATCTTGTATTCTACACTCTCTCCCCTTGCAATATCCATGTCCTCAAAAGAAAATTGAACTTCTCCTTCAAGATGTATTTCACAATCATTTGGATTGATGCCCCAACCTTCAGATTCCATGTCCTCTAGATTTGATTCAAGATAAATTACATCTTTAAGCACTGCTTCAATTCCCATGTGTTCAATTAAAGGATCTTTCTCGGCAATTATATTCAAGGCAATGAAGGGATTGCCCTCCTTTAGGTAATAAACATAGCTTACAATCCTATATCCTTATGCTACCAATCTTCCTAATTTCACAACCCTTGTCATCAAATATAAGATTATATCCTTTTTTGCACATCTAATTAACACTAAGAAGATTATGTTTCAATCATTTAACGTAGAGGACATCCTTTGTCTTATGTTTTCCATCAATAGTTATTAAACCTTTTCCACATATTTGTGTTGACCCTTCATCTCCAAACTTGACAAATCCAACTTTTTAAGACTGGAAAACTTTCTCATATCACCAATCATGAAATTGGAACATCCACTATCAATCACCCAAGCATTTTATTCTTCTTTTAACATGAAAGGTAGTCTACACAATCATTGATTTTTCATTGCTTTTGTCAGCCTACAAGATATCGAATCTCTTACATTTTTCAACATCATACAAACCCATCCCAAGCCTTTAAAACTCATCTGGACACCCCAGGGACTCAAACCAAGCAAAACAAGACCAAATAACAAGCCCTTAATCTAATTAGCAACAATGAAAGATAAGACAATAAACACCAATGCACAAGAGAAAACCAAATTTACATGAAAATCCCAAGGAAAAAACCTAGCAAGAGTTGTCTCACAATATATACGAACAAGATTATAATTTTTTTTAAGGCTTGTTGCCTAAGGAAGCACACTACTTCTGAAGAGGACTTGCTGAGGAAGTTCACTACCTCCAAGAAAGATACAAAAAACCTGCTAAACAGATTCACAATCTCAGAGAAAATACATAGATATATGAGTTACAATGAATAAGCCTTCAGCATCATAGCCCCCAGCATTCTACTTAGAATGTAGGTGCTCTTGGCATACTACCTCAAGCAACCATTGAACAATTCAACTACAAAATTTTCACCACACTTTTACTACCTCAACTTTGCATCTTCCACAATCCACTCGCATTCCTCTCACTTGCAACTCATTTGATATTCTATTTATATCCTCCATAACATCGCAAAACTACAATTAGGTCAATCTGAATAGGGGACAAGGAATGATCCGACCAAGTTAGCCTCAAATGCAAATTACGGTGAAAGCAGTTTAATTTAGGAGATAGAGAAGACCTAAATTAACATATTACATATTTTTATGTAGCACCAAATAGAAAACATGTCAGAACACATTCTCCCAAGTCAACAACAGGGTAACATGTAGATGAAGCATGTAGTAGATAACCAATCAGCCCAAAACACATCTCCCAAATAAAATTACTCAATTCATATCCCTACAAGGCATAATAGGACCCATATACAACTCATCACATCTTCCAAAACTTGTGCAAACCCCCAAACACATAGCACAAGCAAGAAAGTAGGCCCTATCGGCTAGATGACTACAAATCACCTTGAAAACCAACTCCAGACATATGCAACACCAAAAAGATCAAACGTTATCCTGTAGACCACATAAACACATTTCTTGAACATCCAACAACATTTACAAATTCTTTTTTTAAGCTATCATGCCAAAATCAAATTAACACAACCAAACAGAATACAGAGTTCTTCATATCCCAATGCCCACACAACATAGTCATGATGTTGCAAGGTGTGTTCCCTTGGTCTCCTTATGTTGTGCAATGCAGTGCTCGGGTATGTGACATGGCTTAACTACCTCATGTGGATTTTATAAGTCTAGTGCTTGTATCGAGCATTAACAGGTCGATCTTTTGGTGCAACAGCAACCGCACTTGTAACAAGTGGTATCAAAGCTTCGTCATAGGTTCAAACCCCTCACTTGCATTAGGGGGATTGTTGCAACATGTGTGCCCTTGGTCTCCTTGTGTTGTGCAGCACAACGCTTGAGTTTGTGACATGGCTTAATCTCCTCCTATGGATTCTACAAGTCTAGTGGTTGTATCGAGCATAAATAGGTCGATCTTTTGGTGCAACAACAACCGCACTTGTAACACATGAAGCATAACATTAACAACCATACTTGTAGTATGCATCATCGCCTAAAATCTTAATTAAGCCATTGCAAAAATAGTATAAACACGTCGACCAAGCCGCAAGAGAAATGCAAAGCATTTTTTGGACCAATCCTGACAACCAACATACTCCATTCACTAGAACCCATTCGCGGCAACACCAAGGACCTGAAAGGGTAGGAGTGCAACATCCACAGAACATCAATGTAGCCCAATTCACTCACTTGAGAGCAATAATAGAGATAGAACATCAGCTTGTTGCATGCACAAGATATCAGAAACATATCCACTTCAGCACCATGTTTTCAATCCTCATCTTAATACTTCTAATCTTCAACTTAATGTTTCTTATCCTCATCTTAATATGATATCATAATGATAACATCTCTACTAACAAACAAGCAAGACATGACATCAACATAAATCTCATCACCATCACTATCATCATACAGGATAATGCAACATACTAGGTATAGATATCAACACCATGAGGGTGGACATCCAACCAAGAACATCAAAGACATCACAAATCTAATAGAACAATCACCAACCACCTACACTATCCCCTTCGTACACATTTGCACTCTATATTAATAACAACACAATACTGAGTGTTGACAACACTGAACAACACCATAACTGCACAAGGTACAACATGACAACAAAGACATCACTAACAACAATCAACAATCAACAATCAACAATCTCCACAACACTAAGGGTTGACACCACAGTCTCCAATATTTTTTTCTAAGGGGTTAATTTTATTAAAGTTGCGAAATACAACCTCACATAACCAAGTGAACACTTGTATGCAAATACCCTATCACAACAATGGAAGATTTCCAAAACACAAAGATTGTTTTGAAAACATAGAGCAAAAGAATGCAATAATAATAATCAAATTGGTAAGGATTACAGAGGGATCAATCCTCATAAAAGGAGATCAAAACCTAAAAACATAAACCCTAAAAGCAATTAATAATTAATAATTAATTAATTATTAAGTAAACTAATACCTTTTACTCTAACAAATTTATGTTTGTTGATATGTTCAATGAAGTCTGTATGTTTTGAATAGCCTTGGAGTCTACTACAATTTTGATTGCTATGTAATTGACAAATTGATAACATTTTATTAATAATTGTTGATATGTTAGATGAAGTTTGTATTTTATCTATAATTCCAAGTTTTCATACATTAGGATAGGTGGTTTCCTTACACTTTTCCTCTTTGTGTAAGTGATTACCTCATTCTCATTAAGTTATGTAGACAGATGGGTTTATTTAACAAGAGATTCAAATTAAGAAAGCATATTGGATATGCCTTACATAGAATCATATCCTCTCTTTACCATAGAATTCGACACCTCATTGACCAAAAGAAAAATTATAAAATTCACCAATTTTGTACAAATGCACTTTTTTGAGGACAAACTTTTTTTTGCAAAAATATTGTGAATGAAGTGTCATGGATTTGGACATAATCTTGTAGACTGAGTTACATAAACTAATGGAATTAAAATTAGAAAACTCTTGAACTCTCCATTTGTTACGAATTAAATCTAAGAAATTAGAATTCAATTCCTTAAGGATCTTACCATTAGTAAATAATCATACACCACTTCAACTAAATCCTTTTCCATAATGTCCCAAAATTCCCAAAAGAAGAATTAAGGAAAGTCATCTAGACCTAGAGATTATTACCTTGAAAAGAGGACACGTGTCTATATTTTTTTGTCATAATGGGAGAAAGGAAGTAGGTGTTGTCACATGAAATTTCACCTTACTAGAGTCATGCCCGGCATTATAATCACACAATGGAAACAACCTAAAAGTGGGACCTTTACAAGTGAGATTGAATATCTAGAGAAGGTTGGCTACCTTCCTAATCTAGGTGTAGAGTATTGATCTGACCTAACACTTAGAAACCCTACTCTAATCCTCTTTTATGGACTTGCAATAGGGGAGAGAGAGGGAGAGAGAGAGAGAGAGAGAGAGAGAGAATGTGTTTCTTCCCACCCAATATTCAACAAAGAATTAACAAAAACACCAAGGAAATACACAGTTCTCTATTATATCATCTCCTAGAAGTAAACATGGAGGTTATGTTTAGCTAAATACCAAGAGAAAAGAGAGATTCCATAAGTAGCCTTTGAAAATAAGATCAACACAACATAAGAACATAGAAGGTAATGAAACATTCATCAAACAAGAAGGTAATAAGATTTTACACATGTTAGAATAAGTTTATTTACAGTTGCATATTGTATAAAAATATAGTGCTATCCAAAGAAATTGGAAGAACCCATCCTTTACAATGAAGCTTAAAATCCTATTTATCATTTGAGCACCCCAAAAAAAATAGGCACAATGTATAAAACCCTAAACATAGCCACTTATGCTGGAATGGGTAACATATTACCTCTAAACATTCAATCTAATCTACAAGTATATGGAATATCCTCTGATAAAAGAAAGAAGCCTGAATTTGACTTGAAACACACTGCAATAAATCAATGGGCATGGTAGTGTGCAAACCAAAAGATCTGCCTACAATTTTACAATCTGTAAACAAGCCTCTAACACAGGGACATCAATCATA
Organism: Cryptomeria japonica; assembly: GCF_030272615.1. Lineage (NCBI taxonomy): Eukaryota > Viridiplantae > Streptophyta > Pinopsida > Cupressales > Cupressaceae > Cryptomeria > Cryptomeria japonica. The sequence continues at coordinate 304,824,197 of NC_081409.1, forward strand.
AATGAATGGGGTATGGGCAATCTCTTCCTACTTGCATTAATGCCAAATACATTAAAAATAAAATCATGTAGCTTCGTGGCTCATGAAATAGTGGTTGGGGATCATAGGATCCATAAAAATCGAGCATTGTAAAAAACTATCGACATCCCCACAAAATTTGATGATCGATAAGCAACTTGCCCTATTTGAATATCAGTTGTCAATTGATCACATGGTCTAACAACTATCACATCGTTGCAATATTGGGATCTTTTAAAATATTAGAAACTATGATGGAGCCCCCTTCTGCCACAAATCCAGTTTCTCCTTCAACGAAAAGGCCACTCGCAAACCCATCCTATCAGCAAATTGATGGGTTTGTGAACTTGAAAATCTACCAAAAGAACATTTACTTGCTTTATCTTATATCATCCCTTTGTGCCTTTGGGAATTTCATAAAAATCATGCCCCTAGTCACATGTTTTCAGCAAGTTAGTGATTTAATAAAACTGTCCTATTGACAAATTAGAGGATTCGTGAATTTGTGAACATAGAAAAAGCATCTGCTTTTTTTTTGTCAATCACCCCTTCGTGCCATTGATAATTTCATAAAATTGGGCCCCCTATCACATGTTTTTTGCAAGTTGGTAGTTCAATCAACCTACAAACTACTGAACCCTTATTCAACAAAAACGCCCATAAGCAAACCAAAACGTCCACAACCTTTAAACCACCAGAAACGCTTCTTTATTTAAACTTATCCCAAAAAAAACTCAACACTTTATTCCTTTTCATTGAAACGAACTCTTTCTTTAGAAAACTCCCTATCGATAAAACTTGCTTTTGGTGAACTTAGAGGTTCAAAAACAATCAATATCACAAAAAAAGGATCCAAGTTTTTCCTATCACTAAAATGCCCTTTTGGAAAACCACCTTCGACAAACCTTGCTCTTAGAAAACTCCCAAGTTTTTTTAACTCCACCATTTTCCAAAACCAATTGAATACATTGGAAACATCTCATTGTGCAATCCTTTAGCAACTTTCCCTTAAGCAAAACCTTTCTTTGTTGAACTCTTTAACTTTTCTTATTTTCTACATTCACCACAAGCCTCGATGGTTCAAGAAGTCTTCCCCTCATTGAAGGGAAAGAGTTGGACATATCACCTCAACGGTGATGGATAAAATATATAGAAAGAGAGAAATGGAAAGGGGGGGAAGGGAATGAAATGGGGGGTTGGATTTGGGCTTAACATTTAACTCTTTCCAGTTAAGGAGAAAGCTTGAAGGTTAGTGACCGATTAGAGGACTTAGAAGGAAAAGAGGAAAGAAAGATGGATTGGGCATTAAGGTGAAAGCTTAATGTTTAAATTTTCCAAATGGAAAGAATTAAGGCGAAAACCCTAAGGCTGATGACTGATGAGAGGGCTTAAAAGGAAAAGGGGAAAGAAGCATAGATTGGGTGTTGGGGTGGAGGAAAGCATGAAAGTGATAAGAAAATGGAGAATACCAAGAGCTCGAAGTCCAACATGAAGAATCACTTACCCACTTTTGGATATTTCAATTGGAGTATTTGGCTAAGGCATGAACAAAAGGGTAAAATGATCCATTTTTTCATCTCTAATCATTTGTAAGTGATAGACCACCAAGGGAAAAATGTCAACATCTTTGGCAACCTCTATGAGATACTCCATCCTAATCATGAGAGAATATAGAAGTTGTAATATTCATTGGGCACAGAGTTGAAAAGGGGAACAATCGTCCAACCTCAAAAATAACAAAACATGACAACATGTGCAAGATTACACTTGCAAGAAAACAACTACAAAATAAATTTCCTTAAGGAGAACACAAGTTGTGTGACAACACTTCTTGGAAAACTGTAGCAACTAAGCTAACCTATCTTAATCTAAACTATCCAATAAGGGAAGGGATTTTAAACAAATCCATTAACTAGCTTATCAAGGTGGCTTCGTTTTCAAGCCATCTTGATACACCTTTCATGTTTATGGAAAACCAGCTAGAAAAGGAAAATTAGTATGAATTGAATGGGTTGTTCTAGTGCCTCCTAAACGTTGAGAACAAAATAGCTAACCCACTCATGAATGTTGTCCTCCTCGATTGAATGGGCAAGAAAATATCTCTCCTTGATGCTCATGTTCATACTCTAAAAAAAGCATGAGCTGAGGCAAATTATAGATCTCCAACTAAGTTAGATGCCTAATGGGGCATCTTGTTGAAAGTGTTAAGTTAAAGCAATTAACATGGAACCTATTACTATGCTCTACATTTTCAATGTTTTGTCAATCAACAAAATGTTGGCATATGTGCAGAATATGATGACATGATGATATTGTATGTTGTCATTGATGTCAATATGCTGAAGAGTGAACCGATATATTGAAGTAAGCAACTTGCAAGAGAACCCGTATGATGTTGTGAACCGATATATGTAAAAAAATGAAGCGGTATGTTTGTCCAAGTGAACCGATATGTTGGAATGTGAACCAGTATATGTGAAAAAGTGAAGCGATATGTTTGTCTAAGTGAACCGGTATGTTGGAATGTGAACCAGTATATGTGAAAAAGTGAAGCGGTAGGTTTGTCCAAGTGAACCGGTATGTTGGAATGTGAACCGGTATATGTGAAAAAGTGAAGCGGTATGTTTGTCCAAGTGAACCGGTATATGGAATGTTTTGTATCAAGGTTTCATATGGTATGACTACTGGTTGGTAATCTTAGCTTCAGGGTTTCCGATTGAAGTACCCTATGCTTGTGTGATTCAACTGATGACATCGTGTCATGAGTTAGCATTGTAATGAAGAACAGATTGTGTTGCCATGTTAGCCTTGTGTGCATGAAGGATCTTACATGAAGGAGATTGATCCTATCTACCTCGGGAATGTGCGAAGTCTCTGCAAACGGTGGAGAACACGTAATGGGTTATCAGCCTCCAAGAAGTGGTGAAGAACGAACGTTGGAGAACGTCTTGAGATCTGTTCAAGACTGTTGTAATCAATGCAATATGATCAACGGTTAGGATTGAACCAACTGAATTGCTTAATCTAAATGTTTAGGGTTTAGGGTTTATGCTACCGACCTATCTGTTTCCTATAAGGTAGATGTTGTTTTTCATGTTGAGATTGTTGGCAAATGTTGTGTGTGTATCCAAGTGCAAAGATACGTGATTCTTGCCAAGCCAAATAAGAGAATAGATACCTGCAGAGTGTGACTATAGAAGGAAGGAACTAAAGTGGATTTGCATTGGCATTGAGTGTTGTTACCAGATCATTGTAATACCTGTTGACCTCTAACCACTTCAATAGTTGGAAAATCCCTTTACAGGATAGCTTTAATCGGCCTGTTGTAAATCCTTTAATGGGGTGACTCAAAATCAATGAGTTCTTAAAATTCTCTAACAAGGTAACCTTTAACAGGGTTTAACCCTTAACTAGGTATTTTAGCCATCCCTTAACTGGGTGATCCCTAGCAGGATCGGTTCCTAACAGAACCTCTTGTAAAGTCTTTAACCGGGCTAGGCTTCTAACAGAGCAGACTTCAAAAGGGTTCAAAGAAAATCTTGTGAGTTTTCATCCCCACCGTGGTTTTTCCCAGTTGGTTTTCCACATGAAAAATATGTGTGTTATGTGTCATGCTTTTTATGTGATGCCTTGTTATTCTCTGTCAACCGATGAAGCATGTTGAACCAGTAAGTCTTTACATTTCTGTTGAAGTGGAAATAAGATGTTAGATTGTGTGGAAAGTTGAGTTACCGGTTTATGTCTTTCACTTTGTTTAACTGGTAGTAATCTGGTTTAGACCGGTGTTATTGCTTGCTAGTCAAATGCAGTGTTCTCAATCAAACCGGTTCAAGGAAAAGTGTTTTCTCAGTACTGATTCACCACCTCTACCCCCCCCCCCCTCTCAATACTAGTTTGGTACTAACTGTTCATCATTGATTCATCAATTGGTATCAGAGCATCCTCCAGGTCCTTTGTGTTGTAAGTTTAACCGCTTGAGGTAAAGATCCTACTCTAATGATGAAGAGGGAAGGTCCAAACTTCAACAGAGACAACTTTAAAATATGGAAGGACAGAATGAAGATATACATCAGAAGCATGGGTGCTCAACATTGGAGCTATGTTGAGAATGCTTATGTTATCCCTATCGGTACTCTCACCGATGATCAAAAGAGAGAGATTCAGGAGAATGGGAAAGTCATGGAAGCCCTAACTAGCAGTTTATTTGACATTGAGTTTATTGATGTTCAAGACAAACAAAATCCCAAAGAAGTATGGGATGCCCTTGAGAATATCTATGGCGGTGATGAGCATGTGAAACAAGCTAAGGAAGAAAGCCTTAGGGGAAAGTTTGAAGACATGTGGATGGTTGAAGGAGAGACCATTCAACAATATGGAATAAGAATCAAAACTGTTGTTGGAGATATCTAGAGTGCAGGTGGTAAAATGGAAGATTCCACCATTGTTAGCAAAGTTTTGAAATCTTTATTACCGATCTATGCAATTAGGGTTGTTGCTATTTAGGAGTTGAGGTCTGTAGACAAGACAAAGGTATCTCTGGACTCCATCATTGCAAAGTTAACAGCTTATGAGCTATAAAATTATGATGGCAGTATTTAGAAGAATGAATCAGCCTTCAGAGCATCTACTACACCATCTAGAAAAAGGCAAAGAAGCTAGTACTAGTGGTGAACCAAGACAAAGTAGAGAAATGGATGATGAGGAGATCCTAATGGAATTCGAAGCTCTTCTTGCCAAGAGACTTCCCAAGGGAACCGGTAAATACAGAGGTAAGCTTCCTTTGAAATGTTTTTCTTATAACCGGATAGGACACATTGTTGTAAACTACCCTAATGGTGACAACAAGGACAAACCGGAGAGGTTCAAGAAGTTCAAAGGAGGAAACCAGAGAAACTGTTTTGTAGCAGTTGATGAAGGTGTCATTGATGAGGAATCAAAAGATGAAGAAAATGAAGATATTGTGTTTGTAGCAGTCAAAGAAGATGTGTCAGACAAGAAGGCTCTTGTCTCCCGCTTTGATAATTTCAATGAGTCGATTATTGACAGTGGTTGTTCTCACCATATGACTGGTGACCGAAGTAAGTTTCTATCTCTGGAAGAGTATGATGGTGGTGTGGTTCGTTTTGGTAATGATGCACCATGTATGGTAAAAGGCAGAGGGTCCATCTCTCTGAATGGAAGAAGCAGTGCTAACAATGTGTATTGGGTAGAAGGTCTCAAACACAACCTTTTGAGTGTTGCTCAACTGAATGATAATGGACTCACTCTGGAATTCAAAAATGGAGTGTGCAGAATCAAAGGAAAGAATGGTGAACTAATGGCTACCAGTATGCAAACCAAAGGTAACCTATTTCAGCTAAATGCTAATGTCAGTACATGTCTAATGGCTAAGTTTGAGGATAGCTAGATATGGCATAGGAGACTCTGCCATGTAAACTTTGACAATATTGCGAAGGCCAGTAAGATCAAGGCAGTTAGAGGATTGCCTAAGCTGAGCAAACCAGAGAATCCTTCGTGCAGAGAGTGTCAACTAGGGAAAATGTATTCCTCACCCTTCAAAGGTAAACCTTGCACTGCAAATGATTTACTTGATCTTGTGCATACTGATTTGTGTGGTCCTATGAAAACTAAGAGTGTGCAGGGAGATAGGTATTTTATGATTCTTACTGATGATTGCTCAAGAATGATGTGGGTCACATTCTTGAAGGACAAATTTGAAGCATTTGGAAAGTTCAAAGCCTTTAGAGCACTGGTTGAAAAAGAAAGCGCTAAGAGGATTAAGTGCTTAAGAACTGATCAAGGAGGAGAATTCACTTCTGGTGAATTCAACAAATACTGTGAAGAGAATGGCATCAAGAGGCAACTGTCTGCCCCCCGGACTCCACAGCAAAATGGCCTAGCAGAAAGGAACAACCGGACTGTGGTTGAAGCAGCTAGAACTATGTTGATCCAAGGGAAGGTTGCTCACACCTTTTGGAGAGAAGTGGTGAGCACTGCAGTCTACACAATGAACTGGGTACTCATCAAAACGGGTAAGGATAAAACACCTTATGAGTATTGGACCGGTAAGACACTAGTGGTAAGCTACTTTAGAGTGTTTGGTAGCAAATGCTACATCAAGAGGAGTGAACATCAGAGCAAGTTTGATGCTAAATGTGATGAGGGAATATTCCTACGGTATTCCACAAAGAGAAAAGCTCTCAAATGTTTCAACAATAGGACTCAGAGAATTGTTGAAAGCATCAATGTTAGAGTTGATGAAACCTCTGAGAAATCTGAGGAAACCGGTAATGAGCAAGTAGGAGATGAACCAGTTGTAACCTTCTTGGAACTAGTTGCAAAACAGCCAAGCACCAGTAACAGTGCTCCTACACTGGTAGATGTTGATGTTGATAAGGATGAGGATGAAGAAGAAAAGCAAGAGGAAACAACTAAGATCATTCCTAGCTATGTAAAGCTGAATCATGATCCCAAGTAGATCATAGGAGAAAAGGATGCAGGAATTCTTACAAGAAGAAAGGTCAGAGAAAACTCTTGCATGATCTCTGAATTTGAGCCCAAAACATTCAGAGAGGCACATAAAGATGAAGACTAGATCAAGGCAATGGAAGAGGAAATTGACCAGATAGAAAAGAATGGTACATGGTCTTTGGTACCCAGACCGGAGCATAAAAATGTCATTGGCATTGAATGGGTTTTCAAAAATAAGTTGAATAAAGATGGTTCAATGGTTAGAAACAAAGCCATACTGGTGTGTAAAGGATATGCACAAGAAGAAGGAGAAGACTATGGAGAAACATTTGCTTCAGTAGCTAGATTGGAAGGAGTTCGTATGCTTCTTGCATATGCAGCATTGAAGGATTCAAAGTATATCAAATGGATGTAAAATTTGCATTCCTAAATGGAATACTAGAAGAGGAGGTGTATATAGAGCAACTAGATGGGTTTGCCCTATCAAAAGATAGTGACATGGTGTGTAGGCTACATAAGGCCTTGTATGGACTAAAGCAGACACCTAAAGTATGGTATGAACGCTTGCACTCCCATCTTGTGAAGATTGGATTTGAGAGAACAAATGAGGATAGTAATATCTACCTAAAGTCAGAAGAAGATCAGATTCTGATCTGTGAGGTATTTGTTGATGACATAATCTTTGGAGGAGATGACAAGATGAGTCATGATTTTACATATGAGATGAAAAAGGAGTTTGAGATGTCAGTTATAGGGGAGATTAAGTTCTTCATTGGACTACAGATTCAACAAATGAAAGCTGGAGTTTTTATCACTCAGTCCAAATATGTCAAAGAGGTGTTCAAGACCTTTGGCATGGAAGACAGCAAACCGGTTGGTACATCGATGGTGATCAGTTGTAAATTATCCAAAGAGAATGACTCAAGGTTGGTAAATCAGAAGGAATACCGATCAATGATTGGTAAATTGCACTATGTAGTACATAGCAGACCGGGCATTGCACATGCAGTGGGCATTGCTGCACGGTTCCAAAAAAGCCCAAGAGAATCCCACTTGGTAGCAGTCAAGCGGATTCTGAGATATCTGAAGGGAACTATTGACTATGGATTATGATATCCATACAGTAATGATTTCAACCTAAAAGTGTTTACAGATGCTGACTGGGCTGGTAATGTAGACAACCGAAAGAGCACAACCGGTGGTGCATTCTTTCTTGGTGGAAGACTAGTCTCATGAATGAGTAAGAAATAGAATTGTATCTCTCAATCTACAGCAAAAGCGGAGTATGTTGCAGTATTTATGAACTGCACCCAAACAATTTGGATGAAGCATGTATTAAATGGCTTCAAAGTTTTTGTATCTGAATCGGTAAGTATATTTTGTGACAACACAAGTGCGATTAACATCTCCAAGAATCTAGTTTTACATTCTAGAACCAAGCACTTTGAGCTTAAGTATCATTTCTTAAGGGAAAAGGTTCAGAACAAAAAAGTTGTACTGGAACATGTTTCCAGTAAGGAGCACTTAGTAGACATATTCACCAAGCCTCTACCGAAGGCTACCTTTACCTATTTGAGAGGTGAATCAGGGGTGCTGCCCCTTCAAAAGGTGAACTAAAGGTGTGTGCTCCACATCAGTCAGGACTTACATTGATATATCTTTTTCAGGATTGGTGTATTATAAAGAATGCTACTCCTTAGGGGGAGTAGCATAGTAGAACATAGATGTTTATGCCTTCAATTTGGCATTGTTGTCAAAGGGGGAGAAGATGTGAAGCGGAGAAGATATTTGCAGTATTGAGGGAGAAGATGTGAAGCAGAAAGATATCTTTGTATATTGCCATCAATGCCAAAGGGGGAGATTGTTGGTATATGTGCAAAGTATGATGACATGATGATATTGTATGTTGTCATTGATGTCAATATGCTGAAGAGTGAACCGGTATATTGAAGTAAGCAACTTGCAAGAGAACCGGTATGATTTTGTGAACCGGTATATGTGAAAAAGTGAAGCGGTATGTTTGTCCAAGTGAACCAGTATGTTGGAATGTGAACAGGTATATGTGAAAAAGTGAAGCGGTATGTTTGTCCAAGTGAACCGATATATGGAATGTTTTGTATCAAGGTTTCATATGGTATGACTACCGGTTGGTAATCTTAGCTTCAAGGTTTCCGGTTGAAATGCTCTATGCCTATGTGATTCAACTGATGACATCGTGTGATGATTTAGCATTGTAATGAAGTAAAGATTTTGTTGCCATGTTAGCCTTGTGTGCGTGAAGGAACTTGCATGAAGGAGATTGATCCTATCTACCTCAGGAATGTGTGAAGTCTCTGTAAACGATGGAGAACGCGTGATGGGTTATCAACCTCCAAGAAGCAGTGAAGAATGAAAATTGGAGAACGTCTTGAGATCTATTCAAGAATGTTGTAATCAATGCAATATGATCAACAGTTAGGATTGAACCGACTGAATTGCTTAATCTAAATGTTTAGGGTTTAGGGTTTAGGGTTTATGCTACCGACCTATCTGTTTCTTATAAGGTTGATGTTGTTTTTCATGTTGAGGTTGTTGGCAAATGTTGTGTGTGTATCCAAATGTAGAGATACGTGATTCTTGCCAAACCAGATAAGAGAATAGATACCTGCAGAGTGTGACTGTAGAAGGAAGGGACTAAAGTGGATATGCATTGGCCTTGAGTGTTGTTACCAGATCATTGTAATACCTGTTGACCTCTAACCACTTCAATAGTTGGAAAATCCCTTTATAGGGTAGCTTTAACTGGCTTGTTGTAAATCCTTTAATAGGGTGACTCAAAATGATTGAGTTCTTAAAATCCTCTAACAAGGTAACCTTTAACAGGGTTAAGGGTTTAACTCTTAACCGGTTATTTTAGCCATCCCTTAACCGGGTGATCCCTAGCAGGATCGGTTCCTAACAGAACCTCTTGTAAAGTCTTTAACCGAACTAGGCTCCTAACAGAGCGGACTTCAAAAGGGTTCAAAGAACGGCTTGTGGGTTTTCATCCCCACCATGGTTTTTCCCAGTTGGATTTCCACATGAAAAATATGTGTTATGTGTGATGCTTTTTATGTGATGCCTTGTTATTCTCTGTCAACCAATAAAGCATGTTGAACCAATAAGTCTTTACATTTCTGTTGAAGTGTTACTAGTGTATGCATATGGGTGAAGTGGAAATAAGATGTTAGATTGTGTGGAAAGTTGAGTTACCGGTTTATGTCTTTCATTCTGTTTAACCGGTAGTAATCTGGTTTAGACCGGTGTTATTGCTTGTCAGTCAAATGCAGTGTTCTCAGTCAAACCGGTTCAAGGAAAAGTGTTTTTCTCAGTACGGATTCACCCTCCCCCCTCTCAGTACCGGTTTGGTACTAACTGTTCATCATTGATTCATCACAAAAGTTGATTTTGTTGGTAACAACAAAGATAAGTAAATTGATAGCACAACACACAACACCAAGATTTTGACGTGGTAAACCTAGTTAAGGGAAAAACCACGATGGGAACCTACACACAATAAGATGATACTTTGGAGTAGTATGTGAAAATAATTACAATGGGGGATGCAAATGCATTCAGGCTCACTACCTAGAGCTCACTGCTTAAAATAAGATGACTTAGAAGACTACAACCCTCAAGGAAGGTTCACTACCTTACAAGGAAGTCTCACTAGCTTACGAGGAAGTCTCACTGACTTACAAAATATTCGGACAACCATCCGGAAACAAATGAACTAAAAGAATAGCATCTGCAAATGCCTGATGACAATTCCGGTTAAGCACATTTGTCTCCTCTGCAACACTTCAATTGTTGCTCAATCACAATGCCAAAGGATAAATTCGCTTAAGCATCACATACACCACTCTCCGATAATGCAGACATAACACCGATACACAACTTACATGACTATAACATCTATTTATACAATTCATCAACTCTGACTACAAGGTCGGCCAAACCATCAACTCTCAATTACAAAACTACATCACACAATACCAAATAAACCACTGGACCAATATGATGATATACATGACATAACATGGACCTAAACCAAATCTCCAAACATGCATCACCACCGGAATTCTTGCCAAGATCGATCGCAACACACTACACCATCAAATAGGTCTCATATCATGAAGAACACCATCGGATAAACAAAACATCAAAATCATGCACACCGATCAATGTATATCACCAAAACAAATAGGACATTATTAGGAAGCACCAGCAAGCACATTAGAATCATTTGTAATAGTTGCACCAACACCACTCATCAAATCTTCTTCGATCAACATTTCAAATTCAAGAACATTCAAACAACAGCAACTGCCACTAGGAAAGATAACTTGAGGAGCACCAAATCACAACCCATCTGAAATAAAGATACACAAGAACATCCCAAACAATCTCCCAAAATCACAACTCAAGATCTAATCACACCGGAATATACCGGAGGAAATACCGAACTTTGCAAAGCACTGATTAAAAAAACCAAACTATAAACTGGATCATATAATATGATCAGTTAAGTTCCCGGATCACTGAAACCAATACACAAAGATATAGTGATACTAGAAATACTCCAGATATTGAACCGTGATCCCAATAAACCAATTTGCAACCATCGGAGCAATAAATCATAGGAATATGTTGACATCAATGACAACAACATATCCTAGCAGCACCAATGTGCAAAAGGCTCTAGTGGCTCAATTGATTGCATGGGGACATTATATTATTGCTTTTATTACTCATGATAATCTTCTAGCCTAGGAGATGAAGATTTGATGTTAAGGTCTAACCATTATTTCCCTATTTCATCTCCAAAATAGGTTTTCATCATCTACTACTTGCTTCTTTCTATGACAAGAATCATCCTCACTTCATAATATCCTTTTTGATGATTTGAAGAAACAATAGGCTTCTTCCCTTGGAATGTGGACTCTACTATTATGTTATGCACAAGTTGGTCAAGAACCTCATGCATGTGAATTTTCTAATCTTGGAGGACAAGACAATCCTCATAATTTTATTCATGTTCTCCCTCATGATCTTCTGTGATGTCCTCGATATAATTAAATAATAAATTTAAAATACTTTATTGTAAGGCCCAAATTTAATAACACATATTTCGGGCCCTTTATTTAATTAGATTAGTCAAGTCTTAGTTTGGTCATGTCATCCCATTTGTAACCCTTCAGGAAAGTTCACGGACCCCATATTTATGGTCGAGTCTGTCATTTGTGTTGGTATGCAAATTTCAGTATTTTTTCTCTATTGTGCGAATTCTTGTTGGAGTTCTGGTATCTGCCATTTCGGAGGTGAAAGACCCTCCCTATTTGGTATTTGCAGTTTCGATGAGATTCACCCCTCACCCTATTCTATTTTGTGTACTTGTTCTGAATCTAGAAATCTTGAATATCATCATTGTTTACTTTCTCCAGTTGCATATTTGTTAATCTAATTTACATCCATAAACGATTCCTAATATTCATAATTCATTACTTGATACGCTTGCGAGATACCAACCCCTTCATAGGTTGAAGTCCATCGTACCCCCCCTTCACTGTATGGTCAAACTCTCTCCTCACCATTGTACGGCCTGCTTCCCACACAACCATACGGCCTAGCCTCACTACCGTATGGCCTATCTTGGCACCACCGTACGGCCTTCTTGACACTACAGTACGGCCCAGTCTCACATCCACTGTATGACCTTTGCTCAACACCGTACAGCCTTGCCTCATACCATAGTACGGCCATGCCTCACACCCCTGTACGGTCCTACTCTAACACCATTGTATGCCCTTGCCTCCCTCGCCAGTACAGTCAAAGAACATTATAGTGGTATCAAAGCTGGTGATCTTGCCAGCCTGTCGAGTAGTGGATGCAAGTGTACACTAAAAGGAGGTACTATTCGACCGACCGAATGGGGGAACCACAAGATACTACAAGAGAAGTCATGGCACTATTAAGTTAGCTAACCAAAGCCAAGCTTGGCTCAACAACACCATAGCCAGAGGGGAGCAACGACAACAAATCATGGAGGAAACATTGCGACAATTGGCTTTGGGAAAAATGAATGGAGAACACAATTGGCAAGGCGACGATTCGGTCACTGGAAGGCCAAACATTCAATGCTCACATTCACGGCCACTGATGCCGACTTTTCCTCAGAAATCAGAAGTGCCATGTGGGGAGAAAGAACCCACCTTTCAGGAGATGCAAGCACAATTGAACCAAGATTGGAGGGATGCAAGTCTCAAGGGGGGACATATCCTTCAAGGATTATGGTGAGATCCGGATGAAATACTCTAGCAGCAAAAGTCGAGGCCATTATGGTCACTATAACAATGACATCGAGCGGAAGGTTTGCAAGGTCAACCTGTCATCCTTTGATCGAATCGGAGCAACCTCGGCACGAGCTTGAGTTCCAAAAGCAGATGCCTACTTCCAACTCAACCCAATGCCTAAAGATGAAGCTATCAAGTTTGCAAGGAGTCGCACATGAATGGTGGCATCATGGGATGGTCACTCTCAGCCATGACCAGATAACTTCCTATGCCAACTACATGGAGAAGCTCATAGATCGATTTGACGAGAAGGATCCAGAACTCAATTTCAAGGAGTTAGCACAACTAAAATAGTCAGGACCTGTGGACCTGTGGATAGTTACGTCATAGAATTCCAGAGACTATTTCTGTTGGTAACAGACATCTCAGAGCGAAGATCAGTGGTCTTGTTCATGGACGGATTGATGGAACCACTGAAAGGTTGCGTGAAAGGGGTCAACCCCAGCATGCTCACTGAAGCAATCAAAAAGGCCTATAACATGGTAGCATCTTCCTCTTCCAAAAAATTTGTTCATACCAAACCACCTTTCATTCCAAACGAGAAGGATAATAAACCCTTTCCAAAGAGGTCATCGCTCGATGAAGCCACAAGATAGGAACTCAGAAGGAAGAAGCTTTGTTTCACCTGCAAAGAGCCATGGAAACCAGGACACCGATGTTTGGGCAAAGGAAAGATTCACTATATTGAACTGATGTCCAATGGAGAAGAGGAGCATGAGGAAAGTGAACCACCAAGGGAAGACTCTGCTGAAGAAACCAGCCTGGCGGAGAAAATCTCCACATTGGTACAGAGGGGAGGCGTGTGAGATTTTGCCAAGATCAAGAGGCAATGGAAAGCACAAATAAGAGAGAACAAAATAGATGATAGAAATAAACTGTATTCTATCAAGATGAAAATATTGATCAATTGGATCATCAATCGTTCAATTACATACAATGTAGATGAGTTTGCTTATATAGGCAATGCTATATGGATATGTGAGCACACAAACATGACATGTGGCTCAATAAGAAATAGGGGTAGGTAGGAAATAGGTGTGGGTAGGTAGAAGAAACAATATAATATTCCACGAGGTGGATCACCCACTGAATGTGAAGTGCAACAACAAAATCACACCATAAAAGGTGGAAATTCTCCTACACACACTATCCCAATGTGGCACAAACACCCAAGTGTCTCATACCCAAACTACTATAAAATGCATTTCCTAAGTAAACTTAAGTATAGTGTAATAATATCCAAGATGAATAATTATTTACACCAACAACCCCCTTTAAATGCAACTTAGGGGAATGCACTAAAGTCTACAATGCAACTAAGTAATGCAAGATGGGTCCCAACTACAAGACCGTGCTAGGTACCCATGTACAAATGCAAATGCAATCTCCCATAAAATGAGGAAAGAGAGAAAAAACCAATGGTAAAAAACCCTCCCCCAAAAGAGAGATGATGAAAGCAAAAAATGTTGTCAATGGTGAATGAGAAGAACAAAAAATATGTCCCCCCCATAAGAGAGAAGAAGAGACCATGAAGCCCTCCCTCAATATCGAATCTCTTGCAAAGATGGTCCAATGATGATGACCAAAATACCTCCCCATAAGGAAGAAAGAGAGCCAATATTGCACTAATAATGTCAAAGTGTGACAAAACCAGGTACCATGTCAATGACAATGAATCACTCACTACAACAAAAAAGATCAAACATGGACACAACCTGTTGTGAGCATCGTCTGGATACTCAGAAATAACAGAAATATCGATACAATCAAAGTCTCACAGGAGCCATGCACAAATATGTACAATCTTAGTCTCAACTGGAGTCATGCACCAAGTCTCACAAGATATTCCTAATCTATGAGTACAAGAGGATTACATCAAATAGTCAACAATGACAAGATACAAAGAGGTGTGGCACTTTATGATAGTGTGTGTACAACATTGCTCAAGTAAGAGCATACATCGTGATAAAATATTCAAATGTGGAAACATGAAAATGACGCCACCAACAAAGAAGCCTTGTAAAATATTGCAGATGAAGATGCCTCCAAATGGAATTTCACCACGACATATAAATGAACAACTGACCCCCATAAAAAAATCATGTTGGCACTTTCAAATAATGGCAAAGTGGACTTCTAATTTCAACTTTACAACTTCTCAAAATAAGATATAAGAGACTTCAACAAATACTGCTAGTGATCTAACCTGAGATCCAAGCAATAAACAAGTACCAAATATGCCAAGAATGGTCAAATACTGAAAGTACAATTTCTACTTAAAATCACTGCAAACAAATGGTAGATTATGAAAGTAGCTGAAAAAATATGCACTTTCAAAAAAAATGGCACCTAAATAGGAGTCCATATGAGCCCAAATGAAGCCTTCAAAGTTGTAAAAATCGGAAATTCACGATTTTCGAAAAACTTGTATTCGAAAATCTAAAAAATCTTTCACCACTATATAGATCACAAAATTCTAACCCAAAACAAAAAAAATTGCTCGAAAAAAGGGTTCCGAATGAGTGAGATATCACTTTTTGAAAATTGCCTGCAAAATTATAATTTTTGAAAAATTTTCGTCGCAGCTTCAAACTTCAAATGTCTCTAGATTTGGCCTCCAAAGTCCAATTTGGATGAAACAAAAAGCAAAACTGACTTTCTTGGACCTCCTCAATCCAATGGTGACCTCAGATTTGACCCATCAAGCTCCAATAAAAACCTGAAATAGAAAGTTCCAAAATGCAAACCCCAAATAACATCAAATTTTTCTCAATTGACAAACCAATGACACTCTAATGGCTCTGATACCATGTGAAATTTTGTCAAGATCAAGAGGCAATGGAAAGCACAAATAAGAGAAAACAAAATAGATGATAGAAATAAATTGTATTCTATCAAGATGAAAATACTGATCAACTAGATCATAAATCGTTCAATTACATAAAATGTAGATGAGCCTGCTTATATAGGCAAGTCTATATGGATATGTGAGCACACAAACATGACATGTGGCTCAATAGAAACAATGCTAGGTAGGAAATAGGTGTGGGTAGGTAGGAGAAACAATATAATATTCCACGAGGTGGATCACCAACTGAATGTGGAGTGTAACAACAAGATCACACCATAAAAGGTGGAAATTCTCCTACACACACTATCCCAATGTGGCAGAAACACCCAAGTGTCTCATACCCCAACTACTATGAAATGCATTTCCTAAGTAAACTTAAGTATAGTGTAATAATATCCTAGATGAATAATTATTTACACCACCAAGGTGTCATTGCCACACTGGCGAGTACCTTGAGGTGCAATGTATTTAGGGTATGTGGTACACTCCAAAGGCAACGACTCCTTGTAATGCTCGACAGTGGGGCCTCACTCAACATCATAAACTTATCACTCATCACCCGAAGGGGTTTGTGTATAAAGGAGCATGAAGGGTTTGATGTCAAGGTGACAGGAGGCAATCTCCTATCCTACACTCACCTAGTTCCGCAACTGAGCATCACCATGGAAAATTACACCGTGACCAACGACTTCTTTGTACTGGATCTAGATGACACAAATGTCATATTGGGAATTCAATGGATGGAGACCCTCGACCAATACATGCAGAGCTTCAAAAGGATGTACCTCTCATTCGAGGTGGATGGTAGGAAGGTGGTTCTCAGAGGAATGTTGAATAGCAGCTCGAGGGAGATTTCTGCCAAACGAATGGAAGTCATCTTCAGACATGAAGTAGTCTGGGCAACACATTGCTTGATCTCGAAAAAACCTGTGAAAGAGAAACCGACTTACTACTAGGATGAGGAACTTCAGTCGGTTTTGGATAAGCATAGTTTCGTCTTCATTAATATTCCACCAGGTATACCCCCACACCAAGGGTTTGAGCACACCATCGAGTTGGAGGAAGGAGAAAAACCCGTTATCACCACACCCTATCGCCACTTGGAGAAGTTCAAAGAAGAGATAAAGAAAATGATCCAGGAACTCCTCGGTAAAGGATGGATCCGGGCCAAGCTCTAGCCCCTTTGCATCCTCGGTGGTATTGTTGAAGAAGGATGGAACTCTCAGAATGCGTGTTGATTACCATGCACTGAACAAGAAGACTATCAAGAATAGGTACACCATCCCCAGGATCAATGAGTTATTGGACGAACTACATGACGCAATCTATTTCTCCAAGATTGATCTCGCAATGGCTACCATCAAAGTCGTATGAGGGAGCAAGATGTGGAAAAGACAGCCTTTCATTACCATTACGGATACTATGAGTTCTTGGTTATGTCATTTGGATTAACCAATGCTCCGACCACTTTCTAGTCCTGCATGAACCACATCTTCAACAAGCAACTGCGTAAGTTCCTACTGGTATTCTTTGATGACATACTCTTCTACAGCAAGACCTGGGGGGAACATGTGGGACATTTGGATGAAGTATTGGGGATTATGGAATTGCAATCACTGTATGCCAAAAGGTCCAAATGTGAATTTGGAATGACCGAGGTTCTATACTTGTGTCACGTTATCAGTGCCTAGGGAGTTGTGTGGATTGGCCTCCACCCAAGACTCTCGAATTTGTGTGGATTTTTTGGATTGTACAATTATTATAGAAGGTTTGTGAAAGGATTTTCACATCTCGGGGTACCACTGATAGATCTGACGAAGAAAGGATCCTTCCATTACAATGCACAGGTGCAACAGACCTTCAACAAATTAAATGAAGTTATGAGTACGTGTCTGGTTCTGGCACTACCAGACTTCACTCACCCTTTCATTCTGGACTGCAATGCCTCGGGAGAAGGCATTGGAGCGGTGTTGATGCAAGACCATCACCCTATTGCGTTCGAGAGTCAAAAGCTCTTGGGAGTTGAGTTGTTGTACTCCATCTATGACAAGGAGATACTCACCATCATGCACGCACTGACGAAGTTTCAGTAGTACCTCATCGAGGCAAATTTTGTTGTACGAACAGACCACAACAGCTTGCGATATTTCTTGGAGCAGAGGGATCTGAATGAACAACAACATAAGTGGGTGAGCAAAGTCTAGGCATTTGATTTCGACATTGAGTATGTGAAGGGCAAGAATAATGTGGTAGTCGATGCCTTGTCAAGAAGGCTTGCCATATGTTCTTTATCCTAGATTTCGGCAGATTGGAAGGAACACCTATTGGTTGAATACTCCAAGAATACTTTTGCATGCGAACTATTGGATGGTCAAGTGCAGGATGACCGTTACAAGGTGGTTGACGACATCATTTACTACAAGGACAAAATTTATTTAGTACCTGAGTCCAAGATGAAGGAAAAGATTCTGAAGGAAATGCACGACTCTCCCTTGGCCGGGCACCCGAGATACTTGAAAACCTACAGACAGATCAAAGAAAGGTTTTCCTAGAAGGGACTTAAGAATGATGTCCTGCGGTATGTGCGGGAATGCTCCACCTGTCAGCAGAACAAATCTAAGCACACCTTACCGGTCGGACTGCTACAACCATTGTCGATCCCCGACCAAAAATGGGATAGCATCTTGATGGATTTCATTACTGGGCTCCCCAGAGTGCAAGGAAAGCTTTGCATTTTCATCGTAGTTGACTGCTTGACCAAGTATGCTCATTTTTTGGCCATCCCCACAAGATACCAAGCAGTTCAAGTGGCCAAGTTGTTCTTCCATGAGGTATTTCGCTTACATGGTCTACCGTGAAACATAGTCAGTGACAGGGATAGCCGTTTTCTGAGTACCCTCTGGATGGAGTTATTTCGGTTGGCAGGAACCAAGTTGTCGCCCAGCACGAGCTACCATTCGCAGACACACAGACAGATCGAGATTGTGAACAAATGGCTGGAGGGTTATCTCAGGAACTACGTCTTAGCTCAACAGAAGGCTTGGGTTTGTTGGTTACATTTGGGTGAACATTGTTACAAAACCACTTATCACATGTTGATAGGCATGCCACCTTTCAAAGCATTGTACGGTTATGAACCTTGTTCATTTGTTGATCTGGCATTGGGAGACAGTCGTGCACCGAGGGCCAAATATTGGCTTCAGAAGAGTTTAGACATCCTAACATCTCTCAAAGATAACCTATAGAGGGCTCAGAACCAGCAAAAGATGTATGTCGACCGACAATGGGTGGAGTGAAATTTTGAGGTGGGTGATCTGGTATACCTCTGACTTTAACCATACAGACAATCCTCTTTGAAGACAAGTGGTAAGGAGAAGTTGAACCCTCGTTTCTATGGACCCTACAGGGTGGTTCGGAGGGTGAGCAAAGTTGCCTATGAGTTGGAGCTCCCTGAGGGGAGTCGGATTCACAGTTTTTTTCGCGTCATGTCTCAAGAAGGCCATCAAGCAACGCATCACAGTGTCCAAGGATCTGCCACCCATCGACAAAGAAGGAAAACTAATTCTGGAGCCGGCAAAGATCATTGATGTCAAAGAAAAGAGGCTAAGATCACGCATGGTCAAGGAGTTCCTCATGCGCTGGAAGAATCTACCCATAAAGGATGCCACCTAGGAAGGCGAGCAAATTTTGGAGCATCCAAGTCTGCAATTGCTTGAGGGCAAGCAATTTTTGGCCCGGGAGGACTGTGATGTCCCCGATATAATTAAATAATAAATTTAAAATACTTTATTGTATGGCTCAAATTTAATAACACATCTTTCGGGCCCTTTATTTAATTAGATTAGTCAAGTCTTAGTTTGGTCATGTTGGCACATTTGTAACCCTTCAAGAAAGTTCCCGAAGCCCATATTTATGGCCAAGTTTGTCATTTGTGTTGGTATGCAAATTTTGGTATCTTTTCTCTATTGTGCTAATTCCTGTTGGAGTTCTGATATCCGCCATTTCGGAGGTGAAAGACCCTCCCTATTTGGTATTTCCAGTTTCGGTGAGATTCACCCCCCACCCTATTTTGTTCTGTGTACTTATTTCGGATCTAGCAAATCTTGAATATCATCATTGTTTACTTTCTCTAGTTGCATATTTGTTAATTTGATTTACATGCATAAAGGATTCCTAATATTCAGAATTCATTACTTGATACGCTTGTAGGAGACCAACCCCTTCACAGGTTGAAGTCCACCATATCCCCCCCCCCTTCACTGTACGGTCAGACTCTCTCCTCAACACCGTACAACCAAGTCTTGCACTATCGTACGACCTATCTTGGCACCACCGTACGGCCTTCTTGACACTATCGTACGGCCCTCTCTTGACAACCCTACGACCCAGACTCACATCCATCGTGCGCCCTTGCCTCACACCATCGTATAGCCTTTGCTCAACACCTCGTACGGCCTTGCCTTACACCCTTATACGGTCCTGCTCCAACACCACTGTACACCCTTGCCTCCCTCGCTAGTACGGTCAGGGAACATTACATCTTCCTTGGGCCTACTATCAAGCTTATATGATCCACCAAGCTCTTTAACATCCTCCTAATGATCCAAGGCCTCTATTAATGTAAGAATGGGCATCTTCTCTTTAAGGAAGCTCGTCAAATGAAAGGACCAATTCATTTCCTTCTCCATCACTTCTTGGTTGTTTAATGTCCTACTACTACAACCAATTTTCAATCTCTTCTTGCAATAAGTGTATTTTTTTCATTTTTTAGCACATAAAAAGGCTCACAAATAAAAGATTGTGTCCCTGTTTTTTTTTGTTCACTAAACCATTCACCTCTCCAAACAATAGGTCCACCCACAAAGACTGATATAGTGTTTGTACAAGAGGACTGATCAAGTGTAGGGTATTGCAAGCAAAACTGAGGACCCTATTAGATCTCTTTAGAAAGGCAAGGCTTTTGAGGGGATTACTCATGTGGGGTTAAAAACCTTTAAAACTTGGGGTATCGAACCTTGGAGATTTATTTTTTGTCTTAGAAGATTTCCCTTGCTTGAAACTTGGGATTTCAAACCTAGAGACCTAGGAAGTCGATTGTTCATCCTCCATGAGTTGCATCCCCCAAGTTGCCAACCACCTAATATCTCCCCTTCTAACAATGGTCTACCTTGCAAGGCACTCCTATTTCCTTCTCTATGTCTTGATTAGGTGTTGTTTAAGATGAGCCTAATAAGAAAGATGTTCTGGATGCAAGCTACACTATTGCTCCTTGTCAATAGCACTCAATTGTTTTAGAAAGTTTAGCATTGTGTCTTTAGATGTGAGGCTAAGCATATTGCCTAGTAGAAAATGCACCCGCTCGGTTTGATGAAAAGCATGTATAGGCTACCAAGAAGGCTAAGCAGGGGTGGAAAGATAGAAATTATTTGAAAATACTGATATCTTGATGTAGTAAAGTTACTTGGGATGGAACTTAGAGGATTCCTAAATTGATATTGTTGATGGAGAGGCAAAGAATTTGCATGTTCATGTAATAGAGGGGAAAAGAAGGTATTCCCATGATATTTATCCATATTTATAGAATTTGAAGGAGATGGTTTTTTTCATAATATTAAAAAGAGCAAATGGGTTTGCTTAACCAAATAATTGATAACATACCAACAAAGACACCAAATTTGGTTATAGAGTCACTAGGTGTTAGTTTGAGTATCTCCTCAAGGCTAAATAAACTCAAAAATACACCAACTCTCCAATGACTGATGTAAAGATCAAGAATATTGGTCCCACCCACCAAGCATGCCAAAAGTTGTCCCACCAAACATGTCATTAACTATTGTCACATGATATTGAACCATGTTGGATCTACCCCTAGCTTTCCAATAACAATGGAAATGACCTCAAGTGTGGGACCTTTGCAAGTGAGATTGAATTTCCAAAGAAAGTTGGTTTCCTTTATAACCTAGGTACAGAGTATTGCTCCAACTCAACACTAAGAAACCCTACTCTAATCATATCCTATGGACTTGAAAGGGACAAGGGGAAGGCAATTCAAAAATAAAAAAAGGGAGGTGATGCTCTTGTATATGGTGAAAATGGATACAACAATAACGATATTGAAAGGCTAAATGAATTCAACCACAAAACCCTGGCCTAACAACAACAAAGATCCACCATAACATATGAAGATTACCTAAGACAATGCAAATCAAATGAAATCACAAAGATTATACCATCACATGTCTAATAGGGTTTGGATCTCCATTCTTCCTATCTCCATTGATCTTGCTTGATATATTTGCTCTCAGATTTTATGTGCACAAGAGCTCAACAAAGAAAGGAATGTGGTTGCAAGTAGGATCGCCTATGTTCAAAAGCGTAGTGTAATCAAGCAGTCAACGGGGGGGGTTTGCATAAATTGATTAGAATGATTAATTAGGGTTGATAATGAAGGAAGTATCCTCTTATATAGAAGACACTATATGAAATGGAGGGATAAGATTGAAAAGTGTAAAAGGAGGTCGGCTATGATTAGAGGGTAGATAAAAGAAATAATAAAATAATGAAAGGGGTAGGTAGTGTATGAATTAAGAGATGAATGACATGTGTCATAGGTAAAAAAGGTTAATGAATTAATTAAATAAATAAATATTTATTTAATTAATAAAAGAAGTGGGATAATTAAATAAATAAGATATTTATTTAATTTAGAAAAAAGAAAATTTAAATAAATAAATGTATTTATCTAAATGAGAAATAAGGCTAGAAGAGGATAAATGAATTAATTAAATAAATAAGGATTTATTTAATTAATAAAAGAATTAGGCTAAAGTAATTAAATAAATAAAAATATTTATTTAATTAGACTGGACAATTTTAGGTGTCTACATTTTGCCCCTCTTTGAGACAATGCAGTTTGTCGCGTTGTTTCACAAAAGATAAGATGAACTGATACAGAGTTGCCCCAAGATGGGAATGATATGCCCCCTCGAAAAATTGGATGAAAATATCTAGAAAGATCGCAGACAATCTCTTCATAAGAAAGAATGGCTAGAATGGACTGACCAGATAAAGTGACAAAGTCACGGGATAACGAATACTGACACATGAGACTAGGGCTAGGGTAGTCTATAAGATAGACCACGAGGGGAAAACATCCTCATTGTCATCCACACATCCAAGAAATCAGAGTACAGAGTGAGATAGAGCAGCAGCAGTCAGCAGCAATGGCAATGGCTCACAGATTCGATCGCGTTCGTCGATTTCAGAGGCCAGCAGAGGCAAAAGAGCCAGTGAGTACCACAAAACCTCCTTGTACTTTGATGCATTTATTGTCGTCATTAATGCATGCTAAGTAGAGTAATAAATGCACTTAGAATAGGGTCCAAAAAATGTCAAAAACGTGTAGGCGCGTCTACATTGGTGCCAGACATGTTTATATCTTCTAGGTCGAATCGGCAGTTCTGTGATAAACATACGCTGTCGATTGGATAAGTTGATGAGAGGATACACTCAAGAAAGTCCTCTAGGGAAGACTAGGATAGATCAAGGCACTTTGTGATGAACATAGAGTACCAAGATAAAGTACTCTGTGATGAACAGGGAGTACTAAAATATGAGCAGCACTTTGTGATGAACAGTGACTGCAAATGTGAGCAGCACTTTGTGATGAACAAGGAGTGCCAAACACATAGTACTTTGTGATGAACCGGGAGTACCACTAGGATAGAAGCAACACTTTGTGATGATCAGTGAGTGTCACTAGAACTGAGATGATTGATTTGTATGACTGCAGGAGTATTTGCCTATGCCGAAGTCACGAGAGAGATTCTCATCGACTCAGAGGTTGCGACCTAAGTTGACAGTCGAGGACTGAGCTGCGATTGAGGCTATGGGATTGAGACATATTTTGTATGTGCCTGAGTTTCAGGCGAACATGGGGTTGCTGACTGCACTGGCGGAGAGGTGGTACTCTGAGACTTGCACTTTTCATTTGTCGATGGGGGAGATGACAATCACCCTAGAGGATGTATACAGGATTCTGCGGCTACCGATCGATGGGGAGCTGATTCCGTACGATCGAGATGGAGACAGGGATGCCCTTAGACGAGTGTTCTAGAATCTAGGACTGGAGATGAGGATGGGACATGTGGCATGGGATACCATGACATGGACAGGATTAGCACTAACAACAGTGTTGGCAGGAGTTATCAGTGGGTTCCTCTGTCTGGATAGGGCGACACGAGGGGTGGCTGCAGAGGACACAGGGGCCAGGAGAGATGATTTTGGGGCGAGTCCTTCTAGGGCTCAGACTCCGTCGAGACCAACTGGCTCTAAGGGAGGGAATTCATCATAGCCATAGAGGGCTCCCTATGTATCAATTTTGTACCATTTTGTATGATGATGTAGACACCTTCGAGTGATTTTGTAGCCATATGATTTTGACATCATTGTATCATGACACTTATGATTATATATATGAGACGATTCATCTTTGCGGCAGCTATATGCATGCGTACCTATGTGATGTATGTTTCTATGTGATGCTTATGATATGGATGCAAATATGTACATGAGGAAATGCAATATTTTTGTTCTTTTATGTTTTTTTTTATGTTATGCATATGTGAATGTGAATGTATGTAATGCAGATGAATATGATAATGCAAATGTAAATTGTGCTAACAGGTGTTGTGTGCAGGATGTGATGCAGTTTTGATATCTATATGTATGTATGAAATGCTTATATGTGGTAATGCAAGTGCAACTACATGAGATGCAAATGTTTTTGGTGTGTCATTATACTCAGTCATGTGATAGCAGGCTATGCGGACTCGAGAAGAACGATGGAAGTCAATCAAGAAAGGGGGATGGAAGACGAAAGATATCAAAGTGAAAGAGTTTCTTGTGCATTATCATCATTGAGATTTATTATTGCAAGTAGGTTATGACAATCGAGGTATATGTTCGACCCAGAAAGTCATTGTACCTGTTTGCATGGAGATAAGACAGTCACAAACAAAGAATGCCCCAGTTGATACTAGACTCACAGTGTCCTCATATCCTTGGACAAGTCATAGTATTACTAAAAGACAATCCACAGACAGCAAAAGAAAAATAGGTGACGATACCCCATCCTCACCTTTCTAGTCAAAGACATCCTGGAGATGGAATCTCTAGTCAGAGACATCCTGAAAAAGCTAAAAGACATGTCACCAAAAGATAAAATCAAAAGAAAACCAAGACTCAACACCAACATCCACTGTAGTCCTTAAGTTTAGTGTCTCTTATCACTTGTATAAGTCTTATTTGATTGTGGTCACAATGTTTACTTTCACAAAAAGGATAGATAGCACGGAACCATATGTTGTCTGAGTCTGTTGAAAGATTTGATTTGTTGAAGCCCATTGTTGTTGTTGTGTCTCATCTGAAACTGACTAAATCCATGAAACTGATACTTTCTTGTGGAGAAAATGAAACTTTATTGTGGATCTATGATGCAGATGTTACTTTATTGCGAATTGGGCATAAATAAACTAAAGAAAGCTGGAAGAAACTATACTCCTCGAAACATTTGATGTTCTCAGTTCCACACCCATCACTAAACGTAGGATTTGTCTTAGCCACAGATAGGATCTAATTTATTGTGGATGGAAAAAGGTGAAAATGAATGTTTATTATGAATGGCTAACCAATCTTGGGTAGATCAATAACAAGCCATGATGGGAATGGGTAAGTTTATTATGAACGAATAGGTTGTAAGTTTGTGCAAAGTGAAAGGATGAAAGTGAATCCTAAAGGAAGGAGGAGCAATGTCTCTACACATGGCGCTGGTGACCCAGTTTTCACCATGGTACTTGCCCAGGGTGCCACCGAAGTGGTTTTCACCGTTGGACGAAATTATTTCTCTTTACTTTTTTTGATTTTTCAATGTTTTTTTTTGTGTGTCACAAGGTGCCTGTTTGCCAGGTTTTCACCAAGTAACGATTTTTTTGTTTTATAATTTTTTTGTATTTTTGAAATTTTTGATTTTTTTGTATTTTTTGAATTAGGATATTCCAAAGAGCTATGTGTAGAACCTGCGAAGGTGCATGCTGTTGATAGGATCCTCCAAAAGTTCACCTTCTGTAGTTGAGAGCCGATATGCCCCAAATCCATATGTTGTTGTAATGATGTAAGGACCAAGCCAATTTGGTTCGAACTTGCCCTTCTTCTCTTTGTCTTGCTGATTTTTAAGATTTTCTCTGAGAACCAAATCACCTACCTCAAATGTACGAGGCTTTACCTTGTGATTGTAACTGTGACGTTCCTTGACTGAATGATATGTAACTCGAGTGATTGTTTTCCTTGATAAGGGAACTGAGATAGAATTACTAATGTGTGGACTACACGGGCCTGTATGCGTGTCACCTGAAGAAGTTTGGGCATCCTTGATAACAAAGTCCCTCGAGGAAGCTCCATTAAAAGTCCATGATGTATCACCGAAAGGGAAAGGATGTGCGGAACAAGTGGCTGAGTTATGAAGGCTTATGATTGTGAAAAGAAGTGAAAGTAGGATAGCATGATGGAGACTTAGGATCAACAAGTATGCTTTTTGACTTGAAATTTTAGAACTTTTGCCCCCAATTATTTTGATATTAGGGGAGACCAACTCTTTCTCTTTTTGCTTCATAAGATTTTTATCCTTGACCTTTATTTTTGCAGAGTCCAATAGCTTTTGATTTTGATTTGTACTAAAGGACTTTTCTTTATTTTTGACTTTTAGATTTTTCTTTTCAAGGCTTAATTTGTGATCCCCAATGAGTAAGGGTTTTTGTAATTCTTGTTGATCCAAGGCTGGAAGTGGAGTGGAAATGGAATGAGTGGATGAAATAGTAAGGCTATGTGAGTTCTCAAGAGGGCTGGCGATATGCTCAATAGATTCTTTGCTCGAACCACTCTTAGGACTATTAATATCAAGAGTTGTTTGCACCACTAGAGGAGATTTGCATTCAAACTTAGTAGCCACAACACTAGGTGGTTCACACCCAATTCCTTGCAAATTATTTATAGATTCTTCTTGTTGATTGAATACCTTAGGAGATAGTGGGAGTTGATCAACATGAAAGATATACTCACCACATCCCATGTCTTTAAACTTGAATTTTTCTTTGAGCTCTGCTTATTTTGATGTAGAAGCTTTCAATGATTTTGGATCCACATATGTTGATGAAGGGATAGCTTCTCGATTGGCTGGAATTGTTATTTTTGATCGAGCTCGCACATTGTTGCAATATATGAATGGATTAGGATCCGCTTTGACGATCACTTGAACTCCATTGTGTGGAAACTTGATACATCGATGATATGTAGATGGTACTGCGCTCATCTCATGAATCCAAGGACGTCCCAAAAGTATGTTGTATGTAAGATCAAGGTCAAGGACTTTACAAACCACATCTTTTGTAACTGGCCCAACCCTGAGAGGTAAGGTGACTGTACCTTTAGATGAACGTTCTTCATCATCATATGCTTTGATGGTAATTTTGTTTGTAGAATTCACAACTTTGTCTGAATATCCCAATTGTTTAATAGTGTTCAATGTACAAATGTTTAGACCAACTCCTCCATCTATCAGGACTCGTTTTATTAGATGTTTGTGTAGGAAGGCTTCAATGTGTAATGGTGCATTATGTGGCTGACTTACAGAGGCATCATCGACTTCTGTGAATGGAAGGGAGTGTGGAATAGAAAGGTATCCCACCATGTCTTGAAACTGGTCCACGTTCAGATCAGTCGGGACGGAAGTGTCTCTTAAAGTTTTGTCAAGAATGGCCTTATGTGCAGGGGATATGCGTAAGAGCTCAAGGATTGAGATAAGCATGGGTGTCTTCCCTAATGTTTCGACAAGGTCATACTCAGGTTTGGTTGATGAGGAAGCGGTGTTTTTAGCTGTAGCACCTTGCAAAGTGATTTTATCTCGACGGGTTGTAACATGACATTCAAAGGTAGGTTCGAAAGAAGATCCAACGCCTTTTAGGACAATCTTGGGTCTTTGGGTAGAATTCTTAGGTGTTTTGTCCTTGATGATAATGGTAGAGACATAATTATCCATTGAGATGTGATTCATAGTTGAATCATAGTTATAGGACGCTCTGGTATAGTTGGTCTGGTCATCTGTGGCTGCAGCTTTTCCTTTGTCATGTTTTGGGAATGGTTCCTTAAACATCTCATGTTCTTGATTGGATAAGTGCCCTTCAATCTCAATGTCACCTCTATCAATGAGATCTTGTATGATGTTCTTCAGTCAATGACAATTTCCTATCTTATGACCCTTGCTCTTATGAAATTCACAATATTCATCGTCATTCCACCAATTTGGTTTGACCTTTGGCTCATATGGAGGAAAATCTAGAATTGTGATTACCTTGTTTGCCACTAGCTTCTTGAAGACTGACTCAAGTGGTTCTCCCAATGGAGTATACTTCTTTCGTGATCTAGAAGTTGTTTGAGTATTCACTTGGTTGTTTGTAGAGCTTGATCCGGAAAAAACAATTTTGGGTCGCACTATATTGGCATCAACAACACCATCATTGACTGTGTTCTTGTTTTTATTCCAAAATCTTGGCTTGTCTTTTCCTTTAAAGTCATCTTTGTTTTCGTTGAATATCTTAATGACTCCTTGTTCAATTAGGACCTTCTCTGTTGCTAAGCATTTTTCAATGATGTCCTTGAAGGTGGACAAACAAGCTTTCCTTAGATCATAGCCAATGTCTTTGTTAACATTCTGGGTGAACATTTCTACCATTTGTTTTTGTGGAATTTCACAAGAGCATCCGCTGGCTAAATTCCTCCATCTTTGTAAAAATGATGAAAAAGACTCCATCTTTTTGCTTGGTGTTGCACAAAGTACTGACTGATATGTCTGTCTCTATATTGTAGGAGAAATGTTGAATAAATGCCTCTACTAAGTCACCCCATGACTTAATTTCAGGTGGAAGTTGGGAGAACCATTCCATAGCTTGATCACCTAGGCTCTGTGGGAATAATCTCATCAAATATGTCTCTTCTGCTGCTATCTCAATGCAAGCTATGAAAAACTGTCTTATGTGTCCCTTAGGATCCCCTTTGCCTCTGTACTTATCAAACTTAGGCATCACAAAGTGTGTAGGAAATGGAGCCATCGGAATGCTCTTGTCAAATGGATAAGGACATGTCTCTCATTGTGTAAGTTGGCTTTGGTGTATTTATGTCCTCTATTTATTTTTGTAAGTCCCTGATTTGTTGCTCCAAATTGTTCTTAGGTGGAGATCAACTTCTTGGACCATACCTTATGCTTGAGGCACCAATTGGAGGAGCAGCATGTTGCATATATCGATGATATTGATCATACACATGTTCATATGGAGGAGGTCTATAGTGATGTTGCATATGTGGACCACTTGGTATAGATTCATGTTGAAGAATGAAATATCTATTTTGTCCATGTATACCATACTTTACAGGCACGTCATGTTCTAATGTGTTGCCCCCAAATTTGACACGGAGTTTCCTTGTGTCCAAATTTTGAGCATGCCTTTGAATATCCAATTGCTTTGGTGGTTGATCCTTAGCATTGATATGTGATTGACCATATTTCTCTGCATAAGACTTCCATAATGGTCTGCGAAGGTGAGTATCATATGCTTGACCATGTATATGTGGGACCTCTGGTTTTTGAAATAAAGATGATGGTGATTCAAGCACAAGACGTGGTCTTCTATTACCTCCACTATTAGGCCTCCTTTGATCCATGTTGGAGTGAGGTTGTTGCAAAGGTCGATTTTCCATTATTTGAGACATGTCAAAATCATGAGGTATCTTGGCTCCACTTTGTGCCATCATTTGTAAGAAGTATTGTCTATCCCTCCTCATTATTTCCCCAACCAATCGATTGAAACGGGGATCCATAATGGATTCTTCTACATCTGTTGAATGTACTAAAAAGTTGTCCATATCATCATTGTGTGTATCATTGTTGTTTGTAGTGTCCATGTTCTCAACATTTAGAATGTTTCTATAGGCATCCATGTCCGGTAATGTAGTATGATCAGAATTGAAAAAGATATCATTTTCATACTCGTAAGAACTCATGTTTGTGGACTCTTGAGCCTCTTTAGTTTCTCTCCTAGATTTTTGAAGACGGGTTTCAACCATGAACTAGGTATTAACCGAGATGTGTGAGACTAGATGAAAATGGAAAAAGTATCGAAGACCAAGAGTTGGATGGAATGTAAATGAATTTGAGGTGTACTTGCAATATCCAAAATGTAAGACCAAGTATGTATGTAGTAGAGTAGGTGTGACTTCCAAAGAGAGGATAGTTTCTCTTGATGAGGTAAGTTGACCTTGACTCTAAGTAAGACCAAATGAGACCCAAAGGTGATAAACCTTGATGAGGGACCACTTAGCAAAATGTTGTTGTATGTAGTGTGTTGACAAAGTATGATGAGGACAAGCAAGTGACCTTTTGACTCAAGTTTAGACAAATGTAAATTTAATGCGAGATGTAAAGCAATGATGGACTTTGTGAGACCCAAAGACAAGTTGAATGCTAGATGAAAACCTAGAAAAACAACCTGGGAAGCTCAAGAATTCCGAAATTGATTGCTCTTGTTTGCTGGACTGTAAAATTTTTCCAATTTGTGAAATTGTTGGTTGTGACCAAATCTGAATGTTTGACTATTTTTCGTGATAAGAGGACACAATGTTGATGAGGACTCAATGTTTACAAGTGTTTAGACTCAAAATGACTCCAAAAAAAGTGTGTTGTTTGATGTAAAAATGTTTTGCATACACTTGAAGACACAAAAGACACAATGTTTTGTTGTTTGGTCTTGAATGTTTTGAATGTTTAAAATAAGTCAAGCACAATTCTTATGGTTGGCCAATACAATAGTTGTTGATCCCACATGAGGTTTTACCCCCGAGGCTACGCTATTCAGAGCGAATACTTAGATGTTTGACCTCACTGGCTCCACCCTCGGCACTCACTTCTCGGGTCAGCCAAGCATCAGTCCCCACGAAAACTCCCTGTGGCGAACTTTATATCTCTACTAAGAACCGTATGTGTGTGGGCCGCTACTAGAGGTCCGACCTCTTGCCCCAACAACTAGAAGGATTTGAGCTTCTAAAACAAAAAGGTGCTAGTAAGGCCATTCGCTCATGTGGCCATACATGCAGCACTTTTAGCTCTATAAATACTGAAGACTCCCAGCCGGTAGGGGTTACGCACTACAACTGATCAAATAAATTTGATCAAACGGGATTATAAAGAGACATAGTGTCGGTATGAACTAATCAGCACACGTTATTCATAGTTTTCACCATGAATACAGTTATTTATAGTGGTTTG
The DNA here is from genome assembly GCF_030272615.1 of Cryptomeria japonica. Taxonomy (NCBI): domain Eukaryota; kingdom Viridiplantae; phylum Streptophyta; class Pinopsida; order Cupressales; family Cupressaceae; genus Cryptomeria; species Cryptomeria japonica. The sequence continues at coordinate 304,855,278 of NC_081409.1, forward strand.
GAAGAAGATGGTTTTTCTTTTGCTACCACTTAGGTCGTTCTCTTCTCACTAGTAGTCCTAATGACCACACGGGAAAACAAACCCTCTAAAGATTAAACAAAAAGAGCCTATTACTCAAGACACAAAAGACAATGATTCAATTTTAGTGCACCAATTGAAGTGTTTGCTAGTCTATGAAAACAAGGCACACAATAAAAATCCAAAAACCCTTGCCAAGGACCTGCAACAAAAATTTATTAGTAGTTTGGATTGTTTCAAATGATCACCCCTTCCTGCAAGCACACAAGTTAGGTAACTTTTAGATCCAAAAAACTTTGTGAAATAGAAGCCTTCAACAATGCGTTTTGTTGACCAATTCAAAGATCTGATTCATCATAAAAAAAGACCACCTGTAAAATTTCAAGAGATTTTCAGAAATGTAAGAAAATCCAAAAAAATTGCTAATTTGCTCCAAAAATTAATTTTTTATAAAAAATCATAAAAAATTCATATAAAATGCAAAATTGATCCAAAAAATCTGAAATTTTTATTGGAAAGTCCTGATGGTCTTCCAAACCTACATAAAAAAATTTATGCAACAAATCCAAGCAGTTTGTGAAATATGAGTAAAATAATGCAAAACCCTAATTTTCAAATATCTTATTTTTGAGAAATGATTTTGCATCAAATTTAAAATCACAAAGAATATATCCTATGTATAATTCTGAGAGATTTCCAAAAATGTAAGAAAATATGAAAAATTCGCTAATTTGCTCTCAAAATTAATTTTTTATGAAAAATAATAAAAAATTCATATAAATTGAACAAGTGATCCAAAAAATCTAAAATTTTTACTGAATCCTTCTGATACTTTTCCTGACCATGGGGCGTGCCAAAATGTATATGGTGAAAATGGATACAACAATAACGATATTGAAAGGCTAAATGAATTCAACAACAAAACCCTAGCCTAACAATAACAAAGATCCACCATAACATATGAAGATTACCTAAGACAATGCAAATCAAATGAAATCACAAAGATTATACCATCACATGTCCAATAGGGTTTGGATCTCCATTCTTCCTATCTCCATTGATCTTGTTTGATATATTTGCTCTCAGATTTTATGTGCACAAGAACTCAACAAATAACGGAATGTGGTTGCAAGTAGGATCGCCTATGTTCAAAAGCGTAGTGTAGTGTAGTCAAGTAGTCAACGAGGGGGGTTTGCATAGATTGATTAGAAAAATTGATTACGGGTTGATAATGAAGGAAGTATCCTCTTATATAGAAGACACTATATGAAATGGAGGGATAAGATTGAGAGGTGTAAAAGGAAGTCGGCTATGATTAGAAGGTAGGTAAAAGAAATAATAAAATAATGAAAGGGGTGGATAGTGTATGAATTAAGAGATAAATGACATGTGTCATGGGTAGAAAAGGTTAATGAATTAATTAAATAAATAAAGATTTATTTAATTAATAGAAGAAGTGGGATAATTAAATAAATAAGATGTTTATTTAATTTAGAAAAAAAAAAAATTAAATAAATAAATGTATTTATTTAAATGAGAAATAAGGCTAGAAGAGGATAAATGAATTAATTAAATAAATAAAGATTTATTTAATTAATAGAAGAATTAGGCTAAAGTAATTAAGTAAATAAAAATATTTATTTAATTAGACTGGACAATTTTAGGTGTCTACAGCTCCTATGTTAAATGTGTTTTTGTCTTTGCCCAATATTCCATAGAGTATTAAAAAAACACCAAGGGCATACATAGTTCCCTGTCATATCAGCTCCTAGAGGTAAACATAGAGGTTAAGATTTGCTAAATATCTAACAGGAAGAGAGATTCCACTGATAGAATTTAGAAATAAGATTAACACAACATGAGAACATAGAAGATAATGAAACATTTCATCAAATGTGAAGGTGACAAGATGTTACATAGCATATTAGAAGTAAAAATGGTCACTCTATTACTTCAAAGGCATAACCAAGTTTATAGTTGTAGATTGTATTAAAATATAGTCCCTACTACAAACACTAGAACCCAAGCTTTACAATGAGGCTTAAAAGCCTATTATCATTTGAGTGCCCAAAAATAAAAGGCATGAAGAAACCAACCCTAACCCTAGCAGCCTATGTAGAAAGGAGAAAAGATCACCTCTACACACTAAATCTGATTTGTAGGCACAAAGAATGTATTTTCATATAACAAAGATACTTGGATTTTACTAGAAACTAACAACAAGTCAATAGGCATGGTGGTGTACAAACCATAAGGAGATATGTAATTTCACTATCTAAAAATGGGCCTTTGACAAAGGGAAATCAATCAAAAATAAATGGGGTATGAACGTTGTATTCCTCCTTGAATCCATGCTAGATGCGTTAAAAATTAACCCCTACAACTCCACGGCTCGAGAAATGGTGGTTGAGGGTTTTTGGATCTATTAAATTTGAGCATTGTAGCAAACTATTGGGACCCACACAAATTTGATAATTTGAATATTAGTCATTGATCAACCACGTGATCTGATGGCTATTACATCATTACAAGATTAGGAAATTTTAAAACATTGTAAGTTGCAAACGAATGGCACCCATCTTCCATGCGTTATTTGCTCCTTCAATAAAAAAAAGGCTACTTGCAAACATGTCTTGTAGACAAATAAATGGGTTTGTGAACTTACAAACCTACCAAAAAAAATTGCTTTTTTTTTTCTTCAATCATCCTTTGGCCTTAGATAATTTCATAAAATAGGACCCCTTATCATATATTTTTAGCAAGTAGATAGCTTGACAAACCTGTCCAATAGGTGAATCAATAGGTTCGCAAACTTGCAAACCTTTTGAAAATTACATTAGCTTGCTTTATCTTGGATCATCCTTTCATGCCTTACAAAATTTTATTAAATTTGGCCCCTTGTCACATGGTTTTGATGAGCTGGTGCCTTACATAATTTCATAAAATTGGACCCCTTATCATATATTTTTGGCAAGTAGATCGCTCGACAAACCTATCAAGTAGGTGAATCAATAGGTTCGCAAACTTGCAAACCTATTGAAAATTACATTATCTTGCTTTATCTCGAATCATCCCTTCATGTCTTACAAAATTTCATAAAATTCAACACCTTGTCACATGATTTTGAGGAGTTGGTGATTCGGTGAACTATTGAACCCTTCTTTTGGCAAAAAAAAAAACTCAACACTTGATTTCTTTTCGCCAAAACAACCTTTCAATGAAACATTTCTTCAAAGAACTCTCCCTCGGTAGAAATTTGTTTCAATGAAACAAGAGGTTCATGAACCATCAAAATCATCTAATTTTTCCCTATCACGAAAACACGCTTTCAAAAAACCTTCTACGATGAACCTTGCCTTCTGCGAACTTCTAAATTCATGAATTTCATGATTCATCAACAATAATTTAACATATGGGAATTTTCTTGGCATGAACTCCTCTCGCAACTTTCCCTTTACTAGAACCTTCCTTTAGTGAACTCTTATTTTCACTATTTTATACACTTGTTGAAATCCTTGATGGTTCAAGAAATCTTCCCCTCGCCGAAGGGAAAGAGTTAGGCATTGGACCTCAAGGGTGTTAGCTAACCTATGTAAAAGGAGACAAATGGAAAGAGGAAGAAGAGAAAGAAATAAGGGGTCTATTTTGGGATTAACCCTCAACTTTGTTCATTATGGAAAGAGTTAAGGAGAAATCCCAAAGGCCAACAAACGATGAGAGGACTTAGAAGGAAAAGAGGAAATAAAAAGGATTCGAACATTGCTTAACTCTTTCCAAATGGATAGATTTAAGAAGAAACCTCAAAAGTCAACAATCAATGAGAGGACTTAAAAGGAAAAAGGGAAAGAAAGATGTATCAAGCATTGGGGTGGAGGAAAGCATGAAAGTAATAAGTGTTGTGCCTCCACAACTCACACCCCATCTTTCTCTTCGAGAGATGTCGCCCCCCTTCTTTTTTTTCTTGTTTTGTTCATCTTCTCTTTTCTTTCTTTAATTCTTTCTTTCTTTCTTTTGGTTTTTGTTTATATGTCTTTTGGTTTTCGAGGATTGATGATCGAGTTTCCCCTTTTCCCCTTCCTTTTCAGGCTTTGGGTTTCCCCGATCCCCGAGCCTCGATTCCTCTTGCGATGTTTGTTCATGTCGATCTTTTAGGGATTGGGGATGGTCCTATCCTCAGCTCCCGATTTCTTGCACCGAGGATCTTCGATCCCCGACATCTGCCTCTGGATCCCACCTCAATCCGCAATAAATACTCTATGTGGGGGTCTAAATTAGGGTTTTCCCATTCATTTTGCTCACTTGCCATTGTGAATTTGAGCTTCCCAATGCGATTTGTGTGACTATTTGAGCGTGATAGCAGCTTTTCCAAGCGAGTGGTCAAATATTGTTTGTTGTTGTGCCTTCTTCCGTGTTGTTGAGGTAGGCTCCCTTTCTTCTCCTTTGTGTTTGTTTGTCTTTTACTCTTTTCCTTTTGTTGTTTTGTTTCATTTTGGTGTTTTGTTGCTTTCGTTATTTTGGCTTTGGTTTCCCTTCTCGTTTGTCTAGGTTTTATGTGTCATTTCTTTCTTGTTTTATTTCGGGTTCTACCTAGGGTTGATCCCCGATTTTTTGTTTCTGGGTCTTCTCATCATTCTCTCTTTTCCCTATTTTTCCCTTAGTTTCTTCTAGGTCTTTTTTTGGGGATCAAGGATGTGCAATCCCAGACTCCCATTGTTGCCTATCTCATGACATTCTTTTTTCTTTCGTTTGTTTTATTTTGGTCACCTTTTGGGAATCAAGGATCGTTCATCCCTAATTCCCATCTTCGAGGACAGGGATGAGGCTTTCCCCAACCCTCGTCGTTGTCAATCTTATTGGTCCTTCGAGGATCAGGGAAGTCATTATTTTCGACCCCAGCATGCCTATTGTGTGTATGGATCGAGGATTGGAGGTTATGTCATCCTTCACCCCCGATAGGTTTGTTTAAGCTTTCAATAAAGGTTGAGATCAAGGATCTTCCTATCCCTAACCCCAAAGTGTTTGCAACTAGATGGAAGGACCACTTGGGCTACCTCGTTGGTATATTCAAGACTTGTTTCGACGACAAGATTACTAGTGGCATTGTAGTCTCCAGAGAACTAATAATAGCTTGTGCACATAGATATACACCTAATGAAAAGAAGAGTCTATGGCCCTCTATATCTCCCCACATGTTATAGAAGATGTCTTTCATATTCTCAAATATTACTCATACACTCATGATACAATGACCTGTGGGGAGCAGTACTTTCAAGAGGAAGGAGATCCATGACTTATATTAATGAAAATTTGATGTAGAAAACCAAGAAACCCAGTCAGGGGGAAAATATTAAAATCTTGCATCGGCCATATTTCCATATGGACACTAAAGACTATGCCACTCTCCTTGAGTAGGGTGGCAGGATTACCTGATGCAAAAGATTTTTGTCCATGGATGTTTCTTTTCATTAAAACAATTTTGGCCAAGAAAGAATATATTGATTGGGGCAAGATGATCGGTGATAACTTGGACGAGCATTTGTAGCACGTGAAGACATATCCAAGGTTCTACATGACTTCATATGTTGTCTACTTGCTCGCAGCCCAAGTTACCTATCCCGAACTGAGAAGAGAGGGAAACCTTCCAAACACTCATATATATCACCATTATCCCCAGTTGTAGCTAGATAGGAGCAGAAAAGATCATCGAGTGGTTAATGATTACTTTGCTTTTGCAGTTATTCGATCTATTGAAGGCGATTTTAGTAAGATGATATCTCTAGAGGCTAATAAGGAGATTAGGCGTTTTGGTTGTTATTTCACTCAGTTTAAGACATTTACATATATAAGGATTCCAGGGTGCACAGTGCCTCCACACAAATTGCCTCAATATCCTTGTGATGGCCTTATTGTTTTGGAACTATGCAAGCAGGTGGCAGACACTCATAATTTGATAAAAAGAAAAAATAAGCCCTACTTTCATCTCCCTATTGTTGTTGGAGCTCATTCTTCCTCATATATAAAGGTAGAGAAAAACATTCAAGCTGGAGTTCTCTCTGGACTTGATGCGCATTGATAGGGATAAATTTGATCCCATTTGCACATTCAGCAAAGTTGTGGGCTCCCACTTCACTCACGTGCCAAGCCTTGAGGATCACTAGGCAAATTGTATAGATGACCATGAGGTTCGAGTGAGAAACTATTGCAGATTGATTTTGGACCATGCATCAGATGCTGCCAATCTATGGGTCACATACTAGCTCAAGGCTTGCAGGGATGAAAATGTGTTGCACCCCTTGTATGAAAAGAAGAATTATTTTTTATGTTCCTATCCATAAAGTTGATCCCCATCTAGTTGAGCAAGAAAATATGGAGTTGAGAGCTAAAGATGTATTTGTTATGGACGAAGCAATGGATGGAGAACCCCTATGATATGCTCCATGTTCCCTCGATTGAAACTCCATCCCAACAACAAACATGTGTGCCTCCCAAAGGAAAGAAAACTCATGTTGCCTCCTCTTCCAAAAAACGCTCTCCACCAAGAAATCCAACTAGTCATGCAAGACCATATGTGGAGCAACTCCCATAAAAAATGCATAAGCAAATGAAGCGAAAAGGTATAGATCAAGCTGCACCTTCCTCTTCTACTACTCAATCCTACAAGAGAAAAGAACAACCTAGTACTCCTTCAAGCCCAATCACTTCTTCAATTCATCAAAGGGCAAGGTTTGCAACAGCTAGAGAGAAAGAAGAAGTCAGGCCTTCCCCTATTGAGACAACGAGGGTGTTCAAAAGGTTAAAGAAGCATAGGGGAGTCCCTCCTATCAATATCATAAGGGACTAGTCTAAAGAAGAAGGTGGATTAGGTACCCAACTAATCAAAAGGAAGAGCTCAAGGATCGAATCTGAGCAAACTCAATTTGATTGCCTTCCTTTGCAGAGCCCTGCTCTCAAGACCCGCATCATGACATCATTCATATAGAAACTAATACTGAAGTGGAGCCCAAGAACGAGAAGGATTCAGAACAATTGCCTCGCGAAGAAGAGGAGGGAGACAAATTGGGCACCAAGGAACCAACCCTAGAGGTATAGGTTGAGGATGTGGAAATTCCTGTTCAACAACAGCAACGAGTGTCTCATGTTGTCCCATAGGATACTGAGGCTTTTGATAAGGCTATCGAGCATACTTTGCTATCCATGCTTGGGAGGGATTTGAAAGAAGCCATAGAAGAAAATCAATACACTCTCCCTCCTAACTCCCAGTAGCCAACAGGAACAAGTTGAAACTCAAGGAGAAAAGACTTTTGCAAGTAGGCCAATACAAGAAGAAACAACATAGGAATCAGCACAACAGCAGCCATCTACTTAAGAGAAGGTAAAGGATATTATGGAGGAACACCACAACAACAGGGAAGAGCACCAAGATGATAGAGAGGAGTAGTTGTGTCAAGGGGAAACAAATGATTCGCAGGTAACAAATGTTGTTGCTAGCTCCGTCCTTCCTTGGCTTGTGTGTTCTATAGCTCACATAAGAACTTATAAGGAGGTAATAGAAGTAGATTTCTCCATATTGGAGAAGACTTTTAAAACTCCTGTAAACAAAAAACGATCTCATACACTAGCCTTTGTATCAGTAGATGAAGTTGAGCATCAAAAGGCCCAAAACCAACAAGCTTGAGTCGAAGACGACCGAAAAAGACTACCAAATTCAGGAGGTATATCTTGGTTAACAAAATGAGGGAGAAAGACATTCCTTAAGGCAAGCTATAGATACCATCTTTATTTGAACGAACAAGGGGGAGTAGACCAAGGAGGAACTAATAGCACGGAATGTTGAATTGAAGAAATATATTAGCTAACTCCTTGGTCCAATTGATTCAATAGTTCCATCGTTAAGCATTCAAGCTACCCTCACCCAACGTTTGTCAGGCGTCCGTATACTTAAAGATTCATTTATTCCTATGGCTATTAGTTGGAGAGTAGAGATCGACAAATTGGGAGAGGGTGTGTGATTCACCAAGTTTTGTCTGATTATATTCAATTGTGGAGTCAAATACTTGTTTTGAATGATTTATTCCAAAGTAGTGGAAAGGAAGATGCAAATATTCAAGATTCTATTCATTTATGGGAAGATTATCTCCCAATTTTGAGGATAGTAAAGAAGTTGATTAGCAATTGTTGCACGAAAAGGCAATTTTGGAGGAGGTTATTAATAGGGGGAGAGTGGTAAGGTGAATAAGAGCCACAAAAATGGTAATAAAGGAGTATACCAAGGCACAAGATAAAATTATTGATCAAATAAGCTTTATTCATTCTTTATTTTCCTGTATTGAAGAATTCATTTAAGGTTTGCACAAGATGATCCCAAATGGAAAATTGGATCAAGAGGCTGCTACAATTGCCATTCAGTCTTTCAAAGATAAAATGTATAATTATTGTTCTGTGCAGGTGATCAAAGAGAGGATGTTTATAAAGAAAAACATCTGGAGACAATGTAGGTAGCTAGTTGATGCCAATAAGAAGTCTCAATCTTTGCTAAAAATCTAGTAATAAAATTGAAGAAACAAAGAACTTGTATATAAAAGAGTTGCAGACAATTTTGCAAAGTTTTGAGCACCATTTTTCCTCTGAAATTTAAATTCAATTTACAACAAAGCGTCTAAAAATAGCCAAAGTTCTTTAGCACAGAATTCCCAGTTTGGTGGGGTCGTGTTTGGAAAGTTAGACGTAATTTCATTTATTATTTTTCATGTCCAAAGCAACCAGTTAACCCCTTAGAGTTAAACACATAGTTGATTGATCAATAGCAGAACTATTTTTGCGCATTCTCGCAGGTAAACTACAAACGGTGGATTTAGCATTTCTTTTACATGGATTCAATTGCCTAAATCAATTGTTTAGGTGTTAGACAGAGTTTAGGAAGGTTAAACTCTAATTAGACTTGTTTTTCATCCATTTTGCAAACACTTTTATTTAATTTTGGGTAGTAATTTCGCCTAAAAACCCTAGTTTTAGACTTGGATATTTTCAATTACAAACTTTTATAAACCCCTCTATTGTTTGTAATAGGGGTTGGATATTGGGCATAGACATCCATTGGAATATTAATGCAGTTTTGGTGTGATCTATTTGCTGAAATTTTGTTAAATGTGGATAAGTTTGTTCATATTCCGGTATCTCATTTTTGTGCTTAATGATTCAAACAACTTATGTAGATGGAATTGTCGATAGTTGAATGATTTAAAGCAATGGAAATTAGCTACAACAAATTTTTAAAGAAGCATATCAGGAATTTTGTCTTTCATGTGCGCATTCAATTTGGCTGTGCAATTTGATCGATAATGAAAATGATTATGGTATTGTGTATTCCTTCGATGATTGCATCATATTCATATGAACTGTGTTAATCTAATTTATGTGCATGTGATTTATTGATGTGGTTTCACCTTTCATGCTCTGATTTCGTTATTTTATTAAATCAATCATTTATAAACTCTATATCTTTTTAGGTTTTTTTAATAATCTCTAGTAGCATAAAATAACTAGCATAAACTGTTATTTTAGATTTGCATTTCATTCATATATATTTTCAAAAATAAAAAATAAAATATTGCGCATGTTAGGAAAGATTGTTATATTTTCCAATCATAAAACCAGCAGGCCCCCTTGTTTACAACACATTGGTTCCCATTGATCTATCTTGCACGGCTAAGACCTAGCCTTTTGAAACCTTGGAATATACTTTGTGTGCTTTTCAAGGGAGGAGTTTCATTGTAGATCACTTGTCGTTGACCATGCTAACACTATTGTCAACAATAAGAAGATAGAGAAGACTGAGAGATTGGAGCCTAAAACAGGGACTCACTTAGCCACATTTGGATTTTTCAACTAGGGTATTTTCCTAAGCATGAACGGAAGGGAGAAATGATCTTTTTAATGACCTCTCCAATCAATTGTAAGTGATGAACCACTAGTGTGAAAACATGTCAATAGTAGTTATTATCTCTTATTAATAGGAAGAGGTATAATGTTCATAAATTCCTCTTTGCAATCTAAAGGAATTCTATCCTTTACGAGGATATAAAAATAACTTCATAGCCTTGTCCTAAATAGAGCTCTCACTTTAAAAGACACATCCATTAGCCTAAATAATCTTCTTTTCCAATATATGCTAAAGTATTTTCATATGGAAAAACATAGTATTATGATCCTCGTCTTTTAGTCATATCAATAGGGATATTTTCCTATAAGTTATTCCTTGGTTATAATAAAATGGAAATCAAACAAAAAATATTTCTCCTACATAGATTACTCTTAGTTCATGCCATTTTTTGGACATATTGTTATAATTTCAGCAAATTTTACTCTAGAACCCCTTCCTAAACAATCTCTAAAACACTCCTTGTTCCAATTCTTGAAATTTCAATTTATAATATGCAAGATATAGGCAATTGTGTACAGAGTCATACCGTTCACGAGGATGTTTCACCAATCCCTAATCTGATTGTTCAAATTAGGGTGATGCATCCACATTTTCTCAAATGTAAAGGAATGCTTGTATTCCTTCAAATGATATCCAAATGAGTAACAATAAGAAAGTAGTTTGATCCAACCTAGGGAAAATTCTAGAGGAAAAATCATATGTTTGAAACCAATTACTCAAACAAAAGGCACAATTTAGCTTTGCTTGAATCAAAGCCAGACCAACTCTTATACTTAACCAAGTATAGTTGGTACCTTGAAGTGGTAATCCCATGAGTTGAGAAGACGATGTAAAGTCTTAAATATCCTTCATTCCATTCATAAAAAAAGTAGGATCATCCCAAATTTTCCTTCAGAAATAGAAGACTATTAAAGTCTCATATAACTAACCATTTTCCTATCAAATGAAAATGCTTTAAAGAAGGGCCAACCTATGCCACAAACCTCTTATGTATCTCTTTATATTGGAAGAATAATTATTAGAGATAATTGAGGAATCCTCGACTAAATAAACAAACCTAATGGTCGCATGATAGGAATCCACCACAACTTCAACTTCATCAATTTTATTTTGATTCTAGAACATAACAATCCCTCTTGATGCTTCTTGGGCATAAAAGCCTTCAATGTCATGTCCCCGCCATAACACCAAACCGAAAAAGAGAACTAATTTTTTTGTTTTTACTAATGCATAATGGATTAACCAAAGTAGTCAGAAACTAAACACAAACCTAGAGAGCTCTGACCTGATTGGTGCCACCAGGAAGAGTCCCAAGGAGAGCCTGATTGTATGAAGACGGACGCATTAAGCATGTAGATATGGGTTGCTTGAGCTTTTCACAATCCTATAACTGGGTGTGAGTTTACAAATGCATGATTTTGGGAATAGATCAAGCGACAAAGGTGATTATTACTGTTGTTTTCTAAAGCGACATAGCAAAGCAATCCTTTACCAATTAACAAAATAAGAGTTGACAAAGCTTGCTGTCTGAACCATTGCCCATTTGATAGTGTTAAATAGCGTCTTTCCTGAGATCAAAACTACATGTTCCTGTTGCTGGACTAACCATAATAATCTATTAGTAGCACCTGATAACATGTGCCCACCTCAAAAGAGACCCTGGTCGTGAAAACAGAAGAATTGAATCAAAGAGGCAATCTCTAGCATCAACATTGTGAATTAAGTTGTTAAGGAAGTAAAATAATCAGCAATTAAGTTATAATGAAAATGTGCAACCAAGAAAGGAACAAATAATTAATGAGAAAAGGGGCACAACTCCTCACAAGAATCGCCTCTCCTGAAGGAGACAACAAGATATAAATAGGAAAATAAAAACAAACATAAAAGGTGGGGAAGCATCATAATTTAATGAAGGAATAGCAAGAGTATAAAAGCAAACAAACATACAATAGGTATAAATGTAAAGACAAAAATATATTATCACCACCGATGTGAATATATTATGGAGCAAGCCTGAAACGTGCAATGGTGATCTATTGGTTAAGTAAAGGGCAAGAGATTTCAAAGTACTCAGCATTGAGCAGATAAAGAGTATCATTTCAAGTTGCACACATATTAAGCCAACAACCTACGTGTGTACCAAATTTTGCGGTATGATATGTGTATATATTTACATGGCCTAATAATTAGCATTAATAATTATTTTTCTTACAAATGTTAGATATAATCTTCTACCTTGCTGATATGTATGTAAATGTCGATATCTTTATTTTTGTTTGTATATAATGTGACGCATACGATAATGTAACACATGATAATTCTCTTTAGGATTCTCATCCATTGGGTCATCTCATTTTGGAGGGGAGACATGGTACATACGTAGGACTGCAAGTAGCTAGAGACACCCCAAATGGGATTGGGAAGTCGGATGAATAAGTCATCATCCCATGTTACTGCACTGGGTAGAACGGCTTGAGGCAACTTGTATGGTGATGAGATGGTTGAATAGGATTTCGAAGGGAATTCCATATGTACATCTTGGATGTTACAATAGTAAATCTTAATTCTATTTGTACAACGTTGGCCTATATGCTTATTTATTTTGTTATACTAACCTAGTTGCAAGCCCTACATTAGGATATCACGATAACAATTTCCATTTCCAAGCATTATTCAAACCCTAATTGAAGTTTATTAAGGCAGGTTAGTTTGAGTCCCAGTAGGGGACATTACATTGAATACCGTAGTATTTCCAATATAATTTTTTTTAAATAACAACCCTACCAATAGGCAAACTTGGTAAACTTGCATGTCATTTCATTTTTTGAGTGTGCTTCCAAACTTGAGGTAATTCTTTGTTTCCATCTCATTTAATTGATGATTCTTGCTTTAGATGTCATGCTCACCTTTTGTTTTTAGATATATTGACCTTTTTTAAAACAAAAACAAAAAAGGAAAAATTCAAAGTCCATTAATAGAGTTTGCATGTAAATTGTTGGTTGTTACCTTCATGAATAAAATTGAAAATTTGAATTTAAAGTGAAATTGAATGCTTTGTTTTGGGGGAATTGCAATCCTAATGGATTTTCGTAAGGATCCTTTTAATACCATGTTTTCAATTTTGTGAGACAACTTGTGATGTTTTATGCATTGTTTTCCATGAAAATGCTTGTTGTGTTTGAGTTATACTCAATCTATGACAAAGGTACTTGAGAGTCATAGTGGAGTGGCCCCACTTGTTTGTCGAGGCACAACGGCGACACTAGCATATCTCATGGGTGAGTTTTTGTAATAAGTGAAAACTAATGACATTTTGGTCAATAAAATTAATAGAGATAAGGATTCCTATGTCATGGCTTCATGGCTAAAGTGCTAGTGCAAGCCTAACATGAGAATAGAAGACATGCTCACCCTAGGGGCATAAGACTTGAAATATGGGTTTCTCGAGGAGTGAGTTGTTCACAACGAACTCCATTTAGCCATAGCGGTGACCTTGTGATAACACTTCTTGCCTCCTCTTCTAGCACCTTACCCTTATGTATTCGTGATTCTTGAGTTGTATTATTTATGCTATTGGTGATTGTGCCCAATGATGAATTCTTAATTGTGTCATTGGTGACTAAGCCCAATGAGGATTGTATGTGCATTGGCAAATTTACCTAAGGATGATTTATTGTTTACGCCACAGTGATTGTGCCCATTGTGAGTGCTTTATTTTATGCCATTGAGTGATTTATTTTATGCCATTGATTGTTATGACTAGTGAAGTTTTGTACTAGGTCCATCTTGTGATGTTGACTTATTGTTTTTATTGGTTTCTCTATGATGTGCATGTTGAGTATATACTCATATGTGGCATGTGTAAGCCTTCTCCCATTGTATTTAGTGAGATTTAGTGTGAATGTGCTTGTGGTTTGTGTGACTATCTCCTAGAATAGCAATAGTGAACCTAAGGGTACCACAAGGTTGGGTGGTGTGGAAACTATTGTTGATGACTAAGGAATAGTGGAGGAGCTCCAAGATCATATTCAAGAGGTAAATGATTACCATTGCAGTAACTTTTTGTTCTTTAAAATTTTGACAAAGTGAATTGAAGGAAATTTGAGTCCTTGTATCATTTCATGTAATGTAATCTTTGAACCTCCCTAGTGGGTAGAATGCCATGGGCCCACATAAGTCAGACAATGATATTGTGTAATGTTTGTGTGCTTCAACTTTGGAGTCCAGCATGCATGCCTATTATACGTTTTCTATACTTTCATGCTTTTGGTTTACAAGTGAAAATAGGCATCTTCATTTGGGTTTTAAAATAACCAATGTTTAAAGAAATGTGCAGCATAATATTGTATGTTGTTAGTGGCTTGTCTCAAAACCGGTTAAGGTCCCTTGATTGGTCTTGTAACCAAACAAAAGTTTGGAATCCACCTTTCCCTTGGCCTTCTTGTTTAGGGCAACATGTTGGAATTGGAATCTTGGAAAGATCACACTACCCCTATTAACCTTCACTTCCATGAATTTCAAATGTCTTGCACTTGAGGAGATCAAACCTCAAGTTCACCCTAAATCAATTCCTTAGGTTTCAAGGTCCGTCTTCCATTGTAGGCCCTCCTAGGTAGTTCATTGACCTTAGCATGTCTTGGGAATCAATCCTTCTCTTGGAATTGCTCAATGGCTATGACACCAATGTCAAAATTGGAATATGGTGCTAGAACTATACTCTAGCAAAAAAAACAAATCACCAATAATGATCTAGGGCTTTTACAAATGGGGTGCTAGTGTCCCACCAAGGCACTAATGTCCCACTTGGGTGCTAGTGTCCAACATGGAAGCTAGTGTCCAACTAAGGAGTTGTAGTCCTTGCAGAGCATTGTTGCCCCTACATATATTGGAAAACAAGCATCTCCAAACTTTTGATGGCACAACTTTGTGGACAAAAATTGTTCCCCATGTTCTTAGGGGTCTCCTAAATTTTAGAGCTCATCCATATGTGTCATCATTACAAAGTTATTCAATATTTTGCCTTCAAATACATGTCATCGCGAAGGTGTATTGACACACCTAAGCTAGGGGAGCTCAATTTCTTAGTGTTGTGAAGCCTTGTAAGGGCTTAAACCTCATGTTAGTAAACCTTCTTGTATTTAGTGCACCCTTGAACTATTTAGTGCATCTAGGAGTGGATTGGAGGACAATTATTCTCTCATCCTACTTGTGTTGTGTTGTTATTTGCCATATAGGTTGTTGTCTCCCCTATCATGAGTTCATTATGGTGGATTTGACCCAAAATTGTTAAGTCTTTCATTAGTGTCACCTTGCTTATGCCATGATGAGGTCATACTCTGTTGTAATCCTTGTGTCATTATGTACTACAACACTTGTGTGCACATTGTTGTCCTGGTGTAACATGTCATACTTTGTCGTAATCCTTGTGTCATTATGTGCTACAACACTTGTGTGCACATTGTTGTCCTGGTGTAACATGTCATACTTTGTCGTAATCCTTGTGTCATTATGTACTACAACACTCGTGTGCACATTATTGTCCTAGTGCAACATGTCATTGTATCTTTTTTTCCAAACAAAAAATAAATAAACATTTGTTGCATGAAGTTAAGCTAAAAGAAAGGGTCGCCATTTTGCCGATACAAAGTATGGGGAAGTGTGCAAGGACTCTACACCTACCAACAAAGGGTAACCATCAAAAAGTTTGATAGTTAACCCTCATTTGAAATCAATCCAAAAACATCTTCCTACAATGCTCAATCTACAAAAGACTCGTAAAACAATTATCTACCATGTTTCAATATATTAAGGATCCAAAAGATGAAAATGAGTTGTCTAAAATTGACCCAAGCACAATGTGAAGAGTCAAAACTAGGACAACATGTGCTTTGCACCCTTGGTATATCCAAACCACTCCTCTTCTAGGAAAAGCTATATAAGAAGTGGTGCATATATTTGATTACTCTCTTCACATGGAAGAAGAGCATTGAGGATTGCAATGAAACTCATATGTTGAACAAGCGACACAAAAATAGGTTTGTTTACTTATAAGGGAGGAGATTTTAGAAGTAGACTAAAGCACTTATGCAATGAAGTGCAACGAAGTGAAGTTTAATGTTTTTGAATGCATCATTGAGTGGAGTTGTGGTTATTCTTATGAAGCTAAAAGGGCCACTAGCTCTAATCTTGTTTAACTCATTTGTTATTAAGGGACGAAAGGTGTTTAGCCTTTCACCTTCTACCTCTATCAACTCTTCTATAACTTCAAATTCACTTTCTCTTTGAGCCTTTACTTTTTATGTAGCTTGTTCTTTAGTGGCTTTCAAGTATTGGTATGTTCTCATCTAACTCAACACCACCTCAATAAGATCTTCCTTTATTCCTAGCCATGTTGGCCATATAAATGATAGGTGAAGAAAATTGGATATTAAAAGAAAGGAGCATTTTGGCACCTTGTTTGATCTCGTTTATGTGCATTTGCTTGAGCATGGAATTTTTGACTGATTGAAGTTGTTCAATTTGTTTCACATTGCCTTGACTTTTAATATAGAGCCTCCTTAAGGGATTCTTTTTTCTTTGTATTCATAGTTTTCATGGCTTAAATGATGATGCATCTAACTAGGTAAATACTTGAGAAGCAAGTATACTCTTTATCTTTCATATTTTTTAGGAAGTTACTTGTTATCTAGTTGAACTACATGTAACAGAAAACTATACACATCTATTTATGCAATATTCATATGTAATTACACCTTACTTAAGTTGACTTAGGATAATGCATTTCATAGTAGTTTACATATGAGACACCTAGGGAATATGGTTGAATGAGAAATTCCAGCTTAAGTGCAATTATCTATTGTTTCTCCTACCTATCCCTACCTACCCTTGTAACTCATTGGGCCACATGTCATAATTGTGTGCTCTCTTTTCATATTGCATTGCCTTTATAAACAGGGTCATGTACATTGTACTTAGTTGGGCATTTTGCATCTTGATGAGAATGCACTTTATTCTTATCTACTTTGTTTTATCTTGTTCTTGTGCTTTCCATTGCCTCTAGATCTTAGGTGGCTACCTTCGTAGCCAATTCTCACACAGTTAGAGCATCTTTTCGGTGGCAACATCTTCATGTTTCTAGACTTGTAATATGTCATGTTGTATTCTTTTACATGAGCTATGTTGTACATGCACTAATATAAAGTGTCATTCTTCTATGTGCCTTGTCATTGATAACATATTGGATGTAATCATATTGCACTCAGTAGATTAGAAAATATCTTGTGAGACTTGGTGCATGGTTCCAATTGAGACTTAGATTGTACCAATTTGTGCATGGCTCCAATGAGACATATAGATTGTACCAATTTGAGCATGACTCTTGTGAGAGATTGATTATCAATTCTCCATTGGCAACAATACCTTGTTTTGTCACATTATGACATTTTTAGTGCAACATTGGCTCTATTTCTTTCTAATGGGGAGGACTTTTGGTCAACATCATTGGACCATCTTTGTAGGAGATTTACATTGAAGGAGGGCTTCATGGTCTCTCTTCGTCTCTCTTATGGGGGGACTTTTTCCTCACATGAGGTTTTGTTCTTTTCATTGAGAGCATTTTGTATTTTCATCTCTTTTGGGGGGAAGTTTTTATTAGAATATTTAATTATATTTTAGTCACCTATATTTAGTTCCTTGTTTAATAGCCATTTAGCTTTTTAGTTAATTAGCTTTTAAGCTTAATTTAGCTTTTGGCTCTTTAAATCTTTTACTTTAACGTTATGTTCTAATTATAGAACATTGTCTTGTAACCTCTATATATACGTGTGTATATCGTTCAATGTAATCATCCGATTATTGAATCATTCATTCAATTTATTTTTCATGGTATCAGAGCGGGTCGATGGGATTCTTTAAAGTTTGGCAAATTTTTTAATAAAAATTCATGGCCTTCTTTCTGGAATATTTTTCAAATTTTTTTTATTGTTTCTTTATAAAAAATGATTTAGCTTTTTAGAAGGCTTTTTGAGGGTTTCTGGTTTGTAGGCGAATTTCTGTTTAGGGCAGCAGTTCATGTTTTTTTTTAGTGTTCTGGAGATTTTTAGGCTGCAACCTGGAGTTTTTTTTGCAGATTGAAAATTTTCTTAGGGTTTTTGCAATTGTTAGCTAGTGTTTTGACCCTTCAGTTCAAGTCGAAATATTATTCTGGTTGTAGATTCTTAGTGGGTTTTTCGATACCTCAACTAGGTCGTCAAATTTTTTTGGTGCATCGTTTTCCACGCCTCAGTTTTTGAGCCATCAAATCTGTATTCTGTTTTCAGATTCTTGGTGGGTTTTTCAAGAGCTTTTCTAGGTTGGTCTCAAATTTTTATGGGTGCTTCGTTTTCCGCACCTCAAATTTTGCACCAGCAAATTTGCCTTGGAATTTAAAAATAGTTCACAATTTCTACTATTTTTGTGGACGTTGGGATTTTTGCTGTTTTTTTTGGGCACCATTTATGCTGTTTTAAGTGTTCAAAAAATTTTCATTTCTAGGTTTCTTCTAAACCTTGAAATTTGCACCTTGGAATTTGTGTCAGAATTCTCCTCCAGGGTTTCAGATTTTTTGTGCAGCTACTTCTATTCTGATTTTTTAATTAAATTCTTCTGTCTCATGCTTTCACTAGGTTGACCTCGTTCAACCTCCATTTTTGTGATGGCATTTTTTACTAACACCATGTTGGAACATAAACAAAAGTTCAACAACTATCACAACACCTGGAAACAATGCATGTTCACGATATCTGAATATCGTTGCCTTGATCAGATTAATTTAGGCCAAACCTCGTCTTACAGGTCCTAAGGTTTTCACGATTTTTTCCTGAAAAATTGTCTGTCGGTTTTCTGATTTTTTCCACAAAAAATCATGGGAGGGTTGTCACGATTTTTTCCTCAAAAATTGTTCGCAAGGTTTATAATTTTCCCTTTAAAATTATCTCATCTATAATCCGCGATGTTCGCGTAAGATTTTAGTTATCTGGGTTTTACCCTTTTTTTCCACAAAAATGATGATTTGTAACCTCAGATTTCTTGGTTTTTCGATTTTCTCCTCAAAATCGTAAATTCTCTTTTCGAGGGTTCCTATTTCAGGGTTTGATGGTTTTTCCTCAAAATCGTGCTTTCGCACTTGTCAAGGCGAACATCTGCAACCATGGTATCTTGCAATCAAATTTGGAGTTGACACTCTTCTGCAAAAGGGTTTGCCAATTTTCCTCAAAATCATGGTTTCAATTTTCAGTTTGGTTACCCAACGTTAGGTTGGATGGATTCTAGTATTAGACCCACAGGTATCTTCTGTAGGGTAGTTAGTAGATAGAATGACCATTAAAGGAGGGTATTAGAATATTTAATTATATTTTAGTCACCTATATTTAGTTCCTTGTTTAATGGTCATTTAGCTTTTTAGTTAATTAGCTTTTAAGTTTTATTTAGCATTTAGCTTTTTCTTTTTAGTTAATTAGCTTTTAAGATTAATTTAGCTTTTAGCTCTTTAAATCTTTTACTTTAACGTTATGTTCTAATTATAGAACATCGTCTTGTAACCTCTATATATACGTGTGTATATCGTTCAATGTAATCATCCGATTATTGAATCATTCATTCAATTTATTTTTCAATTTTTTCCCATTGGGTTTTTTTCTCTTCTCCGTTTGTTAGAGATTGCATATAGATTGCATTGCATTTGTTCATGGGTAGCTAACATGGCCTAGTAGCCACGACACATCTTGCATTGTTAGCTTGAGCCTACATTCACCTAATTTGCACTTAAGAGGGGGGGGTGTTGGTGTAATTTATGTTTCATGTAATTACACCTTACTTAATTTAGGATATTGTATTTCATAATAGTTTACATATGAGGCCCTTCAGAAATATAGTTGTAGGAGAAATTCCACCTTTAGTTGAATTATCTACTGTTTCTCGTACCTATCCTTGCATCTCATTGGGCCACATATCATGATTTTGTGCTCACTTTTCATATTGCCTTGCCTTTATAAGCAGCCTCATGTACATTGTACTTAGTTGGGCATTTTGCATCTTTATGAGGATACAGTTTATTATTGTTTATTTTGTTCTCTTGTTCTTGTGTTTTCCATTGCCTCTATCTTGGGTGGCTAACTTCATAGCCAACTCTCACATAAATTATGGGTTTTTTTTGTTTAGTGACAAAATATCCCACTTTTTCTAGTTTTGCTATTTCAACAAAAAAATAAAACACTAGTTCTAAATCTAAATCTTATAGAACAAAGGAAATCTAAAATTTATTTAAGAAAATGCAAGCAACCGTTAAAGGAAACAAAGGAACCTATAAATAAAGCTCCACATAAGCTTTTCAAAATCCTACATCAACATATGTCCTTAAGAAGCCTACCCTTTGCATCTTTATGAAAAATGATAGGGTGCTCCTTGATCATATTGAGTACAAGAAAACTTGAGATGGAGAAAATGAGAAATAACTTGGATGATTGAAAAAAAAAATTGAAACTTCAATGCAGAATTAAAGGTAGACATTGCAGTCCTATGTAAGAAAGAATGATTTAAGTAAGGGTCATTGGTGTAAAGATAGCCTAATCTTTTAGAAGCAATTTTTAAAGAGTAGGGAGAGAATGAAAACTAGAAAAGAGCTAGCTGATAATGTAGAAAAATGAACAAATTTCCAATGCTGAAGGAAATGGTAGGATAAATAGGTTAGAAGCAGGTTAGAAGCTTCACAATGAAGGGAAGGTGATTAAGAAATGAAAAGAAAGTTGATTGGGAGTCTAGAGGAGAGACTAATCGAAGGGGGGTAGAGGATTAGTAAGGACTTGAATCAAACTTCACTTTGGAGAAAAGTGGCGACAAACTGTCAGAAGCTAAAGCAATCACACAATCCTCAAAAGGTGAAAATTTCACTCCTTTTAGGGGTCTAGATCAAACCTTTTTGCTAGCTAAGATCACTTGGGTGACCCTGCAACTGAAGACAAGTCACTCAAGTGACCCTACAGTTTTATGGTTGGCACAACGTTTTGAGAGCTGTATGAATACTTGAAAGTTATTCTAGGGGCTAATCTAGGTGGAAAAGAGGCTATGACAATATATCACTCTACACAAATATTTCAACTTTGACGACCTTATCCGTAACCTGTCTTTATCGTACAGCCACAAAAGGAACAAGGAAGATCACAGCAATACATTTCCATCAAAATATACTCACAATGTCACATCATTCGCCCAGGCAATCTCCAGAAAACATAACATATTTAACCTATATCAAGAATCCACGACGGACTTGAAAAAAAATTCAGTTGCTCCTCATGGAATGCAATTGAAACACAACATTAAGTCAAACTCTAAAGAGCTCTGTCAAAAAATGGCCAGTATTGAATATATACAAGGGAAAACACAATGGTGTTGGTTTCAAAACAAACGAACAACTTATCAAGTCACTTGGAACTTTTTAAGAATATAAATATCAGAAATGTCAACTTCTTAGTAATTTCCTTTAACAGAAGGTCGTTCATGTAGCAGGGGAAAAACTAGATAGTGGTTTGGTTATGGCCTCTCAGATATTCAACAGACCTGAACTTATTTTATTTTGCTAAACCATTTAAACCATAAAGCCAGAATCATTGTAAGTTTTTGCCTTCACTCATGTAAAGATTTTAACCTTCTTGTGTGGGGGCAAACAAGAACACAAAACACACCATAGTGCTATGATCATATAATCAACCTTGGCATCATCATTAGTAACATAATACAATAATAGCTAAAGCCTAATGCAGATGAAAATAATAATAGTGTCACCTATGTCACAAACAAAGAGATCAAAACAATACATCACGGATCATGCACCACCTGATAATGAACCTTTCAAATTTGCAACAAGATAGGTTATTTGCAGCAAAAAGCTTTTACTAAAATTTTGCAAAAGAAAAGATACCCAGAGATTAGGAATATCAGAAAGTGCCCTGGATCTTACTATCGAATGCATCTCGATTCTCATGCAGTTGTGAATATTTTTTGTACAAACCAGTTGCAAAAAACGTGAGAATTTCTATGCAAATCACTTCTTTGAAATAAAAAATACTCTATCATATTAAGGTAAAATAGAACCCCTTTTGCAACCAGCAGTTGACTCCTGAACAAAAAATAGTGAAAAACTTGTACCAACATATGTTTCTCCAAAATACAAAACCCAGGGTTTCAATCTGGAAAAGGGGTCAATGTACCGAAGGATCCGCTCAAACAAAAGTTACACCATGTATGTAAGTAAATTCATCGACAAGATGTTCTTGCATGCCCTGATACTCAACAGAGGCAACTGCTAATTCTATTAAGGCTCCAGTAACAAAACAGAAAAACCCACATGCTCAATTCTCTCGTTTACACCCTAATAACACATTGGGGTAAACACCCCTATCAAACGCAAGTCTAGGAACTAAAGTGAATGCTAACAAGTGATAAAGCGTAAGTTAGAACATAAAATAAACTGTGCTATAAGAAATGAAAGTAGTAGAGTATCATAACCCAATAACAAATTTTGGGCATGTTATCAAATTGTTAATCATTGACTATTCGCATGGATAACCAGGTGCAATGGAGAAAGGAGCTAATTAGACAAACATGGAGAGCTAATTTTGTTTCTATTGCACAAAAGGAAACGAATGTGTTGGTCGCTTATTATTCTGTGTAATGCTTTAAAGTTTAACCAGAATCCATCAAGGCATCACGATTGCACCTGATTAAGAGCTGTTGATTATTTTCAACATGGATCCTAACAACAATTCTAGCAAAACATACATGGCCAAGATCACTCCAATAGCAAACACATAAGAAAAAACAAACCTCTAAATCCTAAAGTTGGTCCAAGACCAAGTGCAACAAAAGTTTTATTGGTATTTTGGCCAGTAAGGCCTGTCATTATGAGGATTATCCAACAAAGATATGTATCATGGGATATGTTGCACCAAACCGGAAAGCAACAAACCTTCATGGTATAACCAAAAGGAAACTGAAGGTATAATTTCCTTTAATGGTGATTTGGTTAGCGATTCCAGCAAATTGGTTATGTTGTATTGAGTTAAGGAGCCAAGTCACGTTGAGCTAGCCTCGCTAGGCTGACAGAGGGTACGCCCTTGCACGGCCAACTCCTACATATGAGGCCATTTGGTACTTATTTCATTTAGTGAATGCCCTCCAATTGTCAACTCCTAGAGAAGACATCGTATGATTTTTTTGTTCCAAGTAACTTTCTGTGCTATCCTGTTATGGAGATATCTGAATTTTTTCTTGCTTTCTTGCACTACATCTTATTGTCCTGTATTGCTCACAAGTAAGATTTCATCCTTCCCATAGATCTCTAACCTTAAATACCAGTGTCATCCAAGAATGGTTTCATGGCACGGCTATGTAGATGATCAAAAATAAATTTTAATCCCTTGAAATTTTTAATGGAAACATGTAGAAATGTCAGTTTTTACTGAATTTTAAAGGTTTCTATTTTGAGGATATATGCAAGACCAAGTTTCTTAATATTCCTTGTTGCCAGACTTCTGCAGCAATTCCAAAACACCAAACTTATAAACAATCAACTGCAGATTGCTGGCAATTCGACCTTAAAACTGGTATAAAATAATCGGTACCAATTATTTCCTAGTTTGTTGCAAAATCTTGAGAAACCATCTTCCCACACACTTATACTAGTGTAGCCACAAATTTGAAAGGAAATCATTATTTCATAAGTATTGTCAAAAAAAAATTAGCAACTACGTTATTAACAAATAGCTTTAAGTTGGGGCGCGGGACCTAACTCGATTGGCTAAAGCAGGCAACAGGTCACAAGGTCCAATCTTCCCCCATCCCCGTAGTACCGAAGTGCGTGTTGTGCCAGCATTGGCAGTCACCTGAAAAAGTTTACCAAGCGGTCATGTCCCCGCCATGACAACCATTCTTGCACCATCTATAATAAGGGGAAATTGTCTTGTTTTCGAGCCTTAACAATTTTCTGAAACAAAAATCATACCCAAACATCAATCTGACCTTACGTTAAAAAATGATATTAAATAGAATTAATAATGAAATTATTATAGCCGACTTCCTCAAAGAGCATACAGCTGGGGCAAATAGACCTTCCACGTAATTTGATATCATGAGTCGAGTGAGGGAGATCATAGGTTCGAGCCCAAAAAATAAGACAAAGCACAGATAATGAATGGTGACATAAGGAATCTGAAAATAATGCTAGCCAATTCATTAAATTCAAGACATGTGATTCATATTATAGCCGATTCAATAAGATTCATTTGATCAACCAATCTCAGGACAGAGATAAGCGATTGATGGGATGTATTTAAATGATATGACACACCAGCCAGTATTCACTTTATTATGATAGCTGATTCTATGTTTAAGATATAATAACGAACTATGCAAGGTGGTCGATATGTTTACAAAATCATTTAGGAGCGGTTTATCCCTAAAAGGGCACGAGTTTAGTTTAAATATTAACAACAGTTTAGTAAGCCAAGGGGCAACAGACTTAAAGGAGTTCACTTTTGAGAAGGACGTGGCTATTAGGAAGGGCATGAATCCTCACCCACATTGAATAGATATTTATACAATAAATGAACCATTCCAAGTGATCATTAAACGATCAGACTTAGCAATTTCATAAGATATTTAATTACTTACCAGTTCGACTGGCTCTTACAGTTGGTATGAGTTTTATGGTTTTATGTGCATAACATAATGAGTACATACATATATTTCTGCATACTAATAATTGACAATGCACTGCTGTTACGATTGCTTATGTATATCACAGTAAATATTAATCTGATTAATGATTCTGTGGTTAATTTGTTATATGTAAAATGTATTCCTTCATATGTTCTGAATGTTCTCAGCCATGGTAGAGAAATTGGGGGATTACAAGTAGGGGAACAGCGATGGGATCATCCTCTAGGTACGCCACCTCATGTTATAAGACCAAGGAGTCCTATGAAGTCAAAGGGTACGTGTACAAAGGTACTACCTTTGGGCTTAGAAAGGATGGACTTCTGGGGCACCCTATTGTGAATGCTCCCCATGCTCTCTATCATGTTAAATGAATACATTAAGAGCGTTCAATCGTGGGAAGTAGGATAGAAGTGGCAAGATTGAGGGGAACGGTTATAGGACACCTCACTGGGTACCCCACCATATATGGATGGCACGGGCCACATGAGGCCAAGGGGGGTAGTGTTCCACCCTTGGGCCTAGGGTAGAGGATCTCTAGGGCACCCTATCAAGTCACCCTATTGCTCTTCTATGGTTGAGCCTTCTCAAACTGATTTAAATGATCTTGTGATTAGATCTATACTTCTAATATATGCTTGATGATTTCTAAGTAAGAGGATCTATTTTATGAATTATGATTAATGATTCCTAAATTGTTTGCAGGGTCTTAATCAAAGTGAAAGGTATCTCTAACCCAACTTTGTTTCAATTAAAAATTGTGATCTAGGGCAAAAATTTGGGTATTTATAATTTGGGGACATTACAAGTGCATTGCAGTATATATAAGTCAATAGTTTCTAGTAATTGATTTCATGCATTAGTATGAAACTTGCATGGTACTAAAAGCTAATTTGAACTTCGATTAGTTTTTATTTTTATTTTGCAACTTTTTTATTGGAATTTTATAATTGGCTTTTGAAACAAATTTCTTGGAAGGTTGTTAAAGCATATCTAATTTTTTCTCTGTGTCCAAGAGTCTACAAAAACTTAATTTAGCTATTTGTTTCATCCAAATTGAACACCAATTTCTTGAAAGGTTGTTAAAGCATATCTAATTTTTTCTCTATGTCCAAGAGTATACAAAAACTTAATTTAGCTTTTTGTTTCATCCAAATTGAACACCAATGTCAAAGCTAACAAAGTTTAAAGATTGTTGGTTATCTAATCTTTTTGTTCTTCATTTATCTTCTTTTGTAGGTCTATAAAACACAATTTTTGAGAAAAATATTTAAATACAACACCACTACTACACCCACTTGGGTACTGCTAACCTACACTTGCTAGAATATTCCTCCAAAATACTCCCAAACTAGAACACATCACAAACATATTTCATTGCCAAAATATTACCTAAGAATTATCTTTGCCATGCCATCATCCCACCACATCCATTGTGCCATTAGCAGCCACATCAACATAAACACAACAAAATTTTGTATAGCCAAAATATTCCCTAAGAGTATTCTTTGCCATGCCATCATCAGACCACATCCATTGTGCCATAAGCAGCCACATCAACATAAACACAACAAAATTTTGTATAGCCAATTACCAATCTATATGGTGAGATATCATCAATCCAAACTTATCATTGTCTAGTTGAGGCATTCCCTGCCTATAGCAATTCGCATTTTACTTTAGCGATTAAACTTTAGGGAGCCCATTCTCACTTATCTTGACTTCAATGAAGGTCAAGTTTGTTTTTTAATCTAGCTATTTTTTCAATAATGAAAAAATGGTAATCTCCTTTTTGGTAATTGTGCCTCTTGAACTTGGAATGTGCAATTTTCTCATACATTTGTTAAGTTGTTCTTGTTTTGGGAAATTCCAAAGCATTCTCGTACATACAAACTCCTTTCTAAGTGTCAATTTTTTGAAGTGTGACAATTTGTGTTGCTTACATTGGTGTTGCTTATTTGTTCTCATTTTGTCTCAAAAATGTACATTTTAGCTTCTTGTTCTCATTTAAAGCTATCATAACCAAGATCAATATCATTACTTGTCTATAAACAATTGATTTAAGGACACACTATTCTTAGTTCTATATAGTGCCAAAATCTAGGGGGTGCATCTTTAAACCCATTATGAATGTATTTCATCTTGTGTGAAACACTAAGCAAACCGAGTTACTATTTTCTTTACTAGGCATTAATATTTGAATTTGAAATACCCCTTGGATTGAACAAACTACCACAACTCTTAGAGAGCACAAATGGAATCCTTTATCAATTGACAACGTCTTTGTCCCTATCTTTCGGGGCAAATTCCACAACCTACCAATTCAAGTAAGCGCACCAAGTGGATCAATAACTACCACATTGTTTGTGGTCACCTTTATTTGTCACTTTCATAGGCTTTTCTGCATCACATCGAGCACACTAAGGGCCCATCCTATTTGGCAGACCCTTTTACAATTAGTAACACCTTGCATGGCATTTCCATGAATACAACACTATCAAATGATATTGATGACAACAAACATATCACACAAGGGCTTAAAAACAATATCAAGATGCAATCGATGATGTGTTTATTGACACTCTTTTGCAAGATCCACCCTTCATAAGTGAGCCACCTTTCTAAGAATCCCACTTGAGCAACATTGTAATTTATTTGGAAAACGAAAGTCATTATGCTTCACTCTAATAAGAGTTCCCACATGGGTGTTTTTAGAACACTTTCTTCAACTATTTCCTTATATGATACACCTTGTCTTGTAAAATCCACCTCTTTTTGTGGATCCATCAAGAATACTTGCTACATACCTTCAAATTGTGGTGAACATTTCTTCTTTAGATGATCCATCTCCTTCTGATGGTTCTTCCTCAATGGTGACCATTTCATAGATTGGTTTACCATGTCTTTGTCACCTCATTCAAAGCAAAATGAGTTCTAAACATTGTCATGCTTCTTCCATCATATCCTCTTGAGTGGGATGACTCCAACCATTCATCTTCAATTGTATCTCTTCCTAAGGGGCAAATGTTGCTCGATGCAAGTGGAACTTCTTCAGCATGCATTATTGCCCATCTTCAACCAGTTTTGGTGCAAAATGTTATGGGTATGGAGGTTGTTCTTTGGGTGAAGAGGAGGTATCAAGGTTTTTCTTTCTCTTATTTAAAAGGTCAACTCTCCCTTCTAATTGGTTAGTTTTTTCTTGTACATGGGTACCTAACACAACACTTGTTTCTTGGAACCCATTTCATCCACCCAAGTCATGTAATAACCTTTGGGGTTGTTTGTGTGTTTATGCATTTATTGTAGCTTTGATTATGCATACTCAAGTATATTAGTTTATTTATTAGGTAAATATCTTTAGACATTGTGTGGCTCTATTTCTAAAGAATGGAATGTCATCCTCATCTATCATCACCTTCTTGAATCTTTATCTCCTTGTATTTTCTATAATGCAACTTGGTTGCATTTATTGTACACATTTACTGGACAAACAATTGAGTTCTATTTGATTATTAATAAATAGCTTTAAGTCATTATCTTTCAAATATTTTATTCCTAGGTAAATATATTTTGTGGTTCTATTTCTAAAGGATGGGATGTCATATTCATCTCCTCCTTGAATCCTCATCTCCTCGCATTTTCTATAAATGCAACTAATACACATGTACTGAACACAACTAAGTTCCATTCAATTATTAATGAATAGCTTTAAGTAATTAGCTTTCAGATATTTATTCTGTGCATTAATATGGAAAACATTCATGAAAATACTAACACCTATTAAAATCCCTAAGGGTTTATTCAATCCAGCATTACAAAACAATCCATAAAGACACCAATCCAAATCTAAAGACTGAACTTATTCATGAGAATATCTAACCTTAATTTTAATGATGGATATTGTTATTCAATTGAAAAATAATCCTCTATAACAATAAAACAATCCATAAAGACACCAACCCCAATCTAAAGCCTGGACTTATTCATGAGAATATCTAACCTTGATTTTAGAGATGGATATTTTTATTCAATTGAAAATGATCCTCTATAACAATAAAAACCTGACCTGGAAACCTGAGAACTCATTCCTGAGAATGGTTTCCAAGTCTGTTAATTTATCCTGTCCACGAGTAAATGCTTGGATGAAAACGATAACCTTAATTTGGAACCCCAAAAAATATTAATCTATCAAGAATCACAGAAAATGACAAAACTAATTGAAAAACCGGAAGGGTTCAAATGAGAAAATTTCAAAATCCCCTAACAAAACGATATTAATATATCTATTTTGAAGTAATGTATACTTTTTTAATCCACAATTGGCACAGCCTCTTGACAGAACATTGGAAGTAAAGAAAAAAACTGTATTGATATCCACAAAGGTAAAACTGATAAAAAGACATTAACACTTGATATTTAATATTTATTAGAAAAAACATTAACATATTTGTAAAGCCAAGTGTTACCATACAACCATCAGTAAATGTTTGCTCTAAGATGCTGGTTCGGGTTCGGGCATCAGTTCAGGTTCGATGAACCAGTTTGCCGGTATGGCAAAATTTTGAAAAGGGGTTTGGGTTCATTTGGGTCCTTCAGTACAAAAACATGTAAATTATATATATACAGCCTATAAGCATGAATGAAGATTAGCATGTCACATAGCATCATATAAACAACAAAACCAACATAAACTTGTAATCATAGCATCATGATCATACCATAATATGGTCATATTCATCAAGTTTAATATCAAAATGACAAAATATTCAAGTATCATTGTTTCAACTTTCAACAATTTAAAGTTTAAACATCACATGGATTCTCTAATTCATAATCCTCATTCTCCTCCTCCTCCTCATCATTAACATTGACATTAGATGAACCAATGCCAATGCCACTTGCACTAGCACTATAAGTTTGCTTGCTATCCGAGTCATCAAATGCAACAAGCTGAGAAGCGGAAGCATCCAAATCAGTATGCTCTGGCTCTATATCCCACATCTTCATTTCCCCTTGCTTGTAGTCATGTTTCTTGTGTGAAAGAAGATGTAGGTTGGAGTGCACACAAATGAGGAGAAATGAGCCAAGTTTATGTTTTAAAACTCACTTTTAGGGTTTCATTTTAATTTTTAAGTGGCAGATTTGAAAAAAAAAATTGCAAAAAGAACTTAGTTTTTAGGCCGCCGGACACCTGGGTTCAATCTGGGTTCACTTGGGTTCGACCTGGTCCAAACCAGGCCTGTGAATCACAGACCCTGTCCAGACCACAGGTGGACCGGACCAGGACCCCGGGACCAGGACCAGACCAGACCGGTACCAGAGGCCTAGGGGAGCGAACCCTGCAACTTAGTGTTTGCTTGAACAGAAAACTCTAAACCCTATGAGCTAGAAAATGTATAACCCTGTTAAACATTAAAGTGAGTCGAAACCAGGATAACTTTTTACAAGCTACCTTCAGCTGAATCACTAAATCCTATGTCTTTTTAATTTTAACCAATAATGGCCTGTAATACAACTACAATGTTTAAAATTGGATGTTTCGCCTACAGTTTGAAACTTGCAAAACAACTAGACCACTTAAACTTTACCCCTGTTTGAATCCAGTGCGTATACAAAATAGAACGCCCTTTTTATGACACTGACAAAAATAATTTATTCAATTCAAAATCATAAAAGAAACTCCATCAAAGAATCAGCCATGACTTGGAGTCCATTGAAATCACTCACTGCAGAAACAGAAAACTGTATGGAAAAAAAGAAAACCAAAGATAACATATGAAATTGCTCAACGATATGAAATTGCTCAACGAGAATCCAGAAACCACCTCTCAGTTCTCACCATGACCATGTCACTGCAGAATCAGAAAACTGTATGGAAAAAAAGAAAACCAAAGATTCAAACATATGAAATTGCTCAAAGAGAATCCACAAACCACCTCTCAGTTCTCACCATGACCAAAATACTTGCAACCTACAGATCTTGTTAACTTAAAGATTTGTTCAAACCGGAAATTCTATACTAGATTAACAAGAAAACGCTAGAATATTCAAACACAATTGGAACAAAGAAAATTATTCTAATTCGCAATCAGAAAAACATCCATGAAGACACAAACACGAACAAGGAATTCCCAGCCCAGAAATGCAGGAAAATTCAACAAAATAGTAAACCTTAATTCTGTACCCTACAAGACAAGTTGTACAAGAGGGATCCCAGTCCATCTCATGTTTTTGCATTCAAGTGCCATTCCTACTATTTTGAGGGTCCTTCTAGTCTCCCCCCATTCCTAAAATTCCCTTGTCCTCCATCCCCCCATACTTATAATTTTTTACAGAGCCACAAATTAAAATAACCCGACGGGTGAACGTTCATTATATACAACTGCTCAACCCAAAAACGATCCGCTAGTAATAACCCTAAGAATTTAATCAACCCTTAATCAAAAACAGTAAGACAATAATACTCGCTCTAATTGTAAGCCATTCAACTTACTCTAATAATGACTAAAAACCTGCCAATATATGCTTCAAAAAGTAATCAAAGAGGGAGAAAGATAAATTTAAATGAACAGTCTCATTAGATCGTCTCAAATAAGAACGACAACGTCAATTAAATCAAACCAAAAACGATCATATTTAGAAATACGTTCGCTCTACAAATTTGTAAAGTCTATTTCCACCACAGATTTTGCATATCACTAAAGCATCTCCAACACAACGAAAGATTTAACATCGAAACACACATATATATAAACATTATTAGACAATAACGAGGAATATAAACCGTCCCGAGAAAAACGTACGCGGCGGGCACATTTACCTCACCGCTTGGACGCCAGATTAATATTTCTGCACAAAATCCGGGCATTAACAGCATCAGCCTTCTCGATAAGCTCCTGCAGCACAGAACTTTCCGGCCGCTTCGGTGGCTTCTCCTCCGAAAGTCGCTGAAAATAATTGCCGTAAACATACTCGAGCCTAAAACCCTTCTCTTCGTCATAGAGCATAATATGCCCGTGCCACTGCCACACGCGGTAATTGGATTCCGGGCGATCGGTGCAGCCGACGCAGATATGGTTTTCACCGACCTCGACGGATTGGCCGGAATTAGGCTTCAAAGTGTCGCCCTTGCCGCTCAGAATTATGCGTATAACCTTCTGTTCAAGCTTGGCGGCCTCCTTAGCCAACTTGGGCTTGCCATCGTCTTCGATGACTTTGTCGCAGGCATTGGCTATGAGGGCATCCGTGTCCAAATATGGCGGCCGCATTTGCAGTTTCTCCATTAAATCGCTGAGAGTTGCTGCATCCAGAGGGGATTTTGGGCTGGACTTAGACATTTTTCAGTTGTTTTTTCTTTCGAATTTTTCCCAAAACCTTAAAGAACAAAACCCTCGAAAGCTTATAAAAACCCTAAGGATGCCCCTGTTGTTTATATAGCATCGTATAAGACTTTGTGGAACACGACTACTGTGAACCCTTAAACCCTCCAAGATTCGGATAAACCCTTGCGTGGAATTTGGCCTGTTTGGAGATATTTTAGGTCGTTGTCCAGCTGTGTCAGTTAATCGACGTGGATGGATGCGAAGGTGCAATTGGCTGTCAAACGCTAAGGAACGGAGTGGAATGGAAGGAATGGAATAGATTTTCGAGCTGTCTCTTTATGGGTTTACAGATGCTGTCTCTAGTAATATGGGAATATTTAGTATGGGTCTACAAATGATTTATAGTAATATGAAATTAATGTGGGAGAGGTTCTCATCAATACTACTAACAAGGTATACATGTCTTACTTTTTAAAGATTTAAACTTGTGACCTCTTTTTCAAGAGTACAAATAAATGCAAGTAATTAAAGTATAAATTATCTTACGTTAATTATGATAGTAAAAATTAATAAGATTGATAATTATAATAGTTATTTTAGAAAGTTGTTTTTTGGTGCTATGTCAAGTTTAAGTCTTAGATTTGTCCTCAAAATTTGGACTCAAGCTCATATTATGTAGAATTCTATTATGATATTCACTTGGATTGGTATTTAAGAATACCTTGAAATGGTTGTCATTTTATTACAAGGAGACATGTCTGTCAAAGATAATCCCCAAAAACATATAAAAAGCTCAAAGACAATGGTAGAGAAGGATCCTAAGATAATGTATCTAGATGTTGTACTCATTATAGTGCACATATAGACATTTGAATTTTACCACCATTTTGTCATACTAATTTTTTTGTAAATTAATTAAATAATTCATTGTTTGATTAATTACTTTCACCATTCATCGGTAATTAATTTTTCCTACAATTGATTTTAATTAAATCAATAAATCTTAGCTCCTAATTCTTCCAACTTAATCCATTGAGTAAACTATGATTAGTTTTTTGGTTAAGCTAATTAAAAACTTTAATATTTTCTCTATCATTTAATTCTACATTATCATTGGTCTTTGTCCTTTTAATCCTAGTCATTAAATCTATTTGCATGGATTAAACTCTAAATCCAACATCATTTGCAATATCTCCCTTCTCCTCCCATGCTCCCACATGTGTGTCCTCTTAACTCGTCTCGTGCTCCCACGTGTGTGAGCATGCTAACCTTAATACACTCTTTGCTCTCACATGTGCAAGCATGCTAACTTAGGGGCGCATTAAGCCTCCACATCACCCCTTGACCTATTGACTTATCTCCACCTCAAATCCTCACGCATGAGTGAGCGTATCTCCCACAGATGTTTGAGCATGCCTACTTTTCCACCTCGTAGGAAAATGTCTTCTTCATGTTAATTTGATTCCTCCCTTTTGTGAAACAAGGCTAAGTCTTCAATCCATGCCTTCATCTTATTCAAATCCTATCCTTCTAATTACTTTACATCTTGGTCCTTGATTTTCCTCATTAAAAAACTATAAATTGGAAGCCTACCATCTATTTCATAGAACATTATTGTGCTAATCTTATTCTATTAATTTTGTAAGCCTTTCATCTAATCATACATGTGTATTGTCAAACTAGTGGCATGACTACAAGGAGCAATCACATACCATCATGGAGCTCATCCAAGATAATTGATGTTTGAAGTGTGTTCAAATTATATATTTTGCATCATTGTGTTGAGTGACAAATTTTTTCTGTAGTGAATACTAAATATTAGCTGGTTGAAACATTGGGTTCTCACTGTGTAGACTCAAGTTCAATTCCCAATAGGGACATCTAAAATGGAATTCTAAGTTGTGACTCTTGGCCTTCCATAAAAATGGGGAAGGTCTAGGGTCAATCTAATCAAACATAATAATAATAATAATAATAATAATAATTCAAAATATTGTAGCTTCAGCCTATATATATATATATATATTTGAAAGCGAAAAAATGTGAATAGTAGATGTATATGCGAAAAGCAGATTCATTTCTGCAAAACCCTCGAAACATCCTCGAAAGTAGGGGAGGAATAATGGTGAATGGCAAAGTGGAATTAATTTACAGAAGGTCCATAAAAATGTTGTGGGCACCTCAAACAGATTTGCAGCTCTGAATGCCTCTCAATCATGCGCCACAGGAGCAAATTTGATTAATTTGCAGCTTAATGATATATGCAAAAGGGTTGTCGGGGTTCCAAGGTGTCCCCCATCCGGCCAGAGAAACACAGGTGAATTGGCATCTTCCTCGATTATGATAGCTAATCCAGTTTGAAGTAGGACACAACAGAACCCTAGGGCACATTAAAAAAATAGGAAAATCCTTTAACACAGAAAAGAGAGGAATTTATTACCATCTTGAAGGCTTCTCAGAATAAATGTTACCCTAACAATGGCAATGTTCCATATTTACCACACATCCGTGCAAAGAGATTCTCTCGAGCCCAAAATGATTTTGCTTCAGGGGCTAATAGAATAAAATTAGGGTTAAGAATATCCACCATGACAAGCTCAAAGTCAATGGTCCAAACCTGGTGCAAGGAAGGATATAACCCTAAACAAAGCTCAAACAACACTCAGAAGTCGTCGTGCAATAGAGTGTATAACATAGTAATAATAAGCAACGAACACACAAATGAATTGTGGGATCACTACAATGAACTTGGGCTCTTTGGCAAATGGTTTGGATTTGGAGCGTCGACCTCTGATGTCCTCCATTGGTTGAAGACCGCCACAAAAAACCAGATAAGTATTACTTGTTTGGAAGATGATTTTCTATTTATTCAATTCAATTCATGTGAACTTAAAAATCATTTACTTAGGAATAATCATAGATTCTTTAAAGGTTATTGTTTCAATTTTTTTTATTGGAAACCTAATTTCTCGCCCAAAGATTTTGAAAAGCTTAGGGTGCCTAAATGAATTCGGCTCCCTAAAATACCAGTAGAATTGATCCACAAGCATACCCTAAAAAAATTAGGAGATTTTTTAGGAGGATTTGAGGGTATGGAGGAAAATTACATGGTTTCCTCCGACATAAAAAATATTAGCCAACGTTGAGATAGATAAATAGAAATTAGAACCCATCAAAATCATTACAAACCACTCGATATACCAGATTCAACCAGAGATATTTACGGGTGATATCACAGCCAAGGAAGTTATCTTCCCTATTAAGAATATTGAGAGAAAAAGTATTAAGACAAAAAAAGATCATGGATCTAATAAGGGTATAAACATAAAATTCAACCCAAAAGGAGGATTTGTGCTCCATAAACAAAACCCTACGGCTAAGGAACTAGTAGACAATCAAAAAATGGTAGAATATGAAAAAGATAAAACAAAGATAGAAAACAACGATAACATCCCTAAAGAACCAGTGATTGAACAACGAGGGAAAGATATAGATAACAAAGAAAGCTCTAAGCAAGAAGAAATTCCATTAATAAACAATAATTTAAAGGAACAGAGCAAAGATAATGAAAAAGAATACAGTTCCCTAATGAATGGAGTAAATGTTGATAACCAGGAGGAAACAATAGGAGATATCAAGAATAAGGATGATAACAATGAGGAATCAGAAGACCATCCCACACCACACACAATAGAGAAGGCGAGATGCTCTAAAAAAAAGAAAAAGAACAAGAACAAAAAAGGGAAAAAAATTAAAAAGGAAAAGGTAAAAAGAAAAAGAACTCCAGTAATAACAACAATGAAAATGACATAGAAAGGGAAGAAAGGATTGAAAGAGAAAATAAATGTATCCTTGAGTATGTTGGCAATGAAGTTGCAAATGACCTCATTGAGCTATTCATAAATGAAATAGTAGATGAGGAAGAACTGGCATTACAAAAAGTACTGTTAGCAAGAAAATTATGCAAACTTAATGTAACCAAGGAAGAATTACAGGACCATAAATATGATGTAGTAATGGATAAGATGGACAACCTGGGGATAGCTAAAACCATAGAAACCTGAGGGAGAAAATCAATTGCGGAATTACTAATCAAAGCAGGATGTGCTGCTGGCCAGATTAAAATCATAAACCTTTTTGAGGTAGGGAAGGGGAAGGACCTTCCCATGCAGTTATGGAACTCCTTACTTAGAATGTTAGGGGCCTGAATGCCCCTAGCAAGCAATGTATCTTTAAACGTTGCATAGCTAAATTCAATCCATAAATATTCTTAATACAAGAAACTAAATTAAGTAAAAATGAGATGACAAACTTCAACAAAAAATTAGGTATCAGAGAAATAGAAGGTCAAACTGCTTGTGGAGCCTCAGGTAGATTGGCCATCATATGGGATCCTGGGCTAATATCCTTTAAACTAATTATCAAGAGCCCAAACTGGATGTGTGGTTGGGCTATAAGCATTAAAAGCAACTTAAAATTTATTATAATTAATGTCTATGGACCTATCCAAACACAAGCAAAAAGACAAGTGTGGAATGAAATTGAGGAATTTCTTTCAATTGACATGGATCAAACATACATAATAGGTAGGGATTTCAATGCCATCTTAGATCCCAAGGAAAAATGGGGTGGGGGGGGGTGTGTAATAAAAAAATTTCCCAAACAATTCAAGACTTCAAAGAATGGACACATAAGTGTAACTTGATGGAATTCAAGACAAAAAATGAAGCCTTTACTTGGAATAATAGAAGACAAGGATTCTACAACATTGCAGAAAAACTGGACAAATTCTTCCTATGTGGGAATCTCGCACAGTCTTATGAGTCCTCAGTTCTCCCATTCTCAGGATCGGACCATTTTCTAGTCCAATTGACCATATTAGAGGAACTAAAGCCAACCAAAACCCCCTTTCACTTTGAAATAATGTGGCTAAGGGATGAAATTTTAATACAACTAATAGAAAAATGGTGGAAAGAAACAAAAGTTATAGGGTCCAAAACTTTCAAAGTAGTTACCCAATTAAAAAATATAAAGCAGCAATTAAAAATATGGAACAAAATGCACTTTAGAAACATCTTCACAAAAGAAAAGGAAATTGAGATAGAAATGGAAAAAACTAATGAAGAGATAATTAAGCATGGGATGGATAACATGCTTTATCAAAACGAAAAAACCAATTTGGCCCAATACGAGGAAATCCTTGCAAGAGAAGAAATATATTGGAAACAAAAATCTAGGGAACACTGGCTGGAAGCTGGGGATAGAAATACAAGCTTTTTCTACAACAGCACAAAACAATGGAGGGCTATAAATAGAATCAATAGAATAAAATTAAATTCAGGAGACTTTAGTGAGGGCCCTGATAGTATAGCAAGGGAAGCAGTAGGGTATTTTGAAAATATCCTTAATAATAAAGAGGGTTCTAGGTGGACAAAAGAGACTGAATTCTTAAAATGCATTCCCAAATTAATCTCTAAGGAACACAACCTGGTGCTTAATAAAAAACTATCTACGGAAGAAGTAGAAACAACTTTATTCCAAATGGGACCGGATAAGGCTCCTGGCCCTGATGGTTTCCCAGCACACTTTTTTCAAAAATGTTGGAACTTCATGGGGGAAGAAATTACAGAAGCGCTAGAGGGGATGAGAAATTAAAGAAAGATTCTACGAGAACTAAATAACACATTCATAGCTTTGATTCCAAAAAAGGAAATATTGGACTATTTTGATGATTTCCTACCAATAGCATTATGCAATACCCTTTATAAATTACTCACAAAAATGATTGCAAATAGACTTTACAAACTCCTCCCCATAATCATTAGTGAGGTACAGATTGGCTTTGTGCTAGGCAGATCTATTTATGATGGTATAATCATTGCTCAAGAAGCAATCCATTCAGTACAAAATAATAAGGAACCGAGCATGATGATAAAATTAAATATTAAAAAGGCATATGACAAAGTAGACTGGCACTTTCTATGCAAATGTATTGAATCATTCGGGTTCAATAAGCAATGGATCAATCTAATAAATGAATGCATAGCAACACCTAGAGTATCAATCTTAGTCAATGGGGCCTCTGAAGTTTTTTTTGAAATTTCAAGAGGACTCAGACAGGGGGACCCCCTTTCCCCCTTTCTTTTTATCATCATGGCAGAATCATTGGGAAGGATGATCAATATGGAAAGAGAAACACAATAGTTGAAGGGTATTAAAATTACATCAGACATGGAACCAATTACCCATCAACAATTTGTTGATGACACCATGTTGTTTGGACGGAGCAATACAATAGAAGCAAAAACACTTAAAAAAATATTAAACAACTATACTATGATTTCTGGACAGGAAATCAACACTTTGAAATCCAACATTATCTTTTTCAACACAAATAAAGAACTCCAAAGAAAAATCATAAACATTCTTAAATACAATATAGGGGAATTTCCATGTAAATACCTAGGACTTCCCTTAGACAAAGGGAATAGATCATCCAAACTATGGGATCAGGTGGTCTCTAAAATTACAAACAGGATCCCCTCTTGGAAAGGGAAATGGTTATCCTCTGCTGGAAAGGCCACCATGATTAAGTCGGATCTCTCAGCAATGCCAATATACCAACTCTCATGCATGGATCTACCCTCAACCAAAAGAAAGGAAATTACAAAACATATCAGGACATTCTTTTGGCAAGGTTCTAAAGATAAATTCAGACTCCCATTGGTAGCATGGGAAAAGATATGCATGCCTAAAGACCTTGGGAGTTTAGGTATCAAAGATCTAAAAATTCAAAGCAAGGCTCTTGGAGCAAAGCTAGTATGGAGAATGTATAATAACCCTAACCTCAAATGGGCAAGGATCCTTTATAAAAAATACCTTCATAACCCAGATCCCACAAGCATCTTTAGGACAGCCCATCCACATAAAGGATCCAGATTTTGGAACTTTATGATTGGTTGTAGAGATATCATAACGAACAAGCTAACATGGAATTTAGGAAATGGGGAAGATTCCCTATTCTGGAGAGACTCCTGGGGGGCTCTAACTGCCATCAACGGACTTCATAACTTTAACAAAATTACACCCATCCTTGAAGAGCAATGGGGAGATAAAGTGAGAGACTATGTGGAAGAATACAACATTGAAGGCCTCAAACAATGGAGATGGAAATCACTGAATAATTTAGACCTACCAAACTAGGAGAGATCCCTCTTAGCACGGATCCTAGCCTCAATAAACCTTGCATTAAATTCTGAAAAAGATAAATTGATGTGGGCAGGATCCAAGAAGGGGAAGTATGAAACTAAGGAGGGATATAAACACCTGTTAATCAATAAGAATAACCCGAGCACTAACTTGCCCCTAACACTTTGTTAGGATAAAAGGTGCCTACCAAAGGCAAGCTTATTTGCATGGTTAGCAATACAAAACCATCTCCTCACCAATGAGACCTTCAGGAAACTAGGATTTGAGGGCCCCAGCAGATGCCCATTATGTGAAAAGGAGGAAGAAAATACTAATCATATACTATTAACCTGTGATTATGCACATAATTGTTGGGGTTGGTTGAAAAAACAACTAAACTGGTATACCCCTATTCCTAGTACTCTCTCTGACTTATTCCATGCATGGCCCATTCGGAACATAGGATATATGTATGAAAATCTATGGGTCATAGCCCCCTCCATTGTGATCTGGGAAATTTGGAAGGAGAGAAACAAGAGGATTTTCAAAGATAGTAAAATGCATTGGACCCAACTAACCAATAAAATTGAAGCTACCATAGTAGAAATGGTAAACAACCAAACCTCTAACAGTCAGGTGGATGTCAATACGTCCTATTGGGATGAGAAAATGAGACTAAGGTGGAAGGGTATAAAGATTCCACCTTTCATGGGGAAAGGTCCACCATCCAACAACACAAAACGTGCAGAATGTAAGTGGCTACCCCCTAAAGCTAGATGGATTAAGCTTAACTTTGATGGGGCATCTAGGGGCAACCCGGGTGATGCTGAACTTGGGTGTTGCCTTCACAATTCAAAAGGAGAAGAATTGGCTCGCATGGCCATTCCCATGGGCAAAAGCACAAACAATGAAGCAGAGCTGAAAGCATTAGCTGAAGGTATAAATCTATGCAAAATACCGAAGGTAAAGAGGATTAACATTGAAGGGGACTCAGCAATAATCATTAATTCCCTTAGAAAAGGGGCAATACCTGATTGGAAGCTAAATGCTTCCCTAACTAAGATACTGACGGACATCAAAATATTTGACAGGGTCATCTATAACCACATCTACAAAGAGGG
Source organism: Cryptomeria japonica (assembly GCF_030272615.1). NCBI lineage: Eukaryota > Viridiplantae > Streptophyta > Pinopsida > Cupressales > Cupressaceae > Cryptomeria > Cryptomeria japonica. The sequence continues at coordinate 304,895,615 of NC_081409.1, forward strand.
CAACAAAAGGGCCGACTACCTAGCTAACATGGGGGCAGATGGTAAAACAGTGATCCATGTGGCCCCTGGCATCTATCCTTAACAGAATTTTAGAATGACACACAACCTATAAAAATAACAACATTTACACAGATTTATCCACAAATTGACCAAATACATCATCTCATTATATACATAGAGATTGCGTAAGTCTAATATTAGGGGAAGGGGATGAGGATTATATATATATATATATATATATACTGATTATATGAGTTTATTGACTTACGACTAGCATTAAACTCTGTTATAAAATATGCAGTACACCAATCTGCATGTTAAATTTAATTTATTGTCTATCATATATATATAAATATACATTATATATTGGATACATATATATATATATATATATATATATATATATATATATATATATATATATATATATATATATATATATATATATAAGCTCCTTATGATGGGTATACTCAAATTCAAATATTTACAATCATATGAAAAATCAAGACTCTTAATCAAAGTGCCCGATCATCATTACACATCTGATCTCAGAGAGATCCGGGCCATTATGGCAGGTTAGAGTCCCAACAAACAGGGCATTAGCTGGCTATCTTAGTCAGAAACTCGAAAGATCATTGGCCAAAATATCAGTGTGGTAACTCAAAATGGTATCTTCACAGGCGGATCTTCATCTGAAGAATTGGCAATTATACTAAATTAAATAGAGATGTCTAAAGGGGATGAAAGTACACAAGATTTAAGAGAGGATGTGACATTTCAGTCATTAACATAATTACCCAACGCGACTATTAAGCCAAGCCTTCATGGTAAAATTAAGAAGCTTTAAGACCAATTTAGGCCTGTATAGTTTTGTGTCGCTGATACCTCTTGGACCTAAGTTAAACCAGAAATGGATACCCCTATCAAACTAAGCAGCTCAAAGAGGCAAATGGCCTTCAATGGGGTTATCACCAGGGATCGCCTCAAACACATTATTCGCTTTCCTCATGCCTTAGTACTAGATGTTGTAGAGAACATCCTCGACCTAGACTATCTCACAAACACTGACCGAACTAGGGCAAACTCTGATGTGGCGGCCATGTTCTTGGCTATTACGGTGATCTCCACCAAGAACAGAGATGACACAGGCGCTCTATGTAAGGAGGTCTTCATAGCCTCGATCTTGGGCGATATGGAGAGGGTTCTTGTAAATATTATCAATGATTGGACCATACCAAGGCCAAGAGACTATGATGTTTTCATAAGAAACAACAAGTCGGTGCCTAGATACCCCATTATCACTATGGACGAGGAAGCATTTACCAGGGAGAGGACTGTTGCAGTAAATAGGAATGTTAATTTCCTGTTTCACTTATTTCATCTGAGGAACCCACCAAAGACTACTTGGTTTGAGGACTTCTTAAAGGAAGAGGGCATGGAACTGGATGAGGGGGAAGAGGTGATCCCTTCCCCTTCAAGCTCGAAATAAGGAGGCTATGGTTCCTAGACAGAAGACGTGACATTTTTGTTCCTTCCTTGTCACCATATATTCGGCTTAGTTCCGTACTCTAGCTTATTACTATATTAAGAAGAACAATGTTAGCTTGTGATCAATACAGACTTCGAAAGAGATAATAATCTCACCATATTTTAAGGATAAACATAGCTTGTTTAAATGCAATTAAATAGTATGAATTAACTGTTAATTTGATGGTTTTACTCATATCCACTTCGTGAGAATAGCTTGGACCTTTCATTTTAGTTACTATTGTTGCTCCTGCTCATATATTCCTACATGTATTGAGGATTGGCTGATATATTCTGACACTGTTTTGATATTCAAATATATGAATATATACTCATATATATGATTATAAGCACTAGGATATACTCATATACAGGTATATACTCATATAGGTGGATACATAATCAGGGAGGGATCTGTTAACACTGCAATGAAGGCCTTCAACATCTATATGTGTAGACTTATATGAACTAAGAGCATCAATTGCAACTTCTATTAGTCCTGCAAGTTGTTAAAATATACTCGTATGTCACTTGTTGTTGTGCTATCTATACATGAAAGATTATCTGACATTCTACAGACCACGGGTAATAAGTGGCATGCATGTAGAATATTTTGGGTGAGAATTAAAGATAAATTCTGCCATGACAGTCATCCATTTCTATTACCCTCTTGGTATAAATTTTACATGGCTAAGTGAGTTGGCTGGACACAGATACAGGCATGACAGAATCCCCTTTATCCCCATTTGTTATTGTATCCTGGATATCATCCATTATCAAGGACAGCATCCTGATACAAAAACAAAAGGAAGTAAATAGGTGATTCATAACTATGGATAAGCATTGTTCAAAAAGGGGAATTATCTAAGAACTTTGTTTATGATTATATCATATCTACTACTTTTTACTTGTAGATAAATGAGGTTAAGGATTTAGAAACACTAAAGATGGAAATTGAAACACTCTGTTTATATCTTTCTGTTTACATTTCTCTGTTTAAATCTTGGAATGGCAGTTACAATCGGATAAATGGCTGAGGAATAATCCTATACTGGAATATAAAATATAGTATTTGAAATAGGAAATTAAATTTTACTAACAATCTTGGCAAGTGGTATGAAAACTAACCGTGCAGGGGGGAGCAAGGCCATCTTTAACAAAAGAAAGGAAGACATGTGTGCTAAAAAGGCCTATAAACAACATTTAGTCAAAGCTCAAACTCAAGACAGGGCACAAGGAGAACAGTGATAATTGTAATATGTTAAATGGGGCTTGTAAGGGAAAGAAAATATCTTCCCAACTGATCACCCTTAGCCCAGGGTGCTATTGTAATTTTCAAGAATCTGTTCTTATATGTAATAGTTGTAGAATTTTCTGGACTCTGGTCTCAGGCAAGGCCAAAGGTTTTCTCGCCTCCACTCTTTCCTACCAGCGCCTACATGAGTGGAGTGATGTAAACTTTAATAATGATTAATAAAAATTTTGGCTTCGGCCTTTTACCGATCAAATATATATATGCCAAACCTTGTAATCAAATACACCAAGACTTAGCCAATGAACAAGAGTTAGGTTTCACACTTTTCTCCCCTACATTTCAATTTTTGCAAAACCTAAGGGGGTTTCCCTTTATGACACTAAAGGAAAAATGTGTAACAAAATTACAATACAGTGCCTAGAAAATGTAAGAATTCATACAATTCTAACAAGAAATTATAAATTGTTCTTAATTATTGCCTTCCTTGCAATCTTCAAATCTCAGATACGAAGTTAGCAAATAATTTCAAATAAAATAAAAATGACTTAAAAAAAATATTTAAAAGTGGTTTTGAATTTAAGGCGTGTAGGGAGAAATGTTGGTGCCTATCATGAATTATAGTCATATGTCATGCATTCCATATCACAACACTAAACACACCTTGATGGTCATCCAATACATTATCACCTTAAATGATAATAAGATCTGTAAAAGATTACAATGCAATTCTACTTAATAATCCACTTAAAGTTTTAACACTCCAATTATTCCCAAGTAAGCATTTACACCATTCCTTGAATAGAAAGCAAACATGAGAAAAACTCAGTACAACAAATGTGCATGAAAATTTTAATAACCCTTTGATTATTTCATTCAAAGATAAATATAATTCAAAGCTAGAGACAACTACAATACCGTACGATATTCATATAAGCACAAATCAAGATATAGAAGTGTTGTTATTGATGAATAACAAACATAGACATTACCTTGTGACAAGACTCTTACAATCTAACTCTTTTACAAAATTCTCTTTTTTTATTCAAAAAAAATAAATAGAACCCTTGATTATGACTTTGCTTCCCATTTTAAAGGCAAAATGCAAATTGCATATCATTGGGATGAGAGGTTGTGTATGGATATGTTGAGCAACATTGTTGCATGTAACTTTATATGCCTTGGGTATAATTAACAATGCCTGAAGTGCCAACTCTTGCGAGAATTGAAAGTATTCATCATCGATAACACCATGTCATGGTTGAAAATTGTAGTGAAACTAGAATATTAACATCCAATCTTCGTACATATGATATTTCTCTTGATTGCACAAAAACAGTACAAAAGTGGAATGGTTGCAAGATTAAATGGTGTTTAGAGATATTATTAGCATTCTTTCAACAATATGTAACTACATGTGAACTAAACTAAGGATTTGACCCTACACACTTGAACAAATTGAGGCTTTGGATGTTTAGAACACCCAAAACTTTCAACATCTTCTTCATCATCTTTTGTTTTCCTTTGTTCTTTATTCATTTACCTTTCTCAACTTTGAACTTGCCCACTGTCAAGGGTCAAAGGTTCATCACGAACCATGATCCCATCACTGGTTCCTGCTGTTCATGGAACCTCTTTCATCTTCAATTGTTCTTTTTTTCCTTATTACTTTCCTTTTCGCCCTTCCTCAAACACCTTTGCCTTTTACTTCTTCCTTTTGTCATGGGTGTTAGGATTAGGTGTTGTACAACTTGCATAATGTTAATAATGTTTAATTTGTTATTATGTGTGTGGTGCAACTAGGGGGACCTAGAAATATGTGCATCATTGGGAGTTAGCATTCATAGGACAACTTTACATGTTGAAAGTAACATGGAAAAGTATTTAATTTGATATTGGGGAAAGTAATTTAATGGTTTTATGAACTCAAGGTTTTGAGTCACATGGTTTTACTTTACCACTTGGTTTTATTCGTGTGAGCTTGAGTTTGTACAAGCAAGCACATGTTTAGTGGTTAAGGATAGTTGGGTAAGTGGGCTATCATAATATTGAGTCTTTCTAAGGAGTGCATGTGTGAAGCATGGCATGGGATGTGTGGATTCATACTTGGACACGTGGAGGATGCATTGAAGAGGCTTGATGTTTCAAAAGTATTCAATATCTATGTAAGTGCACGTATTATTTATTTATTAAATAATAGATGGAGTATGGATGCTTTTGGAGGCTACGTTTTTTCCCTCGCAAGGGTTTTTCGAGAATAGATCTTAAGTTATCTTTTGGCTTACCTAGTTGATTTTTGCATAATGGTTATTATGTAACCTTGTATGCAAGTTTTTCTCTTGTGATTTATGTAGGAAATGAATTAAATGAACTAGGTATTGATGCATTATTTTCTAATAGGGTATTGATTGCAATGCCTTTCAAGGACCTGTATGCCAAAAATTGTGAGCTAATAAAAATGGTTTAAAACATAAAACTAACAACCTAAGCAACACAAAAATCAGCAACACTCATGATTAGGATGCTTGTAAAAAGGAAACTTAGATAGAACAATTAATAATCAATTAATAGAAAACTCTAAATGTCATTCGATTTGATTGTCCTTCACTTTGATGTGTGGTCAATTTCATGTCTGTAAGGGTGCTTGACCTCCATAATGGTTGAGTATGCAAACTAAGCTAAGTTGGATGCAATATGGATGTGGATTAGGATTTCAAACTGACATGGTAACAATGCTTATGTGAATGAAGGTGGTGATTAATGAAGGAAATAAATGGATTAAATAGGCAAGGATGAAGGAATGAAGTTGCCTTATAATATGCCACCTGTACCACTTGAGGACAAGTGGCAATGCTAAAAAATAGATTATTTGAATTATTTAATTCAAAAAGAAAAGGCCAGGAGGGAAAAGGGAATATGAATTAAATAAATAACATATTTATTGTATTTAATAGAAGAAGAGCAGGGGAATTAATTAGACTATTTTGTGTGACATTAATTAATTAATTGGACGTGGCTTGATTAATAGAGTTTTTTAGCCAAAGGGATGCAATTATTAATTAAACAATATAAATTATTCAATTAATATACGTGATCAAGGGGATTAAATTTGATAAAATTAATTAATCAAATTTAAGTGTCTATATTTTGCCCCTCTGTGGTGACGCTAGAATAGCGTTAGTGCAAAGAAAAAGAAGATGCAGACGACTCAAAGAAAATAGGGTGACAAATGTCCTAGCAACAAAGCAAAATAAGAGGTAGTAATGCCCCCTCAAGAGGAAGACAGGAAAAAAGGGACCGAGCGATGTCTCAAATGAAACATTGCCCTAACAAACAGAAGGGAAGACAATGCAAAACAAAGGTGATAAGTGAAGATGACCCTCAAAAGGGAGTCTATAGGGAGAAATCACGCGAAAAAAGGTCCCAAAGGGACTGAGACAATAAAATGAGAGCGTTAGTAGGCCCTATATTAGCAAATTTTAAAATATACTTTTCAATTTTACCGCACACAAGAGAAAAAATGAGAGATTCTTAAGCTTTTATTGCACTCTAGAGCTTTTGCACACTCAGACGAGATGGCAACTAAACAGGCAATAAGGCACCTCACTAATGTAGTGGCAAGCGTCAGATAGACCCAACAACCCAACCGACAAGTGACTCCAAAAAAAATTGACCTTGCTTTTTTTAATTTTTGTGCATTTATTATCTTAGATAGGGTTTGAAACAACATTCTCCTTGGTTCGTGTTTCACGAGAATGCGCGTTTAAGTGGCGGGAACACATTCTCACTTCTCGCATGTAAGAAGCGAGTTTGGGTAGGCAAATAGAAGAAAAGGGAAGAGTTTGGAAATGCATTTATGGGAATGCGATAGAAAGGGGCGAGAATGTGTTCTCATGGATAAATGACTTATGGGGTTGCATTCCCACTGGACTAGACAGGTAGAATAGGATTAACAACGGGAACACAATCCTGCCGGGGAGGAAAAGAGAAGGACACACCATTCGTATAATCATACATACAACAGTGAGATTGCCACTCGAATTGGCAGGAATGCCAAGAAGGGAAGAAAAAGAGAGAATGCTACCAAAAGTGGCAAGTTTGACCTTTTGAGGGCAAAAAAGGAACTTAGAAGAAAATTTTAAATAAAAAAATGCCATGTCATGTGGGTTGATTGTAGTGGAGCATGGATATGTTAGTGGCCAAGAGAGGAGATCTTTCATGATGTGGGTCACAGATCAATTCAAGGATGCAGAGTGGACCAAGATTGGCGCAATTAGGCTCAAACATCTTGCAAGGATACCCCATATCAGGGCGCATATGGCTATGATTACTGCACTGATTGAGAGATGGAGTGACGCAACTACCTTCCACGTACCGACTAGAGAGATCACCCTGACTAGCGAGGATGTTTACAGGATCCTTAGGCTACCAATTCAAGGTGTACAAGTGATCATGAAGAGGGTACCCCCAGATGATGTTGTGTGATGACTAGTTGGAGCCGATGTTATACTTCGTATGGACAGATATCACCAGCTCGAGCATTGAGATAGGTGTCACCAGACATATACATCTACTTTTATGTGCGTGCATTAGTCAGCAAGTTTATTTTGTCAGACAAAGACGGTCGATCAGTAGTATTGGACATGATCCAGGTCATGATTGATATAGTGGATGCAAGATGACCCATTGCCTGAGCCACATTGGTTTTGGCGGAGTTATACAAGGAGATACATGATATATGCTACCATAGAGGCTGCAACTTTGGTTACATCGTATTGCTTTAGGTTTGGATCTAAGAGCAAATTGCAGTGACACAATCGACAAGGAGAGTAGATGGGAGGGCTGAGGAGCCCGTGGTATACAACTAGTATGATGGCCTCCATTATGAGGAGGTGGATGATGTCGATCATTGGAGGGTGGTCCTAGACAAAGTTGATGTCAGAGGGATCACATGGAGGCCCTATATGGGCATGATAGGATGGGCGAAGGATCCATGACATATCCCTTATTTTATCACTCATATCTGCATTATCAGTCAGTTGGAGTATGTTATTGAGAGGTATAGGTCAGACCGAGTTCGATGACAATTTGGGTTTGTGCAAGATGTGCTAGAGCCAAAGCACAAGTTTCAACAGATCACAAGGGAGAGAGTGGTTGAGTTTGGGCCATCATTAGACAGGGCTGACTTGATTACAAAGTGGACTTGACTAGCACCTATATCATGGGATCCCAAGATAGGGCCAATAGATCCTAGAGTCATAGATGCATATACAACATGGTGGGCCCTAAGGAGACCGGGACCAGTTGGTAAGGCAAATTGGCACCACTAGCAGTCAGGAGAAGGGAGGAACAAGCTAGGGGGTTAGAGTAGATACTTACCAGCCCACCCAAAAGGTAGCAACAATGGTAGCAGGGGTGGTTAGGACAGCCATGAGGTGCTAACAACACCAGTAGCACTAGTAAGGAGGACCTAGAGGAGGAGAGGGAGGGAGACATAGACAACTACCAACAAATGAGAGGGATGAGGGGGACAAAACATAGTCAAGGCCATGGATATTGATGAGGGTGCATAGGTACCATCACAAGCCAAAGAGACAGGGGCACAAAGACAAGCCATCGGGACAGAGAGTAGGATGAGGAGGCAGAGGAGAGAGGAGAGGGGGGAGGGATTATCCACACTCGCAAATCCAACAACACAAATCTAGTCCCTCCAAGAGGCATTGGCCAAGGTCGAGCAAAGACTCAGGGATGCAACAACTCAGATGGAGCAACTTAGGCAAGAGTGAGACCAGCTCGCTCAAGATAGGAGACAATTGTAGGCAGAGTGAGATAACCTCTTCCAGGAGAGAGATGCAACTATTGCAACCAAGGATGTTGTTGAGCATGCACAACAAAGGATGGAGAGGGCCTCCTGCTACTAGGGGAGAGAGATGGTACTAGGAGGACAATTGGCAGAGGATGAGGAGAGGGGGCCTTGGCTACAACATTGATCAAGAGACAACTACATGAGATACAATATCTCTATCACAAGGCAAGGTGGTATCGAGCATGATACAAGGCAACAATCTCCATAGCACAGAGGGAGATTTATGTGCCCCCCCTCAAACTAGATGGACAAGTTCCATCCACAGGGGGGGCTCAAGCAAAGACACGAGGAGATATAGTTGAAGTACCAGTGGATCTAGCAGAAGTACCTGTAGATGTATAAAAATGACCATATTCTTAAATGAATATTTAATGTTCATTTTATTCTTATTCCTCTATTTAGTTAAATCTAATTTAATTAAATCATCCACATTCCTCTATTTAATTAAATAAATTATTCAATTTATTTATTTAAATTCACTTAAGCCTTTTATATCATTTAATTGAATAAATCATTTTATTTAATTAAATCCCTTCTCTCTACTTTTAATTAAATTTACATTTTAATTAAATAGTTCACCCTAAATAAATAAATATAATTTATTTAAATCCTCCACTTGCAACCATAATTGAAATAAAATAATTTATTTTAATTAAATCCTATTATCCCCCACCCACTTGCATTTTCCTACATCTCCCACTTGCCTCCTAATCCTCTTCTTAAATTCTTCTAGAATCCCTCTAATCCTAATCAATTAGCCTAAATCCTTCAATTATCCCCTTTCCCTAAATTTGAGGATGTCACTTCTCAAATTTGGAGTAAAGTCTTCCAAATGCATTAAAGCCTTTATGCCTTCAACAAGCTAACTTGTTGAATACCCCCAAATTTGGAAGGACTCTTACAAATTTGTCCTCAAAGTCTTTCAAACCATTAATGGTTAACTAACCCTTTGTGGCATGGGTAGAGACTTTTTGCCTAACTCAACCCTCATCTAACCCAGGGGTCTAATCAAACATTCATTGCTTTGACCATGGTTATCTCTTTAACCCTTGTGCAAGAGTTTACCCTTTGGGTAAAAGCTTTATCCAATGGATAACCCTAACCTAACCTTAACCCTTATCTCCTAAGGTAACCATGAGGTCTTATCAAGCATTTAATGCTTCTTACCTCTCCTCTCAAGCAGTCTTATGTTGATAATTATCACCATTTCATTGGTGAGAATTGTAAACATGGATTGATAACTTTCAATCCTGACCCTTGATAAGATCATCCAATCTTGACCATCCATTGCCCTATTTTTCCTATAAATAGAGCCCTCATCCCTCCATTTTATCATCCAAGTCTTTAGCATCATACTTATACTCCATTTTAGCAAACATCTAGCCTCTGTTTGTGATATAAATAAATCTAATAATCATTTTAGAAGCATTTCTATCATCTTAGCTTAAATCATATAACTAGTATATCATGTTAGGATAGTATTGTTACTAACCTTGTCATCTTATCATCTAGTTTATTTCATTTGTTAGAATCATGCATAAATAGAATGCATTCATACTGTAGTCACACAAATCTGTCCAATTTAATTAAATGAATATTTCCTATTTATTTGATTAAAAATCCACTAGCCATCAGTTAATTAAATTAATATTTAATTAATTCATCTCCAAACATTATCTTATTAATTAAATAAATTATTCAATTTATTTTAATTAATTCATTAAACCAAATTCAAAACAATTAAATGAATAAATCATATTTATTTCATTTAATTCCCCTATTCCTCTTTTAAATAAATTAAAATAAACACTTATTTAAATCATTAATCCCCCCACTTGCATTTTCCTTCAAATGCAACTTGCACACATTTATTGAAATAAATGAATTTTATTTTAATAAAATCATATTTTCCCTCACCCACCAAACCCACTTGCAAATCTAACCCCCTTCTAGATTCTTCTAAACCCTTCCTAATTAGCCTAATCCATCCCCTAATTATTGTCACATTCCTAAGCAACTTTAAGTCACTTCTCAAAGACTCCAAAGTCTTTGAAAAACATTTAATGTTTTGTGTGTTCAACAATTTAACCTCCAAAGTCTTCCAAAACCACTAATGGCTCTTACAGGACTATTAATGGCTCTTACATAACCATTTATGGTTATTTCAACTTGCACTCATGTGTCTCCTCAAGCATTTATTTCTTTGACCATGTTTATCCCTTTTGCCTTTGCACAAGAGTTTATCCATTGGATAAAAGCTTTATTCTTTGAATAAAGAGTTTATTCATTCAACTAACCTTGACCTTAACTCCCAAGGTCATGTCAAGCATTTAATGCTTATTCCCTCTCCTCTCAACCTATCTCACATTGACACTTGTCATCTTGGGATTGGGTTGAAAGCCCTCACATGGATTTGAAATCATTCAGTCCTGACCCTTGTTGAGATTGCTCAATCTCAACCATCCATTGCTCCATTTTTTCTATAAATAGAGCCCATTTCTTCATATTCCAAATCTTGAAAACTTGTATGCATTTAAGCTATAGGCATTTTGAGAGAGCATTTTAGCATAATCAACTAATATCTTGTCATTTTGGTTAAAATAAATTATTTTAGTATCAATAGCATAGTATTAGTTTTTTATTCACACTTAGAGCAAATACTTCAATCTCAAACCTCCATAAGCATCCATAGTGCAAAAAGTTGCTGAGGGCTACACTATTTTGGAACTTGGAGAGAAGAGGAACAAATGAGAAGAAGCCAAGAGCGTGTTAGGAGACATTTGGAGATGCCTCATCATATTTACCTTCCTAGTTAGATATACTGTCATGCTTTTGGTATCTCTTTTGATATGCTTGTGTAGGAAAGTATTTTGTTTATGATTTATGACACTAACAATTTGGTTTTTTTTATTGTTTGTGTTTTGTTATCATTGACTAACCTTCCCCTTTTACAGAGCATCATTTGGTGAACTCAACGTGAATCCAAATACTTAAACAAATATTTTTTTTTTGACAACTAACATGTTTGAATGTTGAACTTGACACACAGGTTGCGTTTTAGCACTTTTGATCACGTTGTAGCACTATTGCAACTTTTTGTTCTAGCACTATTGTTCTTACAATAGCGCTATTGTACCAAGTTTAGTGCTATTGACCTTGTTTCAGCGCTTTTGAAATTGCTTTGGCGCTTTTGACCTTGTTTTGGCGCTATTGTTTTCGCTGTCAAAATTTTATTTTTAGCGTTGTTGTGTCTATATTAGCCCGTTTGTGTTAAATAGCGCTTCTGTTTAAACACAGAGTAGCGCTATTGTAACAGAACGTTGTAAAAAAGACCCTGTAACCGAAAAAGTGAAAATTCTTAGGCTTGTAGAAGCCCACCATAGGTTCGGTTTTTACTAACTATTTGTTTCTTTGCAGGTCTAAAAACCAACCTCCTTAAAAATCAAAAACTTATTTTTGGTGTTTTAAAATTGAACAAAACAAAATTTTCTTTCTTGCAAGCTTAGGATCAAATTTTGTATTTGGTACTCTAAAATTGAACAAAACAACTTTGTTTATTGCAAGTTTAGGCTTAACTTTTCATTTGGTGCTTAAAATCAACAAGACAAATTTATTTCTAGCATCAAACTTAAGCAAAAATTTGCAATCCACACTTCAATTTTTGGTGCAAATAAAACTCACAATCAACTTGTTTCAAAAATTTTGCAAAGTGATTTTTTCTTCATACGTGCTTCAAATTAAGTTGACCAGGATTTTCAAAGTTCTAGTTTACTCAAAATTTTGCATTTGAAGTTAAAAAGAACACCCCGATTGTTGGAGCAACATCTCCAAATAGTTAAAACACATTGTGATGACAAGTTAAAAAGAACAAGTGCATTTCGTGTTTGGCACACTTGTGCAAAAAGTTGGTCGAGTGGTCCTACTTCTAACACACACTATCCTCTCCCTTGGCTTTCGTGGTCCTAGGTGCAAGAGAAAAGTGTTAGTAACGCTCAAAATTTTATCTTTTTAAGAGAAGCCTGCCAAAAGACACATCACTCTTAGGAACGACCTCGCGTGGTAAATCTTTTGAGCTGCTATAGAAATCAGGTGAGAGCGAAAGTTGTAGCCTTGGGTATAGCTATTCCTACAGTGTAACTTTTCGAAAGGACAAATGAGCCCCACCACAAGTTACAAGGCTCTTAAGTGAGTCACTGCAGAATGAACTTATGTCCAAAGACATAAAAAATGACTAAACACCTTTAAGTAGTAGCCCACTTGTTCTATTGATTGAGAATATTTGAGATACAATTCAGTGCAAGAGCATAGATGGTTTTGCTCCAAGATACTCACCATACATATTTCCTTGAGTAGAAACATAACTTTTTGAAAAGTCACTTGTGGCTTGATAAAAGTGGTGACTCCCCCATCATAGGGATCATCTATGTATTCATAAGGTATGTAGTACCAAAGTCGAAGAAATATCAAGATGTGGGTTGAATTTATCACAACTAGCCCTTTGACTTTAGGGATACAAAGTGTTTGAGGTGTCTTCGTGTTAGTCGAGACCAAGTACAAATTGAGCTGACTTTAGGCTTTGGAAAGAAAAGCACCTAAAATACATTTAAAGGAAAGGGTCGTAAAAAGTCCAAGGATTGGGTTGATCTAAACCATACTCATTTGTGCCTTTTAAGGCAACATTCTTGTGTTTGTGTGCTTGCTTTGTTTTCTTGTCAAAGACGAATCAAAAATCAAATTCCAAAACAAGTATTCATCCAACCAAACATCTTTCAAAACAACCAAAAAGATCAAAAACAAAGAAAAGTATCAAACTTTATGACCATTCTTCACATCTTGCGAAAGAAGAATCATCATCAGAACATCAACTTGAAAAGAAGACCATTGAGCTCAAAGGCTTTGATCAAAAGGAGGAAATTCTTCTATCTCGATAGACAAATCTTTGTCTCTCATAGAGTTTTTCTACGTCACATGTGTCTCTACCTTCAAGGCAAAACAAATGAATTTGATTTAGAATCATTAAACTGCAGAGCTTTTATGCAATATAGAGCTTTGAGTTATCACAAAAACCAAGGAGGCAAGATTAATCCCAACTTCTTCCCAAACATTTGTATCACATACAACATAACTTGAGAAACGCCACCAATGCCCGAAAGGGAAGAGGTAGAATTTGTTCCATTTATAACACAAAGCTTTTATTGAAGTTAAAACATTTCATCCATTATCTCACTCATGCATCATCACTTCATCATCAATCCGTTCCAACTCTCAAAACATTAAGAGGTTCTTGTCCTAAGTTCTCTTTTAGATATTGCTTGAATCAAACGCATCCCATCACTTTTTAAATTGTTTCCACATCTAGGATAAGCTCATCCTAAGAGACACATCTACGCAGATTAAAACTAGTGTATGAGTGAATCCTCTCATTACTAGGTAGTTAAATCTGTAACACATCTCAGATTTCTCTACACCTTATCACATCAAACCTTATCAAACAAACAAGCAATTCAAAGAAGGAATTTCGGTTACATCTACCTTTAAAGTGCTAAAGATCCACATGCAACACAATTCACCAACCATCAATCTCTCGTTTCATCAACAACTCATCATCATTTTCACTCGACTTCAACAAAAACTTGTGAACAAAATGGCTCATACTAGACTAAGAACTAGACAAAAGGAGATTGAGGAAGAAGAGGAGGAAAACATCAATGAATTCCAAGAAGCCCTTGGAGGAAATGCGAATGACAAAAACCCAAGTACTCCTACTCCTGCAACAATAGAAAGGGCCCAGCATAACCCTCTCTTTAACAAATTTTTTGATGAAATACTCAGGAGCAATGCAGATGCTCACTTTTTAAAGCTCGCTCAAGAAGGAGCCAAGCTCCCCTCTGACTTTGATCTTGCCCAATTAAGACAAGCATCAGAACGAAAAAGTCACCATGAAGAAGAAAGAGGTAGAGATCCCATTAGATATAACATTCCTTGAGGTAACCCACCACCTCCTCCAAATGAAATGGAGATGTTGCGGCAACAAGTTGAAAATCTCGCCCAACAACTTCATAGTGGTGTAAAAACTAACCAATTCTCACTCAATGACATATGTCCCTATCCCTTTGATAGAAATATTTATATGCCACCCTTTCCACGAGGATTCGAAACACCCAAATTCGAAAAATATAGAGGAAAGGGAGATCCTCGCGATCATGTCAGAGAATTTCATTCAGCTTGCCTCGAAGTGGCATATGAGGACACATACCTAATGTGACTTTTTCCCCAAAGCTTGGGAGGAACAACCACATTATGGTTTTCCTGACTACCAGGTGGCATTAGGACCTTTGAAGAGCTAATTCAGAAATTCTTGGCACATTACTCTCATAACATTGAACGTGACATCACCATGGCTGATTTGTGTAACACTAAACAAAAACCAGGTGAACTATTCTCAATATTCCTGCAATGATGGTGTCAAATGTCTAGCAAACGTTCTCTTCAGTTACCTGAACAAGAACTAGTGGAAATATTTATTTCCAACTTAAACAAAGAAATGGAATTTCACTTGGATGTCAAAGACACAGACTCTTTTAATAACATGATCACCAAGGGCTTGAAATGTGAGTAGGCCCTCATCAAGAAAGGACTTGTCAAAATCTATAATGAACCAAAGGATGGTCCTCGCCCACACTTCAATAGTGACAAACCAAGCTTCCGTAACAAAAACAAAAATATCGTCAAAGATGGGGTTGTGGATGCCAGAACTATCATAAGTGCACAACCTGTGGTTCTATTTGCACGACATAATCCCCCACCTTAGACTAACACAATTGTTCCTTCAAATCAAGGTCGCATCACATCTCATGATGAACCCAGACCTCGTCAATAAAAACAAAAATGAACATACATTCTCTTAGGGGAACCCATCGAAACAGTGTTGCGACAACTGGTTTCTCAAAATTTGGTAACTCTACCTAAAACATCAAACTATGAACCTCAAGTCAAACTTGCATGGTGGAGCGATACTGAACATTGTGATTTCCATCAAGGGAGAGGACACAAGACAAGTAATTGTCACCGATTGAAAGATCTTATTCAGGATCTTATTGACCGAGGTGAAATTGAAATCGAATGGCATGACCCAAAAACAACAAACAATGATCATCTGATGTTCAAAAATCCACTTCCATCACAAGATCAAAGGGGTCCTTCCACTTCCAGGAGAGGCACTGATACCACTGATTATATGTAGGCTGCGTATAATTATACTGTAAATCACCTGTATGATGTCAGTGAACAAATTGCAACTAAAACCATAAAAAATCTCAGCTCCAATTGCAATGTTGTTATACGTCGCGACAAGGTTACCATAAAGACAGCTCCACAAGGCACCACCTCCATACCAAAGCAGTACAATCTTGTGGAACAATTAGACAAAACATCTGCGCTTATATCCATTTTAGAACTATTGTGCTTATCTCCATCTCATAAAACAATTTTGGATCAAGCTCTCCAAGAGGCGTCAGTCCCTGCAAACCTGAATACAGACCAATTTCAAGCCATGGTTGGAAGTCTAAAGTCATCACCTTGTCTCACTTTTTTCGAAAGTGACAAATCTTCCTTCCAGCAACCTCATAACGCTTCGCTACACATTGAAGGCTTTATCAACCAACATAGGATCAAGCGAGTCTTGATTGACAATGGAGCAAGCCTGAATATTTGTACACTGCAGTTGGTCATAGCGTTGGGATATGCCATAGAATCAGTGGATCCCCATAAGAAGATCACAATCAAAGCCTATGACGATGCAGAGCGTTCATCCAAAGGAGCTGTGGTACTACCAATCCGAGTGGGCCCTATGGTAAAACACATCATCTGTCAGGTTTTGGACCTTCCTCTACCATACAATCTATTACCTTGGATACATGCCATGCAAGCCGTTCCATCTACCCACCATCAATGTATCAAGTTCCCACATAACGGTGTAGAGATCACAATCCTGGGCGATGCAAATCCCTTTGCATATTGTCATAATATCAGTCATCAACCAGAGATTAACGTTCCTAACAATAGAGAAGCCATTTCTTCCACATCATATATAAGTCTAGCCTCTCTTACCAGTTCAAACACCCCTATACCCAAGCAAGAAAAGCTTAAGATGAAAATAGCAGATGAAGGTCTTGGGGAATACAACTTAAGTCAATTCTTTTGTGTGGGACAAATGCCCACTTCTCCTAGAACACATGGCAAACCACAACAGTTACTTCAGCAACAACTAAACACGTCAGCATGTGCTTTGACGCCTTTCATCCTTGGGAAGAGTTAGGAAGAAGAAACCAAAGATGAGGGCTTAGCGGAATGGATCTATAAAGATCCCATCACCACTGATATGCTGCTGTTTATGGTGAAAATGGATAACAATAATAACGATATTGAAAGGCTAAGTGAATTCAACCACAAAACCCTAGCCTAACAACAACAAAGATCCACCATAATATATGAAGGTTACCTAAGACAATGAAAATCAAATGAAATCACAAAGATTATACCATGACATGTCCAATAGGGTTTGAATCTCCATTCTTCCTATCTCCATTGATCTTGCTTGATATATTTGCTCTCAGATTTTATATGTGCACAAGAGCTCAACAAAGAATGGAATGTGGTTGCAAGTAAGATCGCCTATGTTCAAAAGCGTAGTGTAATCAAGTAGTCAACGGGGGGTGTTTGCATAGATTGATTAGGGTTGATAATGAAGGAAACATCTTCTTATATAGAAGACACTATATGAAATGGAGGGATAAGATTGAGAGGTGTAAAAGGAGGTCGGCTATGATTAGAGGGTAGGTAAAAGAAATAATAAAATAATGAAAGGGGTAGGTAGTGTATGAATTAAGAGATGAATGACATGTGTCATGGGTAGAAAAGGTTAATGAATTAATTAAATAAATAAATATTTATTTAATTAATAGAAGGAGTGAGATCAATTAAATAAACAAGATATTTATTTAATTTAGAAAAAGGATAATTTAAATAAATAAATGTATTTATTTAAATGAGAAATAAGACTAGAAGAGGATAAATGAATTAATTAAATAAATAAAGATTTATTTAATTAATAGAAGAATCAAGCTTAGATAATTAAATAAATAATATTTATTTAATTAGATTGGACAATTTTGGGTGTCTACATTTTGCCACTCTTTGAGACAATGCGGTTTGTCGTGTTGTTTCAAAGAAGATAAGATGAACTGATACAGAGTTGCCCCAAGATGGAAATGATATGCCCCCTCGAGAGATTTGATGAAAATGTCTGAAAAGATCGCATACAATCTCTCGATAAGAAAGAAAGGCTAGAATGGACTAACTGGATAGAGTGACAGAGTCACGAGATAATGAAGACCGACTTGGGAAATGAGGACTAGGGCTAGGGCTAGGGCAGTCTATAAAATAGACCACGAGGGGAATACATCCTCATTGTCATCCACACATCCAAGAGATCAGAGTGCAGAGAGAGAATAAAGCAACAACAGTCAGCAACGATCGCATTGGCGCATAGATTCGATCGCGTTTGTCGATTTTAGAGGCCAGTAGATGTCGGAGAGCCGGTAAGTACCACAAAACCTCCTTGTACTTTGATGCATTTATTGTTGTCATTAATGCATGCTAGGTAGAATAATAAATGTGCTTAGAATAGAGTCCAAAAAATGTCAAAAACGTGTAGGCGCGTTTGCGTTGGTGTCAGGCGCGTTTATGCGATCTAAAAGAACATTTATGTCATGAAAGCACGTTTATGTCCAAAAATGTGAATTTGTGTCTTCTAGGTCAAATAAACAGTTCCGTGATGAACATACGCTGTCGATTGGATAAGCTGCTGAGAGGATACACTCAAGCAGGTCCTCTAGGGAAGACTAGGATAGCAAATAGGGCTAGGATTGACAATTCTGTGATAGAACATACGTTGCTAATTAGGAAACTACTCAAGAGGATTCACTCAAGCAGAGGCCCTAGGATAGGATAGATCAAGGCACTTTGTGATGAACAATGAGTACCAAGATATAGTACTTTGTGATGAACAAGGAGTACTAAAATATGAGCAACACTTTGTGATGAACAGGGATTACTAAAATATGAGCAACACTTTGTGATGAACAGTGAGTGCAAATGTGAGCAGCACTTTGTGATGAACAGGGAGTGTCAAACACGTAATACTTCGTGATGAATAAGGAGTACCACTAGGATAGAAGCAACACTTTGTGATGAACAGTGAGTGTCACTAGGACTAAGATGATTGATTTGTGTGACTGCAAGAGTATTTGCCTATGCTGGAGTCACGGGAGAGATTCCCATCGACTCAGAGGTTGTGACCTGAGTTGACAGCTGAGGACCGAGCTGCGATTGAGGCTATGGGATTGAGACATATTCTGCATGTGCCTGAGTTTCGAGCGAACAGGGGATTGTTGACTGCACTAGTGGAGAGGTGGCACTTTGAGACTTGCACTTTTCATTTGCCGATGGGGAGATGACAGTCACCCTAGAGGATGTATACAAGATTTTGCGGATATCGATCGATGGGGAGTTGATTCTGTACGATCGAGACAGAGACAAGAATGCCCTTAGATGAGTGTTCTAGGATCCGAGACTGGAGATGAGGGTGGGATATGTGGCATGAGACATGATGACATAGACATGATTAGCACTACCAACAGTGTTGGCAGGAGTTATCAGTGGGCTCCTCTGTCCAGATAGGGCTACACGAGGGGTGGCTGCAGAGGACATAGGGGCCAGGAGAGATGATCTTGGGGTGAGTTCTTCTAGGGCTCAGACTTCGTCGAGGCCACCTGGCTTTGAGGGAGGGAGTTCATCATAGCCGTAGAGGGCTCCCTGTGTATCAATTTTGTACCATTTTGTATGATGATGTAGACACCTTCGGGTGATTGTAGCCATATGATTTTGACATCATTGTATCATGACACTTTATATATATATATATATATATATATATATATATGAGATGATTCATCTTTGCGGCAACTATATGCATGCGTACCTATTGTGATGAGATGTTTAATGATGTATGTTTCTTATGTGATGAATGCTTATGATATGGATGCAAATATGTACATGAGAAGATGCAATATTTTTATTCTTTTATGTTTTATATGTTATGCAAATGTGAATGTATGAAATGCACATGAATATGATAATATAGATAACTGTAATGAAAATGTAAGATGTGCTAACATGTGGTGTGTGCAGGATGTGATGCGATTGTGATATCTATATATATGTATGAAATGCCTAATATGTGATAATGCAGGTGCAACTACATGAAATGCAAATGTTTTTGGCGTGTCATTATACTCAGTCATGTGATAGCAAGCTACACGGACTCAAGAAGGATGATGGAAGTCAATCAAGAAATGGGGATGGAAGATAGAAGATATGAAAGTGAAAGAGCTTCTTGTGCGTTATCATCATTGAGCTTTATTATGGCAAGTAGGTTATGACAATCGAGGCATATGTTCGACCCAGAAAGTCATTATACCTATTTGCATGGAGATAAGATAGTCACAAACAAGGAATGCCCCAGTTCACACTAGACTCACAGTGTCCTCATATCCTTGGACAAGTCATAGGATTACTAAGAGACAATCCACAGACAACAAATACAAATAGGTGACGATACCCCATCCTCGCCTTTCTAGTCAAAGACATCCTGGAGATAGAATCTCTAGTCAGAAACATCCTAAAAAAGCTAAAAGACATGTCACCAAAAGATAAAATCAAAAGAAAACCAAGACTTGACACCAACATCTACTATAGTCCTCAAGTTTAGTGTCTCTTGTCACTTGTATAAGTCTTATTTGATTGTGGTCACAGTGTTTACTTTCACAAAAAGGATAGATAACACGGAACCATATGTTGTCTGAGTTTGTTGAAATGTTTGATTTGTTGAAGCCCATTGTTGCTGCTATGTCTCATCCGAAACTAACTGAATCCATGAAACTGATACTTTATTATAGATTGGCGATGCAGATGTTGCTTTATTGCGGATTGTGCGCGTATAGACTGAAGAAAACTGGAAGAAACTATACTCATCGAAACATGCGATGTTCTCAGTTCCACACCCATCACTAGATGTAGGATTTGCCTTAGCCACAAATAGGATAACAATAATAATGATATTGAAAGGCTAAATGAATTCAACCACAAAACCCTAGCCTAACAACAACAAATATCCACCATAACATATGAAGATTACCTAAGACAATGCAAATCAAATGAAATCACAAAGATTATACCATCACATGTCCAATAGGGTTTGGATCTCCATTGATCTTGCTTGATATATTTGCTCTCAGATTTTATGTGCACAAGAGCTCAACAAAGAACAGAATGTGGTTGCAAGTAGAATCGCCTATGTTCAAAAGTGTAGTATAGTCAAGTAGTCAATGGGGGGTGTTTGCATAGATTGA
The DNA here is from genome assembly GCF_030272615.1 of Cryptomeria japonica. Taxonomy (NCBI): domain Eukaryota; kingdom Viridiplantae; phylum Streptophyta; class Pinopsida; order Cupressales; family Cupressaceae; genus Cryptomeria; species Cryptomeria japonica. Next base: position 304,916,730 of record NC_081409.1, read on the forward strand.
TTAGGGTTGATAATGAAGAAAGCATATTCTTATATAGAAGACACTATATGAAATGGAGGGATAAGATTGAGAGGCGTAAAAGGAGGTCAGCTATGATTAGAGGGTAGGTAAAAGAAATAATAAAATAATGAAAGGGGTAGGTAGTGTATGAATTAAGAGATGAATGACATGTGTCATGGGTAGAAAAAGTTAATGAATTAATTAAATAAATAAAGATTTATTTAATCAATAGGAGTGAGATCAATTAAATAAATAAGATATTTATTTAATTTAGGAAAAGGATAATTTAAATAAATAAATGTATTTATTTAAATGAGAAATAAGACTAGAAGAGGATAAATGAATTAATTAAATAAATAAAGATTTATTTAATTAATAGAAGAATTAAGCCTAGATAATTAAATAAATAAAAGACTGGACAATTTTGGGTGTCTACAGCCGCAAGCTACACTTCCCAAGGATCAGTATGGCAAAGGCCTCCTCATTATGCAAAGAATGGGTTATGATGGTCAGAGTGCTTTGGGATCTTGCAAACAAGGAAGACATGAACCACTGCTGCCAGAATTAAAGCCCAAAGATAATACAGGCCTAGGCTTTGAAAAGGCGATCTTTCCTAAGCTCAGATTCAAAGGAAAACCCAACAAACCACTATATCAGTCTATTGCAAAGAGGACACCTTTCATTATCAAAGCAACATCAAACACCATCGCAAGTGCCCCACCGAGGCTCAAAATCCCAACACAACCATCTACAATGCCAATCATCCCACCAAACAAACCAGTAATCCCATCAGCAGCAGCAATAACATCAATAGCACCATTAGCAACAACAACTATATTAGAACCCATAGCAGCATCTACAATACCAGTAGTTCCAGCAGAAGCAACTAAGTCAACACTATCGATACTCCTCGTATTGGATTCTTTGATCCCCATCATCCTTCCTGCAGCACCGATCATTTCATCTACAAAGGTACATCAACCGATCACACCTGCAGTATTTAACACAAAGGACATCCCAGTATGGTATAGTAATCAGATGCTGGAAAGTGATTCAAAGACCAACTCACATGAATGGGAATTTGATTCCATACATCTTAACACTTCAGATGAGGAAGACACATCACCACCTCCACCCTGCAAAGACATCCTTGTTTACGAAGAAGCACAGACAACGACCTCTTGGGTTCCTGAGCTGGAAGCTTCTTCCACAGACCTTACGTCACATCCTACACCTGATTCTAACAGGGAGAGTACCATCAACGCCCTTCACCACAACGTCTTAACCCTCACTGATACATCCAACGAACTTAACCTAATCGATGAAGTAATGCCCATTATCCATCCTAAACTCATCGAATGGAACCAACCAAATCCCCCATGTCTTGACCTCTTCCAAAACGATGAGGCCATCATTGACTTTTTGGAATTAAGGGATAACCTACCAAGCGGGGATCACAAAGCTGGATTCACCATAGAACTTAATAGCGCAGCATACTTCGGGGTGGATGCCAACCTTTCAGCTGCAAAAATATAACAATAAAACATGGATCTTCCAATGAAAACCACACCGTGGCACTGTTTGATTCAACAAAAGTAAAAAGAAAGAGCGTATCCAACGGTGAAAACCTCTTTGAGGTGCCTGAGGATGAAAAGTTTGACATCCTTCCCTGTAGCACACAGCGGGAATGATCAATGATTCTCATTGAAGAAACCAAAGAATACAATGTGGGGACTCCTGAAACTCCTCACCTCATACATCTGGAAAATCTTCTAACTCTAGAGGAACAACCCAAGTTTGTTGAATTCTTCCAGAAGTGCTAGATTAACTTCTCATGGTCATATGCAGACATGCCTGGTCTTGATCCAGATTTAGTCATGCATCACCTCACCGTAGCAGAAGGAGCCAAACCTGTCAAGTAGAAGCTTCGCAAGATGCATCTTCAGATTGCAGTAGTAGTCAAAACATAACTCAAGAAACTCCTAGATGTTGGTTTCATTAGACCAATTGATTATGCATACTAGATCTCCAACATTGTTCCTGTTGGCAAACCAAAAGGGGGCATCCGCATTTGTACAGACTTCAGAGATCTAAATAAGGCATGTCCTAAGGATGACTTCCCCCTACCAAATATCGACATCATAGTAGACCTGATAGCAGGACATGCCATGCTTTCACTCATGGATGGCTTTTCAAGATACAATCAGATAAAAATCGCACCAGAGGATCAACATAAGACAACCTTCACATGTCCATGGGGCACATACTGCTGGAATGTAATGCCTTTCGGTCTAAAAAATGCAAGAGCGACCTATCAACAAGCAATGACCACAATCTTCCATGACATGATGCATACTATGATGGAAGATTATGTTGATGACTTACTAGCAAAATCACTCACCAAAGAAGGGCATCTCAATATATTAGATAAAATCTTTGATAGATTGGAACAATATCATGTTCGACTCAACCCAAAGAAATGTGTCTTTGGAGTAACCTCCGGAAAGCTTCTAGGATACATTGTCTCAAGCAAAGGTATTGAGGTCGACCCAGCAAAGGTAAAAGCAATCATGGACATGCCACCACCAAAGCAATCATGGAAAAGCAATCATGGACATGCTTTCAATGGGATGCAAGATGCTAGCAAGCATTCCAAATGCTTAAAGATTATCTCATGAATACACCATTGTCGATCCCACCAGATCCAAGTAGACCTTTGTTACTCTATATATCAACAACAAGTACAACATTGGGTGTACTATTGGCATATCATAATGCAGAAGGGAAAGAATGTGTTGTTTACTACATCTCTCGCACACCGGTTGGCTATGAACTCAATTACACACCTATTGAGCGAGCTTGCCTACCAGTAATCTTGGTAGCCACTAAACTAAGGCACTATATGTTAACACACAAGGTACAACTCATTGCAAAGATTGATCCACTCAATTATTTACTCAACAAAGTAGCATTAACAGGCCGCTTGGCCAAATGGGTAATGATTCTCAGTGAATTTGACATCGAGTATGTGGATCGTAAAGCTATCAAAGGTCAAGTTATTGCAGATCAGTTGGTCGATGCTCCACTCATATGTGATCGTCCTCTCATTTCCAATTTTCTAGATGAAGAGATATTCGTGATCACAACAGCACAACCATGGAAACTATACTTTGATGGTTCGTACACTAGGCATGGCTCGGGAGCAGGCTTTCTATTTATCACACCTCAAGGTGACAGCATCCCAAAGTCTTACAGGCTCACATTTCCATGCACAAACAACATAGCAGAGTATGAGGCCTTGATCACAGGACTCAGGCTAGCTGTACAATGGAAATTACAAGAACTACAAGTATACGACGACTCCCAACTGGTCATTCGACAAGCAACAGATGAATATCAGACCAAGGATGATAAACTCATGCCATACAAGCAAATGGTGGATAGTCTAAAGGCATCATTTACTACAATTACCTTTGAGCAGATACCCAGAGATCAAAATCGAGCTGCTGACGCTATGGCTACCATCACATCTCTCCTAGATCTTCTACAGAATGCAACACGCTACGAGTTCTTGGTAGAACAGCTTTGGATCCCTGCTTATGATATCCCCGAATCTGAGATGATATGTCGCCTTGTGAGTTCTGAATCCCCATGGTACGGTGAGTTCTACACCTATCTTCGCGATCATACCCTTCCTCCTAACCAATCGAATAACCAACGTAAAACCTTCATTCGCCAAATTGCTCGATATACCATTATTGCCAAAACCCTATACCGACGCAATCTTGATGGTACTCTCCTTCGATGTCTGGAACAAGATGAGATAACAAAGGCCTTGGAAGAGGTACATGAAGGAATTTGTGGAACTCATGCAAGCGGTCTGTCACTAGCCAAGAAACTCCTGCGTAATGGATACTATTGGCCATCTATGGAAAAAGACTCCTACTACTTTGTTAGGAAGTGCAAGAAATGCCAAATTTATGGAGACCTAATACATGCACCGACACAAGAATTGCAACCAATCACAACACCATGGCCTTTTTGTCAATGGGGCCTTGACCTTGTGGGTAAAATCCATCCATCTTCATTCAATGGTCATAAATTCATTATTACTGCCACCGAATATTTCACAAAGTGGATCAAAGTTGTTCCACTTACCCAAGTTACCAGCAAGCAGATCACCTCATTCATCCTCAATTACATCATCTGTCTGTATGGTGTACCCATGTCAATCATCACAGATAACAGTCTTCCTTTCAAGAATTAAGATGTCTGTGAACTCTGTGAGAAATTTCACATCCAACACCTCTTTTCCACTCCCTATTACCCACAAGGCAATGGTCAGGCCGAAGCATCAAACAAGAACATATTGAAAATCCTAAAGAAGACAGTCAATGATGCCGGTCGTGATTGGCACGTTTAATTGAATCCAGCACTATGGGCATATCGAACTAGCATTCGAACCCCTATAGGCGCAAATCCCTACTCGTTAGTCTATGGTACATAAGCTATTTTACCTATTGAAGTTGAGATACCATCACTACGGGTTTCCTTGCACAATCTCATCGATGATGAAGCATGCAGAGTATCCCGTCTTCAGGACTTAGAGCTACTTGATGAGAAATGACAAGCTGCATACAACCACCTTAAAGCCTATCAGCAGTGCATGAGCAGAAGTTATAATCATTGAGTTAAGCCTCGTACATTCGAGGTAGGTGATCTTGTTCTTTGAGAAAATCCTCATAACTAGCCCAACTGAGAACATCAAGGAAAGTTTGAATCAAATTGGTTGGGTCCATATGTTGTCACTGTTGTATTTGGGTCTGGGGCATATCAATTGGCTACATCGGAAGGAGAACTGCTAGCAGATCTGATCAACAACATGCACCTCAAACAGTTTTACACCTAAAAAGTTGTACAGAGCATCAGGCTCTCATATATACTGGCAAAAATACCAAAAACATTTAGAAAAATGTCCTGAAAAAGAGGAAAGAGAAAAATCATGCATCCAAATGGTGAACAACCACTCTGATGGCACCTTGGGTAAGTACGATGGTGAAAACCTGGCAAACAGGTGCCACTTGTAAAGTCTATGGCTCCATTGTCTTTCGGACTTGTTGCAATCACATTCTACTTCATACATACATCCATCCGTCCAAAACCATGGCTTGTTATAAATCTACAATCAAGAAAGTACTGCACGCATCTTGCATCCCGCTTTTTCATAGTCATGTCTAAACTGGGGGCAATGCCCTTAACCTATTGATGGAAGTGGATTCTACATTGTCTTGTGATTCATTAAGTTCTTCATTCAAAACTATCTCACAAAATACCAAAAACATTGGAAAACTATCTCACAAAAACCAAAAACATTCAAAACAATCATCACAAAATCCAAAAACATGATAAAACATCAAAAAATCAAACAAAAACATGGCAACACATTGTACATACTCATCCGAGTAGATACAAAACAAACATTGAACAATTCTCGCACGATGATCACTTCTCAACATCAACCAAACAATCAACATCAACAATCAAAAACTGTCTTCAACAAGGATGCATCCTTCCTTACCAAAACAAAGACAAAAATGACGTTTTCTTTGACAATAAAATTGTGTTAAGCTATCAAATACTTGGTTGGTTTATGAGTAATTCATTCGTTTATATGTATCAGGTTCCTACATCATTGTTTGCGTATCGTCTGTGCATTATTCCAATGAAGTTCTGGGGCATGTACTAATGGTGTCTACATGGGAAGTTCACTAAGCTATGTGATCTTATGCAAAATTCAGTCATAGATCATTACGGCTTGCTGACTATAGCGTATACCTTGACCATATGAGCATGAACCATTACCAAGGATCCATATTTTTTATTCTTTATGTACATATTGTTTGCTTACCAAACAAATGCTCTTTCCTTGGTTCCTCCTCATTCACTTTGGATAAAGGTTTTATCTCTTATTAAGGTGTGAACTTGTCTCAGGATATGATCAATTCAAGATCAAGGAGGATGATCCAAGTCATGCATAAACGGAGATGATCCTTATCTGTTCCGTAAGCAATACTCTGGTCAACTTGACCCATTATATCAAGTCGTTTGTATTAACTTGCTATATCAAAATCCATGTAAGAACTACTCTGGTCATCTTGAATCATTATGTCAAGATGCTTGTATTTTCTTACAACATTTTAAAGCTCAATGATGAAAATAGAGCACTATGGATCGTCATTTCATCTCATCTGCATTTCGTTGCATATCACCCATCCATTCACTCATTCATATGTATGATTTGTATGCAAAAACGAGCAAGGTTAATATGAATAGTTATGTAAGAATTGAGCTGGTCTCAGATACAATCACGATTGAGTACTCTGATACATCATCAATACATCATGCAAAGTCTAAAAAAACCTCACATTCATCATGGTCATATCATCATTACATTTAGTTGCATTTGCATCAAAAACATTTCATATCATTTTAATTGGTTAAACTACATATCGTTCGTTATCATTTATTAAAAATTAGTCTTCTTATATCATCTCATCATTGCATAATGTTTAGATTCATACATATAAACCATTTGTCCCTGATTATATTAACCATTTACTATGCATTCATTTAGTGTCAGTTATCAATTATCATTTTATCATCCTTTATCATTTATCATTACATACATTCATTTATCTATTCATTAGTTAAAAGGTGCATTCATTCATCCATTATTAAGTGTCTTATTATGCTCATTTTAGGATTTATTTACATTGCATTCATTCCTTTTTTAATTGCATTAAGGTGCAGTTATTAAACCATAAGTTGCATTCTCATCACATTATCATTTTTACTTAATCATATTTAGGCATTTAAAATCATCAAACCATTTGTATCCAAACATTGGTTCATACCATTTTATATATATCCATTATACATATGCATTCGTTTAGACATCATCATATAAACATGTGTACTTTACATTTTGTTTATCCATATTACATTCATCTAAAAACATCAAGATGCATATCCATACATAAACCATTCATTCTTTGCATTAACATCATTGCATATCATTATCTAACCATTCATTCAAAAAATTACATATCATTATCTCATCATTATATCAAAACAGGAAACACCAAAATCCTGTTCATAAATCATCATAAGCATACATCATCATCATGACATTACATACATAAAGCATTACATTAAACAAAACATGCACACATGTATAAACCTGCATTCATATGTTAGTATCCAACATCATAAATCATCATAAAACCATGCATATAGGAATCATCTCATAAATGCATACATATGCACGTATCCATCTAAGCATAAACTCATAAAATCACCATCTTGCATAAACATCCATACATATCAAATGCATATCATAAAAAATATGGGATCTCCTCATATATATCATCTCATGTATCAGAGTATAATGAAGTCTACAAAATCAACTACCAAGAGCCATCCAAGACACAGTCCAAAAATAACAATGATAAAATACATATATGCACAATGCTCTCTCAGATGCCACTCTGACCAGATGTTGCACCACCATCACCACCTCCTCTCCCGCTCGTCCCTACACCACCTAATTTATCTCTCTGTGGAGGCCCCATAAATCCCCCACTAGCTCCTGCACCCCCTGACCTGTCTCTCCGTAGAAGACCCATCACACTCCCACTACTCTGTATCCTCTGGGATCACTTTGATCTGGCCTGTCGCATCTGCGAATAGCTTAGTGCTCGCTGACTGGATGGTACCACCTGCTCATATAGGCCCCGCTAATAATCAACCTCTCCACCCGCTCTCCGTACTTCCCTCACCAATGCCTCCACAGATGGCCCCTGTCCCTATACTCCCTCCAAAACCCTCACTCTCTCCTGCAACTGGATCACCCTGTCCATGGCCCGATCTCTCTCCTATAGCACTATAGTCAACTCTGACTCTCGTGCAAATAGTTGTACATCTCTAGCTGCAACCTCCGCCTCCAAATCTTCTGCCCATGTCTCGGATGCTTCAAGTCAAGACTGCAAATGTGCTATCAGTCGCTCCCGCATATCTCCACCTGATCCCTCTCCTGTCTCCATAGCTGTCTCACTGGTATATCCCTCTCCAATTACTCTCTCCCCTCTATCCATCAGTATCTCCCTCTCCATACCTCTCCCACCTAATCTAACTCCTCCCTGCATCAACGGTCCCTGCGATATCCGCAGTGGCAATCCGTCTCTCCCTCTCTGCTAGATCCGACTGCCCAACCCACCACCTCCTCCAGCTCCCCCATTCCCCCCTCCTCCTCCATCCCCTCTTCCTCCACCTCCACCATTTCCTCTCCCTCATCCCACTACCATAGGTCCTCGCCTCCCTCTCCTCCTTTGTCTCCGTCCCCTATCATCCTTAAAATCGGGCATCAGCTCTGCTAGATCTGATATCCAAAGAATCGGATGAGCCACCATGTACTGCGTATACTCATTCGATACCCCTGCATCCACTACCCTCGGTCGTATATCCCAAGGTCTCACCTGCAACATCTGAAACTTTGCCAGTGCCTGATCATACGGAAGTATTGGCCCCCATGCATATCTCTCTCAGACCACTCTAACATACTCCCTTGATCTCCTAGGTAGTCCCTGTTGCCGTCCAAACTGCTTCATCACTCTACCTGGCACCTGTCTCTCTACATGATATGAGGTCCTCCCAATGAGGAATCAGGTCATAAATACATACGACAGTGCCTCCGCATCATCATCCCAGGGCTCGCACTCCAAATAGGGTCTCCATATCACTGCATCAAAATCATCCAATGCCCGCTACCACCACTCTAACTTCCCCAAGTGGGGCTGACTCATCATATCGCTGTACATAAATATATACGGCTGATCCATTGCTCAGAATCTAAGACTCACTGGTCGAGTCACTGGTAAGTGCTCCCACACCCAAATATGTAGCAGTGTCACTCCCACTGCTAATGAGCCCCTCCCGCGGTATACCACCTCATGCAGCTCCTGATATAAGTGCGCCAGCATGCACGGTCCCCAGGCAAATCGGGTCCCCTCTATAATAATCATCTTGATCACCTGCCCCCAACCAACGACCAGACCATGTGATCGCCTATTTGGGCACAGTAGTCCTCCCACAATGCCTAACAAAACTGCTGGTAAAGGCTCATATAATGCAGCGATATCCTCCCAGGCAATGGAGCCATCATCACTTAACACATCCTCATCAAAGAATCTCTATACTGCTAGAATCCCCCATGATCTATCGTATGTGACCAGCTCCCCCCAAATCAGAATACGCAGGATGCGCCATACATCCTCTAGGGTCAATGTCATATCCCCGTGTGTTAGGTGAAATGTGCACATCTCACTGTGTCAGTGCTCTGCTAAAGCGGTAATCAATCCGTGATTCATTCAAATCACGGGCATATGCATCACATCGTATAAACCAGTCGTTGCAATGCAATCGATCTCGGCCTCTGTCAGCTGATCCCGCAACCCTTGTGTCGCTAGATGTCTCTCGCACAACTGTAACACGCGTAGATCCTCCTACACACAAACATCAATCAATCATCATCAATTGTTTTGTTTTCAAACTTTCTTAAGTTTAAACCTAAGACTATCAATAGATACTTTGATCAAATATCTTCGGATCTCAATAGGTAAGCAATCGTGGCACACCTAGACTTCAATAGACATTTATCCTAAATGCCCTAAGTCTCATCAGGCTGCTATGGTTCAAAACAACTCCCACTTCGTCTCCCTATCCATTCATCTTTGGCATCAGGAGATCTTTTTCACACAAACTGGGGCATCTATTATCTTGCAAACAAAAACGCTATTTTGCAAACAAAAGCGCTACTTCTCTACCATAGCGCTAAACCCCTAACAAAAGTGCTTAATCAACTATGCAACAACGTTAAAACTACAAACGCGCTACAACAACTATACAATAGCATTGTTTAAACACAAAAGCACTCAATTGACCCCTCAATAGCACTCATCCAACAAAAGCGCCTAAACAAGCCTACAATAACGCTAAAATTTTCAAAAAGGGTTCAAACAACACCACAATAGCGCCATTGCAGCACAAAAGCGCTAGTTAATTGGACAATAGCGCCAAAACATAGTTTCAGTGCTATTGTCCTGACTCAACTTGGACTCAGCAAAAAAATATGACAAAAATGCATAAAAATCAAAATTTTAAATTTGCGTACCGTTGGTCTGTAGTCATCTGGCCGCTGGAACCGACAAACTTGTTCGAAACGGTGCTCTGCAATAAGTACCGGCATCCTGACTGCTGCTCGCTCCTCTCAAAAGTCAATCTCGGAGCTTTGGTTTCACACTGGTCGCAGTAACAAATGATCCTGTTTTCACCCCTTTCTCCCCATTTAAACCCTTCGCAGTCCCCATAACTTTCCCTCGCTCACCGCCGTGGTTCCCGTACACTTCCCGAGCCTTCCATTTCTCCATTTTACCTCCGATTTCTTCTATTTTTCACATGCACTATTAACTTCTTCTTTTCTACCACCCTGCCAATTTTCATTCTTTTTCGAAAGATCATTCGGTTTTTCAAAAAATTTCGGTCCATCTCTCGAGGGGGCATACCACCCATTAAATTTACACTTTATGGAGTATTTCTTTACACCTATTTTTCTTTTTTTGAAACAATACGATAAACCGCATCGTCTCAAAGAGGAGCAAATGTAGTCACACAAATTTGTCCAACTTAATTAAATGAATATTTTCTATTTATTTGATTAAAAATCCACTAGCCATCAGTTAATTAAATTAATATTTAATTAATTCATCTCCAAACATTCTCCTATTAATTAAATAAATTATTCAATTTATTTTAATTAATTCATTAAACCAAATTCAAATCAATTAAATGAATAAATCATATTTCTTTCATTTAATTCCTCTATTCTTCTTTTAAATAAATTAAAATCAAACATTTATTTAAATCATTAATCCCTCCACTTGCATTTTCCTACAAATGCAACTTGCACACATTTATTGAAATAAATGAATTTTATTTTAATAAAATCCTATTTTCTCTCACCCACCAAACCCACTTGCAAATCTAACCCCCTTCTAGATTCTTCTAAACCCTTCCCAATTAGCTCAATCCATCCCCTAATTATTGTCACATTTCTAAGCAACTTTAAGTCATTTCTCAAAGACTCCAAAGTCTTTGAAAAATATTTAATGCTTTATGTGTTCAACAATTTAACCTCCAAAGTCTTCCAAAACCACTAATAGCTCTTACATGACCATTAATAGCTCTTACATAACCATTTATGGTTATTTCAACTTACACTCATGTGTCTCCTCAAGCATTTATTGCTTTGACCATGTTTATCCCTTTTGTCTTTGCACAAAAGTTTATCCATTGGATACAAGCTTTATTCTTTGAATAAAGAATTTACTCATTCAACTAACCTTGATCTTAACTCCCAAAGTCATGTCAAGCATTTAATGCTTATTCCCTCTCCTCTCAACCTATCTCACATTGACACTTTTCATCCTGGGATTGAGTTAAAAGCCCTCACATGGATTTGAAATCATTAAATTCTAACCCTTGTTGAGATTGATCAATCTCAACCATCTATTGCTCCATTTTTCTTATAAATAGAGTCCATTTTTTCATAATCCAAATCTTGAAAACTTGTATGCATTTAAGCTATAGGCATTTTGAGAGAGCATTTTAGCATAATCAATTAATATCTCATTATTTTGGTTAAAATAAATTATTTTAGTATCAATAGCATAGTATTAGCTTTTTATTTACATTTAGAGCAAATACTTCAATCTCAAACCTCCATAATTTTGTCCAACGGTGAAAACCACTTCGATGGCACCCTGAGCAAGTACCATGGTGAAAACTGGGTCACCAGCGCCATGCGTAGAGACATTGCTCCTCCCTCCTTCAGGATTCACTTTCATCCTTTCACTTTGCACGCACTCACGGCTAATTCATCCATAATAAACTTACCCATTCCCATCATGACTTGTTATTGATTTACCCAAGATTGGTTAGCCATTCATAATAATCCTTCCTTTTCACCTCTTTTTCCATCCATAATAAATCAGATCCTATCTGTGGCTAAGGCAAATCCTACATCTAGTAATGGGTGTGGAACTAAGAACATCACATGTTTCGAGGAGTTCAGTTTCTTCCAGCTTCCTTCAGTCTATCCGCGCACAATCCACAATAAAGCAACATTTGCATCACAGGTCCGCAATAAAGTTTCATTTTCTCTATAATAAAGTATCAGTTTCATGGATTCAGTCAGTTTCAGATGAGACACAACAGCAACAATGAGCTTCAACAAATCAAATCTTTCAACAGACTCAGACAACATATGGTTCAGTGCTATCTATCCTTTTTGTGAAAGTAAACATTGTGACCACAATCAAATATGACTTATACAAGTGACAAGAGACACTAAACTTGAGGACTACAATGGATGTTGGTGTCGAGTTTTGATTTTATTTTTATTTTATCTTTTGGTGACATGTCTTTTAGCTTTTCTGGGATGTCTCTGACTAGAGATTCTATCTCCAAGATGTCTTTGACTAGAAAGGCGAGGATGGGGTATTGTCACCTATTTGCATTTGCTGTCCGTGGATTGTCTCTTAGTAATGCTATGACTTGTCCAAGGATATGAGGACACTGTGAGTCTAGTATGAACTGGGACATTCCTTGTTTGTGACTGTCTTATCTCCATGCAAACGGGTACAATGACTTTCTGGGTCGAACATATGCCTCGATTGTCATAACCTTCTTGCCATAATAAGCTCAATGATGATAACGCACAAGAAGCTCTTTCACTTTCATATCTTCTGTCTTCCATCCCCCTTTCTTGATTGACTTCCATCGTCCTTCTTAAGTCCACGTAGCCTGCTATCACATGACTGAGTATAATGACACCCCAAAAACATTTGCATTTCATGTAGTTGCACCTGCATTACCACATATAAGCATTTCATACATACATATAGATATCACAACTGCATCACATCCTGCACACAACATTTGTTAGCACAATTTACATTTACATTATTATATTCATCTGCATTACATACATTCACATTTGCATCAGGCATCACATATACAACATAAAAGAATAAAAAATATTGCATTGCATCATGTACATATTTGCATCCATATCATAAGCATCACATAAAACATACATCATGAAACATCTCATAACATAGGTATGCATACATATAGTTGTCGCAAGAAAAATGAATCATCTCATATATATAATCAAAGGTGTCATGAGACAATGATCTCAAAAAAATCATATAGCTACAAAATCACCCGCAGGTGTCTACATCATCATACAAAAATGGTACAATACTGATACATAGGGAGCCCTCTAAGGCTATGATGAACTCCCTCCCTCGGAGCCGCTGGCCTCGACGGAATCTGAGCCCCCGAAGGACCTGTCCCAGGATCATCCCTCCTGTCCCCTCTATCTAGTGGTGGTGGAGGACCGATAACCCCACCACTCGATGCCTGTCTCCTCCGGCTCCCTCCCGTAGCTGTCGCTATCCGCGATGGTCTATGGAAGCTCCTCGCCCACTGATCTGCTGGCACTGCACCATAACAGAGGTCCCACCAGTAGGCAATCTCCTCTCCTGCCCGCAGGACATATGCATAGCCTACCCTTGTGTCCTCCGCCGCCTGTCTCCCTGCCCTCAGCACTGTCTTAGCCTCTGTGTAGCGTTGAATCGTCTGATCTCTCTCTCGCTCAGTATCCCTGAGCCTCATCCTGAGTCGATCTCTCTCCCTCTCCAGATCTTGTATCTCATCTGCCTAGCCCTGGCAGATCTCCCTGAGCTTAATCAACTCATCCTCCTCTGGATCCCCCCCTCTGCCTCTGCCTCTGCCTGTGGCTCTCCCTCTACGGGTGCCTGCCCCTGTACCTGTACCTGTACTGGTGTCTGTACGGGTACCTGTCTCTGTACATGCCTCGGTCCCTGTACCTGTCCCTATCTCTGTACCTGTGCTCTGGGACCCTGTGCTGCTGGTACCTGTAGGGGCAATCCACCGCGACCCCTCACCACCTGAGCTTGTCCCTCCTGTCCACCCTCCCTCCGAGGTGCAACCCTCCTCTCCCCAACTACTCCCCTCTGCCTTCGTCGGCCTCTGCCCCCATCACCTCCACCATCATCATCATCGTCCCCACCTCCATCTCCCTCCAGTAGCTCTCCTGGATCTATCAATCGGGGGAAAGGATGCTCTGCCCAATATGCTGTATACTCAGCATCCATCTTGGCATCCCCGATCTCTGGCCACATATCCCAGGGTAGGGGCACCATCTCTGCCAGCTGTGTGACTGTCTGATCATATGACAGTAAGGGCCCAAACTGTTCCTGATCCCTAACTATGCGGGCATACATGCCCGAGCCCCGTGGCATCCTCTGGATCCTGCCATACTGCCTGCACACCCTGTCCACCAGCTATCTCTCTAACATATAGGGCATCCGCCCAATCAGGTACCTGCTCCGAAAGGTGTAGGGCAGCTCCACTGCATCATCCTCCCAATCCTCACAGCCTAGATATGGTTTCCATATGACCACATCAATGTCATCGATCACCTACCGCCAATGCTTCAACCTGTCAATCTGCGGCTGTGATGTGATCATGTCATACAAGTGTACAAAGCTGCGTCCATGACCTCTACCCTTGAAGTGTATCGGTCGGGTAATCGGCAGATGTTCATAGGCCCAAACCTGCAATAGTGTCACCCCACAGCCCAATCCCACTGACCTATGATAAACAAACTGGTGAAGCTCGTAATATAAATGGGCCAACACACAGGGTCCCCAGGCATATCTGGTGTGTTGTGTCACCAGTGTCTCCAGTGCTCCCCCCAGCCCACAGCCAATCCCCGTGTCGCTCTATCCGGACACAAGAACCCACTGATAGCTCCTCTGATCACGGCCGACAATGCTAACCCTGTGGCTGTCATGGTGTCCCATGCCACGTGTCATGCCCTCATCTCTAATCCGGGATCCTGAAACACCCGTCTCAATGCCTCCCGATCTCCATCACGATCATATGGAATCAAATCTCCTTCAATCGGTATCCGCAGAATCCTGTAGACATCCTCCAAGGTGACGATCATCTCACCCATCGGTAAATGGAAAGTGCACGTCTCAGAATGCCATCTCTCAGTAAGCGCAGTCAGCAAACCCATGTTTGTCTGAAACTCAGGCACATATAATACATGTCTCAAGCCCATCGCCTCAATAGCAGCTCTGTCTCTAACTGACAGCTCAGGTCGCAAGCTCTGCGTCGACGGGAATCTCTCCCGTGACTCCAGCATCGATAAGTACTCTGCAGTCAAGCAAATCAAATCATGTCAGTTATAGTGGCATTCACTGTTTATCACAAAATGCTACTCGCTATCTAAATGTATATGCCTATCTCTCCTAGTGACACTCACTGTTCATCACAAAGTGTTGCTATTTTATCTTAGTGGTACTCCCTATTCATCACAAAGTACTACGTGTTTGGCACTCCCTGTTCATCACAAAGTGTTATTCACATTTGCACTCCCTGTTCATCACAAAGTGCTGCTCATACTTTGGGTACTCCCTGTTCATCACAAAGTACTCTATCCTGGTACTCACTATTCATCACAAAGTGCCTTGATCTATTTTAGTCTTCCCTAGAGGACCTGCTTGAGTGTATCCTCTCAACAGCTTATCCAATCGACAGCATATGTTCATCACAGAACTGCCGATTTGACCTAGAAGACAAAGACTTGCATTTTTGGACATAGACGCGCTTTCATTACATAAACGCTCTTAAAGACTGCACAAGCGCGCCTGTACAACACAGACGCGCCTGTATGACACAAACGCGCTCATGCTGCTCATAAACGCGACTAGACTACGCAGACGCGCCCGCATTCGACTCAAACACGGTTCCCGACACAGACGTGCCTGGCACCAACACAGACGCGCCTGGCAGACACAAACGCGCCTGACACTGACGCAGACGCGGTTAGACGGTTTTGGACATTTTTTAACTCTACTTCTAAGCGCATTTATTGCTTTAACTAGCATGCATTAATGACAAAAGTAAATGTGTCAAAGTATAAGGAGGTTTGGTGGTACTTACCGGCTCTCCTGCCTCTGCTGGCCTCTGAAATCGGCGAACACGGTTGAATCTATGCACGAAGGCCATCGCTGCTAACTGCTGTTGCTCTTTTCTCGCTCTGCACTTTGATCTCGTGAAGGTGTAAATCACAATGAGGATGTCTTTTGCCCGTAGTCTATCTTATAGCCTACCCCAGCCCTCGCCCTCGTTTCCCGAGTCAGTCTTCTTTATCCTGTGACTTTGTCACTTTATCCGATCAATCCATTCTATCTTGTCTTTCTTATCAAGAGATTGTCTGCAATCTTTTCAGACATTTTCATCCAATCTCTCAAGGGGGCATCTCATTCCCATTCTGGGACAACTCTGTATCAATTCATCTTATCTTCTTTGAAACAACGCGACAAGCCGCATTGTCTCAAAGAGGGGCAAAATGTAGACACTCAAAATTGTCATGTCTAATTAAATAAATATTTTATTTATTTAATTATCTAAGCCTAATTCTTCTATTAATTAAATAAATCTTTATTTATTTAATTAATTCATTTATCCTCTTCTAGCCTTATTTCTCATTTAAATAAATACATTTATTTATTTAAATTATCATTTTCCTAAATTAAATAAATATCTTATTTATTTAATTATCCCATTTCCTTTATTAATTAAATAAATCTTTATTTATTTAATTAATTCATTAGCTTTTTCTACACATGACACATGTCATTCATCTCTTAATTCCTACACTACCTACCTCTTTCATTATTTTATTATTTCTTCTACCTACCGTCTAATCCTAGCCGACCTCCTTTTTACACCTCTCAATCTTATCCCTCCATTTCATATTGTGTCTTCTATTTAAGGAGACACTTCCTTCATTATCAAACCCTAATGAGCTAACAACTTGATCATTTCAATATACTGCGAGCCTACTTGCAACCACATTCCGTTCTTTGTTGAGCTCTTGTGCACATAAAAATCTGAGAGCAAATATATCAAGCAAGATCAATGGAGATAGGAAGAATGGAGATCAAAACCATATTAGACATGTGATGGTATAATCTTTGTGATTTTGTTGAATTTGCATTGTCTTAGGTAATCTTCATATGTTATGGTGGATCTTTGTTGTTGTTAGGCTAGGGTTTGGTGCTTGAATTCATTTAGCCTTTCAATTTTGTTATTATTGTTATCCATTTTCACCATAAACAACATCCATAGTGCAAAAAGCTGTTGAGGGCTACACTATTTTGGAACTTGGAGAAGAGAGGAACAAAGAAGAAGAAGCCAAGAGCATGTTAGGAGGCATTTGGAGATGCCTCATCATATTTACCTTCCTAGTTAGATATTCTGTCATGCTTTTGGTATCTCTTTTGATATGTTTGTGTAAGAAAGTATTTTGTTTATGATTTCTGACACTAACAATTTGGCTTTTCTTCTTGTTTGTGTTTTGTTATCATTGACTAACCTTCCCTTTTTACAGAGCATCACATACTAAATTTGATCTAAAGCATGCCTCATTTTTGCATTTGTCATCCCTAAGTCACTTTGCTCAGTGATCTGAGAGAAAAGGCATTGGCTTGAGAGACCTTGTAAGATAGAGAACCATGAAACAATCCTTGGGAAGTTGAGTTATTTCTCATAGCTCCATAACTTGCACCAAGAGTCTCATGGGTTTGTGGGCAAGTCTTTGAATATTTTTACAATTTTAGTTTCATTGAATCATTTTTTTCGCATACATTTATGGCGCCCACCGTGGGCCTCGACCCCATTAATCAAATCGATTTTTGAATATGACCAACTTTGCAAGTACGCGGGAAACGAGAGTCGACGCGTAGCGAACATCTCTTAGCACATCCGGTTAACAATTCAACACATCCGGTCTATTGTTCAGTGCATTGGACTCATTACTTAGCGTGTGGGAATCCTTACTTAGTGCATAGAGTTTTTAATCTTTCCTGTAGCTTTCAGCACGAGAATTTAACAGTCCAACGCATTTGGAAAACAACTTAGCGCGTCGGTTCTGTTTGATAGCGCATCTAGTTAATACTTCAGTGCATCCAATGTATTCGGTAG
Organism: Cryptomeria japonica; assembly: GCF_030272615.1. Classification (NCBI taxonomy): domain Eukaryota; kingdom Viridiplantae; phylum Streptophyta; class Pinopsida; order Cupressales; family Cupressaceae; genus Cryptomeria; species Cryptomeria japonica. Next base: position 304,934,931 of record NC_081409.1, read on the forward strand.
CGCATCACAGACAGAAAGCAAGAAATAATTTGTAACAGAGGCCCCAAAAATTAGACTTGTGGAAGTCCACAAAACCATCTTTTTGCTAATTGACTAACTGGTTTTTTGCAGGTTACTAACAGTTGGATTGCAGGTTTAGGTTTTATTTTACTTAAGGATTAAAGTAGTTTAATTTTTCTAGTAGCTTTGCTTAGTTAAAAAATTAAAATTTCTTTCATTTCTTGTTTAAAATTGAACTCACATTTCGTTTTGGTCACCTAAAAAGAACAACAACAATAATTTTTCTTGCTTTCTTAAGAGAAAATTTTTGTTTGGACATTTAAAAAGAACCAACAAACTTTCATTTTTGCAAAGGAGCTTTAAAAAGAACCTCACCATCCTTTGGTGATTAAAAGGATCAACTTTAATTTTTGCAAGGAAAAAGAACCTCACTTGTCCAGTTTATTCAAAGTAAAAAAAGGAAGTTCTTCCCCTTTTGTTGACCAAAAATCAAAATTTTTGCTTTGTTGATGAGGTTTCTTTACTAGAATAGACAATCACTGATTTGAGGAAATAAAATAAACACCATATTTTTGTGGAGCAATATCTCCATATAGACTTTAAACAAATCATTGTGATAAAAGGATAAAAAGAACACTTGTGTGCTTTGCTTTAAAAGTGGAAGGTATATGCTCTCCCCTTAACTGGGTGATCAAAAAGTCAAACCACTCTTACGCTTTTAGTGTTTACAACATTTTAAATTCTTTAGCAAGCCTGCCCTCTTAAGGAGTTAACAACTCTTAAAGCCATTGTTTGGCCGGTGTGAGGGGAACGACCTAAGTAGGGAACGACTTTGAAGCCAAGTGTTCCAACCCACTATAATCAAAAGTGGAAAGTGATTAAAGTCATTTTCAATGGTTGCACGTAGCGATTAGCCTTCCCCCAATATCTTTACGATACATAAAGCCTTTGTTCTAAAGGTTGGGAAGCCTTCTGGGGGAGTTTATCACTCACGGCCAAATAGGAAGCCTGATTACGAACCTTAGCATTAGAAACTTTGAGCTGAGTTAGTATCCATACATTTACAATATCATAGTGCAAGGGTGGGGAAGAATTCGCCCCCAAGATTACTCACCATATATCTCCCAAAATAACTATTCAATTGTGAAGCAATTCACTTTGAGTTAATTTCTGACAAAAGGCAAAAAAATGGGCACCCCTAGGGGGTGACAAGGCTGTTTGAGCTGACGGAGTATCGAGACTAGTGAGCTATGGTATTGTCGATGACCCTTGAATAAAGAGTATAATTGAATTGTATTTTCTATATCTAAACCTGTTAAAACATTGGGGATTTGAACACATCCTCACAAAACATACACTCATTATTTAGACTAAACAAAATGGTTATCTCTTTTATGTTGTGTTTTCATGTTATACTTCAGAAAATTATCCATCAAAGTTCAGAAAAAAAATTCAAGAATCACAGAAAAACCACCATGTCAAAACAACCAGGGAAGTTTAGCGCGTAAGACCAACATCTTAGCGCTTTGAAACCATTTTTTAGTGCGTACAAACTTCAACTTAGCGCATAAATCTTGAACTTTAGTGCATAAACAATCCCAACATTCAAAGTTCAAACCTTAGCGCTTTCTGAAAACATCATAGCACGTTGGAGCAATAGCTTAGCGCATTGCGATCAAACATTAGCGCATTGAGGTCCAAAGATAGCACATTAGTAAGACATATTCGCGCATAGCTTTCAAAAACAAACCAAGAGCAAGCAATACAAGTTAGCGCATAAAAAGGCAGCTTAGCGTGTTAAGATCATTCTCTATCGCATTGGAGACATTTGATAGTGCATTGGGTTTTTGGCTTAGCGCATAGCCGAAACTGAGAAAACAGAGAGCAAAATAGAAAACTTTTTTTGAAAATTCTAAAAACAGTTTAGGAAGCCATTTTTCGTCACTTTGACTCCATCAAACAAAAATTCAAAATCAGAGTATCAAAACTACTCCAAAAACAAGATTTTCTTAGAACAAAGTTGTTAAAAGCCAAAAACTAGTCAAGGGATTAACACATCTTTCCTATCATAATCAGGTAACACCATCACACGTATCAAAAGATCCTTCAATCAAACGGATTTTATCTCAAAAACATACTTGTTTCAAACTAAAGTTGTCAAATTGAGTTTCCATATCAGGAAAGCTCTTATTTTATAACATTTGACGTGAAGGGGCATCTAAACCTTCATTTGATAAAAGTAGACTTAAGTTTCCAAACAAGATATCTTGAATCCAAAACAAATCAAAGGAAACCATTGATCACCCGTGCATGACTAATCCTCGTATTCTGAGAAGAAAGAGTATTTATCACAACACCATGTAAAGGAAACAACCTAGTTCTCACAAAATTCCTAAATGGAATAGGTTTTTATAAATCAATCGCCAACTCTTCAAATTTTACTGAACATTCCTCCGTCATATGCGCTTGTATCTTCAAGACGAAACAAATGAATTTGACAAGGAACCATTAAGGAGTAGAGCATTATGTCAAAAAGTGGCATTCAGCCAAAGCTTGAATCCCAAAGGAAAAATCAATCTGACTTTCTTCCCAGACGTTTACATTACTTACAACGTACCTCAAGTAGAGCCACCAACATCTGAACAAGACACATAAGAGGAATTTGTTCCCTTCATCACAGAGAGTTTCTACTAGATGCCCGCTATCACTCGCTCTCAACGAAACAAACAAAGGGAAACACAACCAGAGTCTAGTATGGGGCAACGATTATCAAATCCCTTCGACTATCCAAATCTAGAAGACACAGAGATCATTGAAGAACTCCTTCAGGAGTGCCAAGAAAGTGCCTCGTTCTAAGGACTCATGGAAAGACTCATAGAGGCTGATAAAGAAAAATAGCTACTCATGCTCACAAGCAAAGGAGTTAAAATTCCTAAAGACTTTGATTCAAACACTTTCAGAACAAGGTCTCGACTCTATACTTATCAAGAACAACAAAGAGAAGAGGACGCATGTGACCCTGAGCAAAACATACCGCTACACACGCCATTCCAAACTAGAAACAATGAGAGGGAAGAACTCTTCCCTCGGCAAACAAATGCACCCTTGATTGCTCTTACACAACAAATGCAAATGCTGCAAAAACAAATGCAAGACATGCAACAAGGATCAATAGTACGATATTCCTTGAATGAAATTTGTCCTTATCCTTTTGACAGAAGGTTAAACATGGTACCTTTTCCCCCAAATTCAGACATTCCCAAATTCGACAAATATGATGGGAAAAGCGATCCACGTGATCATGTCCGGGAATTTTGTACCATGAGCCTAGAATTTGCCTATGATGACACTTTTTTAATGAGATTATTCCCAAGAAGCTTGGGAGGGCAAACAATGGAATGGTTATCCAAAATCACACCTCCTGTCAGATCCTTTGATGAATTAGTCAACAAATTTATCACTCAATATTCCTACAACATTCAACATGCCATCACCATGTTAGATGTCTGCAATACCAAACAGAAAAATAACGAAACATTCATGGTGTTCCTTCAACGTTGGCGACGAATGGTCTCGAGATATCCTCGGGATGTGCCCAAAAAAGAAAAGATGGAAATTTTCATTGACAATTTGAATAGTGAGATGAGTTACATACTCAAGCTCCAATGCATACCATCTTTTGCCAAATTGATTGAAAATGGCATCCAAGTAGAGGAGGCATGTGTCAAGAAAGGAACATTAAAATTCTTCAAAGAAGGAACAAATTCATCCAACTCTCATTACAATAACCAAAACAACAATAACTTAGACAAATCCAGGTTCTGGACCAGAAACAAAAATACTAGAAATGAAGGAGGAAACGAAACTAATGATGTGAACTCCAAACAACCAGTGTTAGCTTTATCAGGAAATCCTCAGACTACCGAAAATCAAAAGGGTGCTAGCCAAGGTACTAACAATTATGCACCAACTACCAATCAAGATCATCTTAACACAAACAACATTAACAATGCCCAAGACAATAACACTAATCAAGGACCTAATACAAACTCACGAGGTAACACCAACAACTTTCCAAAACGCGTCTACACACCATTAGGGTAATCATTGGAGTCCGCATTCAGAGAACTCTTGGCAAACAAAATTATCTCCTTACTAGAAATCAACAACTTTGAATCACAAGTCAAACCACCTTGGTGGAATGACTCACACTTTTGTGATTTTCATAGAAACAAAGGACATCAAACAAATGATTGCATGAGACTGAAAAACATTGTTCAAGACATGATTGATAGAGGCGATTTAACAGTCGATGGTCTCAAGACGAATGGTGACCATGGTGCCTTTAAGAATCCTCTTCCAAACTACAACAAGGATGGAGCTTCGACCTCAAATGATACACATGGAGCTCGTATCAATCATATATACAATAACACCATCAATCATATATCAACTGATGACAATCAAATAAATGTCATTACAATCAAGGACAAACGCGAACATGAATCCATCAATGTAACCACCAGAGCTCAAAAATATGTCTTGAAGGGGCATACGTCAGCAATAAATACCATACCCAAGATTCAATATGACCTGGTCAGTCAACTGTGCAAAACTCCTGCTCAAGTATCTATACTTGAGTTGCTGAAACTTTCACCAAACACAAGGACATCTTGGAAAAAAATGTACCCCAAGATCTGGATATAGACAAATTCCAAGCCATGGTGGCTCATATGACAGGGCCTCATAATCTCACCTTTTCTAAAGAGGATAATATTTCATTGAGCCATCCACACAATACTCCACTCCACATTGAAGTCTTGGTATACAAGCATCGAGTCAAAAGAGTATTAATAGATGGAGGAGTTGGACTCAATATCTGTAACTTAAAACTTATCCATGCATTAGGCTTCTCTGAGCAGTCTATTGATCCACGCAAAAAGATCACTATCAAAGCATATCATGATGAAGAAAGATCATCCAAAGGAATAGTGGTATTGCCAATTCAAGTGGGACCACTACAAAATGACACTATGTGCCAAGTCTTAGACATAGACCTCACATATAATATCTTATTGGGTCGACCGTAGATACATGAAATGCAAGCAGTACCTTCGACTTATCACCAGCATGTTAAGTTCCCCTACAATAGACAGGAGATTTCTATATCAACAGATCATAATCCTTTTCAACATTGTAATGCTATGGGGGTGTGTGAGGGAAAAAGCGAAACAAGGCTAATATGCCCTAATCCTACCTTTTGACACACATTATGGAATACGAAAGAGCCTAGAGGTATCACACAATTGGCTACTCCTTTTTGTGAAAGAGAGAGCCACAGGCTACCTATTAGGATTTCTATTCCTTTGTTGTAATTGAAAGATAAAATGATGCAAGTTCAATTCCTAACCCCAAAGTGCAAGTATGAACTAATAACAAGATTGCAGAATTGAACTTAAACAATGGAAAATTGTAAACACAAGGACAAGACAAGAATGTAAATGCATACCCGGTGTTAAAATCTCAGTGAAAATGTTCAGGACAGGGGCGCGGGTGCCACTTTCCTGATTTTGCCCCTGAAACTGCTCTTGAAACTACTGTTTTGCAACCTGAAAAGCTATCAAAATGCTGAAACTTACTGTCTGACTGAGGGACCAGGGTGCCCAACGCCCCTGTCCTGGCAGGACCAGGGCGCCCCATGCCCCTGTCCTAGCTTTCTGTTCTGAAATTTGGTGTGTTGCTCGGTTTCCGTCTGCTTCTCCCGGATCTGTAACTTGTGGCGTCGTCCGAATTTCGAAACCTGCACTTATATCTGAAAAGGTGTGGTGGGTGGCTATATAGGGTTTTGCCTTAGTCAAACCCCCGCTTTGGTGATTTCCACCTCCACGAATAGCCAAGTTGTATTGTAAAAGTAATGTGTGTGCAGACCTTGTGTGTGTGCAAGATTCTAAAATGCAAGTAAGCAAACTAGAGCAACCTAGAAAGTAAACCCTAATTGCTTGTAAATGATAATGTAAATGCTCCAAATCAAGATGCAAAGTGATCTAAAGCATGAATACAAATGATATAATGAGGCTTATGCAAAGACATGAAAACAACATGAAATCATACCCAACCCCAAGGGTGGGGGTACAAGCCAATCTTCAGTCGGTGATTCCTTATTGCTCTTCAATGCCTTCAAAGCCCTAAATTGATGAATGCTTGATGGATGGATGTTGAATGTTGTTGAAGTCTTCAAAGATCTGCTCTTTCGCTGCATAGAAGGTCCTTGAAAGCCAAAATTTGGATCCTTTCAAATGAAGAAAGAGAGCTCTTATATATGAAACCCTAGGTCGTAATTTCAACTTTTGGCCGACCTAGAGATTGAATCTCCCGCCAATTTCTTGGGGTTAACCTTTTTTTTATGATTGGATCGCGCTCCTAAAATTTCAGGAAAAATGTCCAGGACCATGTGCACTCTGGGCGCCATGGTCCCGAAAACTTTTCACCAAATTTTCAGGGCCGTTGGATATGATGATTTTAGAGAGAATCCCGAAGTTACAGGTGATTTTGAGATGTTTTGAGCCCCGAAATCAAGCCTTAAAGTTCAAAATAGGACCTAATTAGGGTTTTTGATTAAATTATGTATTGGAGGAATAAAATGAAAAGGGCACGCTTTAATGAAAGGGCCCAACTTTATGATGTGGAAGATGATGAAATAGAACCTTAGACCTAATTAATTTAATTAATTAAGTGCTAAAGGGGAAATGTAATGCAAAATGCAAAATGCGCCAAGGCGGGTGCTAAACTAGGTGTGAAATTGTACCACCCTAGCAAGTGCGTACAATTTACGACGCTATAGGGGGCAACCAAAGATGATTTGGTTCCACATAACAGAGAAAAACAACTTTCCTTTGCACCAGATCTTCAGCAAGAAAAGCCTAAATCTCTATCTATGAATTTCAAACAGAAAATGAAAATCAAAGAACAAGGGATGGGAGAATACTCTTTGGAACCCTTGTGTTTAACCAACTTCCCAGCATTGCCTAAATCTCATGGGTTACCTTCAGCATCAACACATCAAGCAACACATCCCATCACCAAGTTTGATGACAAATTTATTCAACTAGGCACACTAGCACATGAATCAGAGGAAAAGGACATCCTTAGTTGGCTATACAAGGATGAGGAAGAAGACAAAGCAACTACTATGGAAGTAGCTATACCAACACAGCTGTATGGAAAAGGCTACCTGATCATGCAACAAATGGGATACAATGGAAATGGACCTATCGGCAAGCGTCAGGAAGGTGTCACAGAACCATTGGATCCTCCTTCCCAATTTTATAAAGACAAAACAAGATTGGGCTATGAACACACTCTACCCCCAAAGAAGACACCAAATAAATATAAAAAAACTTAGTGGAAGGCAAAGAAGAAATACAAGGAAGACTCATGGTAGGAGGCACTATTTGAATCAATAAAAACAATACAAAAGGAACCTGAATATCAGGAAAAAGAGAAACAACACGAGAAGTTGACCATTCAAAGAAAAAAAGAACCTTGTGCAGAAGTACATCATGTTCAAGAACCTGTTTCAAACAAAGAAGAATCACCCCCTGACAACATCACTACTCCCCGAGGAGAGACAATATATGAGTAGAAGCAAAGAGTAGAAGCAGGATCTGATACAAAATCAAAGAAAAATATCAGATTAGTATCAATCATCAAAAACCTGTTTTTACCCTACAACATACCAAACCACAACACTGAAAGAATCTAGGATAATACATCTGAGACTGATTCAAATGAATATGAATGGGGCAACTATTCCAATGTTACTAAAGATATTGCTGCAAACACCAATTATACACCCCTTTCTCAAGAAGAACAAGGCACACAACCTAGATTACTTGAATTTGGTCCACAAAATATCTATGACGCCAAGGAAAATGAGCAGTGATATTACGAGCAAGTCTACACAAAAGATGATACCATCGAAGACCTCGACAAAATCATTAACTTATTTAATATCCCAGCCAACCTCAATGATACATCCATCCTAACACTTACAACAACTGAACTCAACCCACCCAATGACTCTTTACTACTTATCTTTCCTGACCTCATAGACTGGGATGAACCTGAAAATCATGACATACCAATTTTCCCCAATGATGTTGTCATTATCCATTACATGTGTACCATCAACCTGGAAATAGACTCTACTAGTGAACAAAGTAATGACATCTGCAATCAGGGGAGTGCCAAGTCTCTCAGTCGCAAAAACGAAAGAAATAAATGATCTATTGCTGAAAACCAGTCAATGGCAGCACTAGATCACAAAAAAGTAAAAATAAAGGATGCATCTGTAGGTGAAAACCTTTTTAAGTCACCTAAAGATGGGAGACTCAACACTCTTCCTAAACATTATCAGGAGCAATCACCCATATTGATTGAGCACACTCAATCAATCAACATTGGTACAACAAAAGCAGCCAAAAAATACACCTAGCAGAATCTTTGATAGAGGAAGAAAGATTAGAGTTTATCCAATTTTTCAAAGAAAAGCAAATCAATTTTGCTTGGTCATATGTAGATATGCCCGGGATTGATCCACAGTTAATCATGCATCACTTGTCCATTGCTCCAGGAGCTATGCCAGTTAAGCAAAAATTGAGAAAGATGAATCCACATGTAGCACTCATGGTCAAAGTTGAGCTAAAGAAACTATTAGTCGTCGGATTTATTCGACCTATCGACTGTGCTGAATGGATTTTCAACATTGTGCCAGTTTCAAAACCAAATGGCAGCATCAGGATATGTACCGATTTTAGAGATGTCGATAAAGCTTGTCCAAAGGATGACTTTCCTTTACCTAGTATCGACATAATTGTAGACCTCACAGTAGGCCATGCAATGCTATCACTAATGGACGGTTTTTCTAGCTATAATCAAATCAAGATAGCTCCAGAGGGTCAAGATAAAACAACGTTTACCTATCCCTGGGGGACATACTGTTGGAATGTCATGCCTTTTGGCTTAAAGAATGCTGGGGCAACTTATCAACGAGCAATGACAACGATCTTTCATGACATGATGCATACCTTCATGGAAGACTATGTGGATGATTTACTAGCTAAATACTTTACCCGAGCAGAACATCTAGGCATCTTATTTGACAGATTGGAAAAATTTCAAGTCAGGCTCAACCCTAAGAAGTGTGTCTTTGGGGCTACATCAGGAAAATTATTAGGCTACATAGTCTCAGAAAATGGCATTGAAGTAGATCCAACAAAGGTACAAGCCATCATGGAGATGCCCCCACCTAAGAACATTAGTCAACTCAAATCCCTGCAAGGACGGCTCCAGTCAATCAGGTGATTCATCACTCAACTAGTAGATAAAAGTCTACCATTCAATCACTTGCTACATAAGAATGTACCCTTCAGATGGGAAGTCAAATATGCAGAATCATTTTATCAAATCAAGCAATGTCTAATGAACCCACCAGTTCTAGTATCACCAATAACATGGAAGCCACTTATTCTCTACATATCAACAATGAACATATTAGCACAAGAAAATCAAGAAGGCAAGGAACGAGCTATCTATTACATCAATAGAACAATGAATGGATATGAGCTCAATTATACATTCATTGAGAAGGCTTGTTTAACAGTGGTATTCACTTCTCAAAGTTTCGACACTACATGCTAGCTCACACAATCAATCTAGTAGCAAAAATTGATCCTCTAAAGTACTTACTCAACAAAGCAACTCTCATAGGCAGATTGGCTAAATGGGTCATTATACTCAGCAAATCTGATATCCACTACACAGAGCGTCAAGCTATCAAAGGACAAGTAATTGCAGATCAATTAGTCGATGCGCCACTACCAGATAAACAACCAATGGAGATTGAATTTCCTGATAGGGATTCTCTTACTCTTAACACCAAGCAATGGACCCTATACTTTGATGGATCCTACACTCAACATGGCTCAGGTGTTGGCATTTTGTTCATCACTCTTGACGGACACACCATACCAAGATCATATAGGCTTATGTTTCCATGCACAAATAACATTGTTGAATATGAGGCACTGGTTACAGGGATCAAAATGGTGATGGAATGGAGAATCACATAATTAAAAGTCTACGGAGATTCACAACTACTCATCAATCAGATCAACAATGACTATCAGATGAAAGATGACAAGCTGCTACCATACAAACGAATGGTGGATGATTTTAAACAATATTTTGTACACATCACCTTCGAGAAAATACCAAGGTTCGACAAAAGAGCAGCTGATGCAATGGCTACTATTGCTTCACTCCTACAAATTCCAGAACAACAGAGTCGTTACGAGTTTCTCGTAGAGCAACTGTTTTCCCCGGCTTATGACAATTCTGCATCCCATGTTATCTATTGCCTAACCGGTTCAGACTCTTCGTTATATGGAACAATACATGACTATCTCAAAACCAATACCCTACCCATTGACCTATCTCAAAATAAAAAATGTAACTTTATCCGGCAAGTTGCTCGTTATACTCTAACTACTGATACTCTTTACCATCGAGGTCTATATGGTACTCTTCTCCGTTTCCTTGATCGTAACAAATTTGACTCTACTTTACAAGAGCTTCACGAAGGTATCTATGGAACACATTCAAGCAGTCTGACTCTTGCTAAAAAACTTCTAAGAATGGGATATTACTGGCCGACAATGGAAAATGATTCTTATCATTTTGCAAAGAAATGTCCTAAATGCCAAATCCATGGCAATCTTATACATGCACCAGCATAGGAATTGAAACCATTCACAACATCCTGGCCTTTTTGCCAGTGGGGACTGGACTTAGTGGGTAAAATACACCCTTCATCTTCAAATGGACACAAGTTCATTATCACTGCAACATAATACTTTACCAAATGGATTGAAGCAGTCCCCGTGACCACAGTGACTGGAAAACAAATTGCCTCTTTCATTCTTAATTATCTGATCAGCAAATATGGCATTCCAAGTTCCATCATCACAGATAATGGACAACCTTTCAAAAACCAGGATGTGTGAGAACTATGTGAATGATTCAAGATCCAACATCGTTTCTCTACACCTTACTACCCACAAGGAAATGGTCAAGCTGAGGCATCTAACAAAACAATATTGAAAATCCTCAAGAAAACAGTGAATGATGCAGGAAATAATTGGCATGTGCAACTCAATCCAGCACTTTAAGCATACAGAACTAGCATCAACACACCTACAGGAGCTACACCATATTCATTGGTGTATGTATCAGAAGTAATTTTACGTCTGGAGGTAGAAATCCCATCTCTCAGAGTATCTTTGAAAGGCCTCATTCCAGATGAAGAGTATCGAGTAAACCGACTACAAGAGCTAGAACTTCTAGATGAAAAGTGATAACATGCCTACACTCACCTCAAAGCATATCAACAACGCATGTGCTGAAGCTACAATCACAAGGTCATCCCTGGCATTTTAAAAATTGGTGATCTAGTACTCAAAGAAAATCCCAGAAATCAACAGGATCGGGAAAAGAAAGGGGAGTTTGAACCTAACTGGCTGGGTCCCTATGTCATCATATCAACCTATGGATCAGGTGCCTATCAGCTAACAACTTCAGAAGGCGATGCACTCGATGAACCAACCAACATTATCCATTTCAAGAAATACTATACTTAAGCAATCTAATGCATGAAAGGTAAAAATAATAATAAAAAAAATAGAAAAAGAAAACACAAAGGTACAATAAAAACAATTGGTGAAAACCTGGCAACAGGCGCTATTGTGAGAGGATAGCTCCTCTATCTATCTTTACTCTCAAACTTTTATATCCACGGTCAAGCACTATTGGCCATCGTCTAACATTTTATCAAAATAACATTATCTAGGACATACTTAGCATAGTCACTATCCTGGTTTATCCGAAAATCATTTCATCGTATCCCACCATGTTTTGGTAATCACTGTACATATCCACGTCAGAAGGTAAATTTAGCTAGGGGCAACATTGATCAACATTCCATCCTAAGTCAAAACTTGCAGCAGACTAAGAGCATCATTTCAAGCAAACCAATCAACAATCAAGAGAACAAAACACTGATACACTTAATAGATTCACAACATAGGATGGATGATTTTCTGAAGTATAAAATGTTTACGTCTTGCATGAAATTTTGACTATTTTTGCACTCGAACTTTTTTTGAACTATTGGATCTTCTAAAAAAACTCTCAACGATGCATCGAGCTAGAGAAAGTAATTGGGACTCCAATATTTTTTTAGTTTTTTGTCTGCGACGCGATCACTTGTACTGTGCAAATACTTGTATCGAGACGTGATTCAAAGCATATCACTGAAGACATGGTTCTACTTTGCGCATACAACTGGTTTAATCTTATATGTTTATACGCAAGCCACACTCAGGTCGTCTTGGTTCAATTATACCTCGACGCTTGTGCCATCTTGCAAAATAAAAAATCATGTAAATTTTTCTCATGTCATTATGGTTCAATTATACCATTATGCTTGTATAAATTTTCAACGTATCCCAAATGCTCAATGATGATAAACACAATGAAAAGCAACAACATGTGACCATAAAGGAATGACAAACGAAAGAATGAGGATGACCAATTAGTTGCATATCATTTTACAATTAGTTGCATATCATTTTGCAAATAGTTGCACATCATTATCATTATCATACATCTCATTTTCAAGATACATCTCACATATCATGCATCATCATCATAGAATCATCAAAAATCATATATAAAGCATCATCCATCAAACATATCACATGTGGATCAAAGAAAACGGTGTCATATATATATATATATAATGATCAAGTATAAAAAATATGTCATGTATGTCCGAAATACAACAAATGATCATAATACAATTGAGACAAGGTCTCTCAGGTATGACTATCTCCTGAGGGTGACGGTCTCGCGGCAGATGTCCCAGCACTTGGATCTCCAGGTGGATCATGTCGAGGTGGCCCAGTCACACCCCTACTCTTTGTCTCTGACTGACTCTGAGATGACTAACTAGCATTAAAGCTAGGGGCCCTCTGCTCTCTAGGGACTGGGTCCTCATACAACCGCCTATAGTACTCTACCGCCATGGTAGTGTGTCGTATCTCCCTTAGGGTGTCTCGCATCGGGGCACCCATTGTCGCTCTCTGCAATCTCTCTGCAAGCTCCTCTGCTTGACCCTGACGCTCTCTCTCTCTGTCCTGCTCTGCGGTAAGCTGTGTAATCTAACGCTGATGCGCCAATAACTATGTCTGTAGATGCTGCACTGACAACTGTAAGGATCTGATCTAAGCATCCTCTCGATGAGTGGGAATTTGAATCTGGAGGGGTACATGTGTTGTGGTACCCCATGTCCCTCTCTCTGTCCTCGGTACTGGTGGGGTAAAACATCTTACGTCCTCCTCTGGGTAGGTCGTCTAAAATCATCTATCCCACCCACAACTGATATCACATCCCCTGCTCACCCACCACCCGCGGATCCAATCGCCAAACCTCCTCTGCCTCTATCCTCCACTGTCCACCACACTACTCTCTCAACCTTATCCCTCTATCCACACCAACTCCACCTATATCTCCTCTCCTCCCCTGATCTCCTCTCCCTCTATCTCCACGCTGACCTCGACCACCTCCTCCACCATCCCCACCTCCCTCATCAAACTCCTCTCCTTCCTCTATCCTTCTCCCTAGTCTCTCGTGTTGCTCATCCTCATCATCATCAAAAGCGGGAATCATCTCCGCTAGATCAAATATCCTGGCCATTGCACGAGCCACAAAGAGCGTTGAGAACTCCTATGCCATGCTTGCATCCACTACCCCATAGGCATAGTCACATATCTGGTCGGCTAGGTGCATGTACTCCTCAACCGCCGCAACACTATCAATGGTCGGGCCCCACTCTAGCACATCCTGCCTCCATCGAGCATATAAGCATGCTTCCTGTGGTATCCCCTGTTGTCGTCCATACTGCCACTAAACTCGGCTATGCAGGAATCTCTCACTAATAAAGGGCACTCGCCCTATCAAAAATCCCACACCTCGCACTCCATATACAGTCTCCAAATAACTGTATCGATATCATCAAACACCCTCCTCCAATGCTCTAGTTTGCCCAGCTTACACTGGACAACTATCCCTGTATATTCATATGCATAGGCCTGTCCAACTGGCCTATCCCTATCTGCAAGTGGCCTTGCTATAGGAATATGCTCCCATGCCCATACCTGTAGCAACGTAACTCCAGCTGATAGACTCCCATACCCCAAGTACACCACCTGATGCAAGTCCCTTTATAAGTGGGCCAACATCGTGGACCCCCATGCAAACCGATGACCCTGCGTCACCATGTCCTCCAGGACCAAACCCCCATCCTACTACCAGTCCCTTCGACCTACAGTCAGGACACAAGAATCCACCTACAAAATCTGCCAGTACTGATGGTAGTGGGGCATAATCCAAATCAATGAACTCCTGCCACGTGATCTCATATTCATAAATATGCTCATCATACAAAATCTGGTGAAGAGCCTTTGTCCTGCCCTCCTTAGTTTGCTCATATGGCAAAAGTGTACCTACCATAGGAATCTGCAAAATTTGGTAGCAATCCTCAGGTGTCACTGTAATCTCACTTGTCACCAAATGAAAGGTGTTGGTGTCACTATGCCACCTCTCGGCCAAAGCTGTCAATAAACCCTGGTTAATGATATACCGGGGCATCTCTAACAAAGAGGATAGTCCACATCTCTCAATGATGTCCCTGTCTGCCTATGTCAGTTGTGGTATCAAAGACCACGGTCTCGAAAATCACTCTAGTGACTGCACAACCCCAAGTCGCTCCTGTCACAAACAAAACATGTCCAATATTAGTTTCCTCATCAAATCAAAATTCATATCAAAATCAAAATCATATCAACTTCAAACATTGCAAATCAAATCAATTTATCTATCAAATCCATATCAACTTGAAAAACAACTCAAGTTTCACATCCATATCAGCTTGAAAAACAACTCAAGTTTCACATCCATATCAACTTGAAAAACAACTAAAGTTTCACATCCATATCAACTTGAAAAACAAATAAAATTTCACAACCATATCAACTTGAAAAACAACTCAAGTTTCCCATTCAACATCAACTTGAAACACTAAAAATCAAATCAAGTTCATATCAAACATCCATATCAAAATTTGCATCATATCAGATCCATATCAACATCAAATCAACATCAACTTCAAACATTGAAAACCAAATCAAGTTATCTATCAAATCCATATCAAAAATCTAAATCAAAGCACCATATCAGAACTCATATCGGACAATTTATCAAAATAACACACAGCATGCATGCAAACTGACTATCGCACCCATCCCGGAAAAACTGGCAAGCACCTACCTATCCTCATTCTACTCAAAATCCCTCACAAAATCATATTTTCTCCAACATTTTCTGCCTACGCGCTACAAAATTTTATCTACGCGCTAAGCTGCTAGCTATGCGCTACCCAAAATCCACAATGTGCTACCGCATTCACCCTATGCGCTAAACTAAACCTATGCGCTATCTTGTTCTAGCCTTGCGCCACCTAAATCACCCTGTGTGCTAAACTTTATCTATGCACTATCCTAATCTACCCCTGCGCTGTCGATTTTACCCTACGTGCTCGGTTACACCTATGCGCTATCCTATTCTACCCATGCAAACCCCTATTGACCGTATGCACTAGGTCTTACCTATGCGCTACCCTTTCCCCCCTATGCGCTAACTTTCATCTAGGTGCTATCCTACACTACCTATGCGCTACCCAACCCAAACCAGACGCTACCTTAGTTTCTAACACTACCCTTTTTATCATATGCGCTAGGGTGCAAACCCTACGCGCTAAACCGTTAAAATCCATGGTAAAAAATGAAAAACATGACTAAAAAAACAAAACAAAAAACAAAAAGGGGCAAAAATCGATGACTTACCAGTGGTCCATACGTGGCGGGCCTCCGAAACCGCCTAACGCGCTCGAATTGATGAGAAGCATAGGGAACCAACATCTTGACTTTCTCTCTAAATGTCACTTTCTCTAAAGTCAACAAGCACAAATGATACAAATAAAACCACTTTTTACCTTTTTATAGGGTAAACGGAAATTAGGGTTACGTGGTGGAACATGTAAATTGCTCGTGGTCTCACTTCTAACCCTAACAAACATCATTATCGGGAGATGAATCAAATTAGCGCATTCAACATAGACAAAAATTTTAAATGAAATGAAATTTATCAAAATCAAATCAAAATTTCAAAAAAATTTGATTCATCTCCCGAGGGGGCATTATCAACATCATTTATCAAATCTGGGGCATGACATGAACATCTCGTTACACGACATCACACTGATCACTGATCAAATTTTGATGACACGTCAATTTTCTTTGAATCAACATGTGCACACACGTCACTTCAAAGAGGCGCAAAATGTAGACGTATAAAAATGACCATATTCTTAAATGAATATTTAATGTTCATTTTATTCGTATTCCTCTATTTAGTTAAGTCTAATTTAATTAAATCATCCACATTCCTCTATTTAATTAAATAAATTATTCAATTTATTTATTTAAATTCACTTAAGCCTTTTATATCATTTTATTTAATTAAATCCCTTCTCTCTACTTTTAATTAAATTTATATTTAATTAAATAGTTCACCCCAAATAAATAAATATAATTTATTTAAATCCTCCACTTGCAACCATAATTGAAATAAAGTAATTTATTTTAATTAAATCCTATTATCCCCCACCCACTTGCATTTTCCTACATCCCCCACTTGCCTCCTAACCCTCTTCCTAAATTCTTCTACAATCCCTCTAATCCTAATCAATTAGCCCAAATCCTTCAATTATCCCCTTTCCCTAAATTTGAGGATGTCACTTCTCAAATTTGGAGTAAAGTCTTCCAAAGGCATTAAAGCCTTTATGCCTTCAACAAGATAACTTGTTGAATACCCCCAAATTTGGAAGGACTCTTACAAATTTGTCCCCAGAGTCTTTCAACCCATTAATGGTTAACTAACCCTTTGTGGCATGGTTAGAGGCTTTTTGCCTAACTCAACCCTCATCTAACCCAGGGGTCTCATCAAGCATTCATTGCTTTGACCATGGTTGTCTCTTTAACCCTTGCACAAAAGTTTACCCTTTGGGTAAAAGCTTTATCCAATGGATAACCCTAACCTAACCTTGACCCTTATCTCCTAAGGTGACCATGAGGCCTTCTCAAGCATTTAATGTTTCTTACCTCTCCTCTTAAGCAGTCTTATGTTGACAATTGTCACCATTTCATTGGTGAGAATTGTAAACATGGATTGGTAACTTTCAATCCCGACCCTTGATAAGATCATCCAATCTTGACCATCCATTGCCCTGTTTTTCCTATAAATAGAGCCCTCATCCCTCCATTTTATCATCCAAGTCTTTAGCATCATACTTATATTCCATTTTAGCAAACATCTAGCCTCTCTTTGTGATATAAATAAATCTAATAATCATTTTAGAAGCATTTCTATCATCTTAGCTTAAATCATATAACTAGTATATCATGTTAGGATAGTATTGTTACTAACCTTGTCATCTTATCATCTAGTTTAATTCATTTGTTAGAATCATGCATAAATAGGATGCATTCATACTATATTTGATCTAAAGCATCCCTCATTCTTGCATTTGTCATCCCTAAGTCACTTTGTTCAGTGATCTGAGAGCAAAGGCATTGGCCTGAGGGACCTTGTGAGATAGAGAACCATGGAACAATCCTTGGGAAGTTGAGTTATTCCTCATAGCTCCATAACTTGCACCAAGAGTCCCATGGGTGTGTGGGCAAGTCTTTGAATATTTTCATAATTTCAGTTTCATTGAACCTCTTTTTCCGCATATAGTACCCACTCATAACAAAGTGGACATTCTATAGGGTTGGCCATGGGATCCGCGTAGTGGTCACAAGGACAGGATCAAGGACCCACAAGACAGTGACATGGACAAGGGATAAAGTAGAGCATGGTTGAGCCATCCCAATAGTAGGATCCTATGTACTTATGATGCAAATACATATTACTTTTGATGTACCATTCACAGATTATTTGGCTCATTGATTCTTTGTACCTCGTCCAGTGGTTGTGCATGAGTGATAGACTCTATTCTTTTATACATTGTGATTTATTGATGTACGCTATGATGTATTTCAGACATTTGATGGACTATACATCTATTATGGATACATTTACTGATGGAGATTTGTCTGGTGCATTATGCATATGGCACATTTATGTTTTTACGATGCATGTGTGTATGGCTACATATGATATGATGGACTAGCATGTGTGTGATGTATGATGTGATGATTATGCATTGATATGTATGTGTAACGTCTTAAAATTGCACCCCTTGCAATTTTGACCATATTTTGGGCCCTCACCTTATCGATCTCATCCCCATGCTTGACCGGGACCTGTTTATGCCTCTTCTATGCAACCAAACCTCATATTTGCATCCTACAACTTGCATAGCCCTTTGATCCTGGCCCAAATTAGGGTAGGACTAGGGCGTCACACCCTGCTCCTCATCAGGACTAGGGTGCCATGCCTTGGTCCTCCCTAATTGGGATCTATCTTGGCTCCTAGACCCTATCTCAATTTTGAGTGAGAAATAGATCCCCTATACCGGCCTATGTCAACAAATTAAATATTTGACAATAGGCAAGTATATAAGGAGATTTTACCCTCTCATTTGCTAGGCCGTGAATCACAAGGTGAGAGCATGACAAGGTAAAGAAGGCAAGGATACTACATTCAAGCATCAAGCATTCAAGCATTCATCATTTAGTATTCCTCAAGGTTGCATATTCTTCATCTATCCATTGGAGCAACATAACATCATTCATTTTCAAGCATGTTTGTGTGTTAGGGTTTTGTCATGTTCATACCATTTCATACAACATATGTGGTTACATCCAAGAAGCAAAGTATCATTATCATCTATTGCAGATCTAAAGAACTTGTACCTTTCCATCATCTATTTCAAGCATTTGTAGTATTTCATTCAAGGCTTATTCCAAACTGGGGTTTGACTTAGGCAAACCCCTATTCCCAATCCCTTTCTTCTTCTTTTTTGGTTGCGGGAAAATAGGTGTGCAACTGAACTTCTGGAATTAAGTTTTAGTCGTAGAGAGGGAAAAACCCTTTTTGACGCACAAAAAGTTTGGAGGACCAAGTGGAGGGCGCCCCTATCCGAACACATGGTCCCTGCAACTTTTGCCCAATTTTGTGGAGAAACCTTGAATCATCTCAAACTTCCCAGACCCTAGTGCATGAATGAATCCTGAATCTGTAGCTCACTATTTTCTCATACTTTATCTTCATTTTCAGCACTTTACTTATTCAACTTACAAAAGAGGGTCAAACACATTCCAATTTCAACCAATCTACTTAGTATTCAGTCCTTGCATCACTAAGGATTGGATCTAGTAGATTCAACCCCTCTTTTGAATGTAAAGTCCCCCGAAGTGAAAATTGAGCTTAGCGAATCCTCCCTTTCCTCATGGAGAATTGGCTAAGCCCTGAATTTTCCACTTTATTTGAACTATTTAATTCAAATAAAATGGATAGGAGGAAAAAGGGATCATGAATTAAAATGACATATTTATTTTATTTAATAGAAGAAGGGTGGGAGAATTAATTAATCAAAATGTTTTGAGGGACACATTAATTAATTAATTGGTGAACCCTCGCTCGTAGATCAAAATTACATAAATTTAGTGGTTAATTTCATTAAAACCTTAATTAATTCTACTAGTTTTATCTTGTGGGTTGCATAATTTTTTATTTATATTTTCAAATATGATTTTAGGCACTCACAATGGAATTCACTAAATCTGTTTTGTTTACTATTTCACACGTGATTACATTACTTTTAGTTGCATTTACCATAATCATGTGTTGGATCATGGCTTCTTTAATTTCACATTGCTTCTTTTCATTCACAGTGCTCTTTCATATAGCATTTTCAGGGTTTCTAAAATGTTTCCTTCTTGCAAGTCATATCTCAAAGCTTATATCCATGTTATATGTTGTTTTATGATGACATTTATTAGTATATGCGTTACATGTGTAGATCACATAAAGGCTTTTGTATACAATGATTACCCTAAAGATGGCATTGGAAAATCTAACACTTGTACCTCTTCTAGGATATCTAATGTGAATGAGGATAAAGTCAATACTCCTATCAATGACCTCCCTAAGGGAGAGCAAGCATTTAAGAGAAACATGAAACCATCCTCTTATCGTAGGCATACTCTAGTGCAAGGGGGGTGAGATAAAAATATTTATCTACCGATCCCTTTAGATCCTACTTATTTTATTAGAGATTATCTTAGTCATCAAAACATTTGTAGGAAAGATGATGTTATGCATTTTATTCACGACTTATCTCCTCATATAGCATCAAGAAAAGATGAAGCCTTAGATGATAAGGATCTCCCCCCTCAACCTATCAAAGAGGATATGAATGATGATGATAGAAAGGTGAAAATATATACAAAGGATATTCCTTCTTCATCGAATTCTCGCTTTGGGCTATTTCCACTTACAGACAACTAACACTTCTCAAATTCTTGTGTGACTACACACACCCTTGCATACATGAGTGGGCTACTACTAGGCTTTAGTGTTTGAATAGCCCACTTGACCAATTCAATACAAAGACCTTTGGAGGGGTGTTTTCACATCCTATCAACACAAATGAAACATGATTTCATGGTTTTGATCCACTGGAACATCAACTTTGTCTCACTAGCCCACAAACTTGAACTGGTTGTCATTAGGCTTCCATTTGAAGGAATCGGGTGATAAATTTTGACACCCTGAGGATCTAGGAAAACAAATTATATTTCCAGATACCCTTTTGGGAGTTATCAAGTATATCTCATTTTTCAGTACCAGATTAACTTGCATATATCCCAACCGGTACTACATTAACATACCTAATAGGGCTATTAGACCTATTTGACTGAACGCCTTCCACAAATTGGTTTGGTTCTCCTAGTGGGTGACCTTCACTGACCATGAAATGTTATGTAAACCTCCAAATTACTCTTCTACTGCATTCAAACCCTTTTCCAGTGCTCTACCACTCGATTCTTATGCACTGCACTCATCAAACTAGTTTGTCACAAAGAGATGCCAGACCTAGGGTTAGTTCTCCATCCTCTTCACCATGTTGTATCCTCTTAATGGATTTTGGTATTGACATATGATACATTGTCCTAGCATATCCTATAACGAAAGAATGTTTAGTTAAGGATTGATAGGCCGAAACCCATTATTGCAGTCAAACCCTAGGGGTTTAAGGGTTTAGGCTACTCAATAGAGATTTGCTTGTAGAATGGGGCAGCAATTACTTCAAGAAATCCCATTGAAAGCAAAAAAAAAGGTAACACAATCTAGTCATAGGAATTATGCCATGAGTATTCTTTCCAATCCACCTTCAATGTGCAATCAACAGAGATTAGATGGGTTTTTTTGAGTTTCTGACAATTTTTTATGCTTTCATTTCTTTTCCAAATTGACCAACTCAACCAACGTACATTCTTCAGTGTTTGTGGCATTCAAAGGTGTTTCCCAAACAGCAACAACCTCCTCCAACTATTTTTCAAACTGACTGATCGTTAGAGAATCACGACTTACAAAAAGTGCAAAATTGTCATGACAACAAATTGACAATATGACAACTTTTGCATAATTCAACCAACTTAGACTCCAGACTATCATAGTCCCCTAAAATGATTACATTTGATTCAAAAACATAAAAAATGACTGAAATAGACTTGTGGTCACTTGATCCCCCAAATTGAACCATTGTGACCCTTATTGACTCAATTTGCTCTACCATACCCTAGATAACAATTTGACCCAAACATGGACAAACTTGTCACACTCCTAGGACATTGAATTACAAAAAGGACCCATAGGGTCTTATTAAATTTCTTATATCTAATAGAAAATCATCTCGTTCTTGGTTCATGTCTTCATAGGTAGGTGCTCCTGCACTAGACTCATTGATAATGAACCCATCAAAATCAAAGAAGACAATCCTCCTCCTTCTAGCAACCCTTGGCTTATTTATGTCATGGAACAAAGTTGTCATTTCTCTTTGGTAGGTGGCACCAGCATTCTTTAGCTCAAATGTAAGTACATTCCAATAGTATGTCCCCCATGGACAAGTGAATGTTGTTTTATGTTGGTCCTTCGGTGCAATTCTGATTTTGTTATACCCAAAGAAACGATCTATGAGTGATAACATTTCATTCCCAACAGTCAAATCCACAATCTTGTCGATGTTCAGGAGTGGGAAGTCATCTTTCAAGCATGCTTTATTTACATCTCTAAAGTCTATGCACATACTAATGCCCCTAATGGGTTCAGTTAAAAGTACCAAGTTAGATATCTATTCTGCATAGTTGATCAGTGTAATGAAACCCACATCTAGTAGCTTTTGCAATTCTACCTTTACTGACAAAGTGATTTGTGGATGCATTTTTTGGAGCTTTTGCTTATATGGTTTTGCTCCTAGAATTAATGACAGGTGATGTAGAACAAGTTCTGCATCTAACCCTGGCATATCAACATATGACCATGCAAAATTGATCAATCTTTGCTTGAAGAATTGGATAAACTTCTCTTTTTCTTTTGGGTTTAGATATTCTGCTAAGTGGATTTTGTGCATAGTTTCGGCATTTCCAATGTTGACTTCTTCTATCTGTTTTACTAGTAGTGATGATGTTTCTTGATAAATTGGGAGACTATCTAGTCTATTCTTGTTTGTATTTTGATCTTCTTCAGGGTTTTCTGGATTAGAAGAAGAGCTTGGCTCTCCAAAATATGTCATTATGTCTAAGTGAATTGCAAAGCTCAATTTGTAATCGTCATATGGGAATCCATCTCATGCACCTAGGAACTCTGCTATGGCTTCATTAGTTTCAAACCAATCTATATGTGGTAGATCTTATTGTCCCCAGTCTATTAAATGCGGATACATGAGACAAACATCTTTTTCTTCATCACAGTGAGGTGTGTTGATATCATACATGCTTTAGTATCAAAATGATGCCTTTGGGATTTCAGATCTATTGGCTAATCTTCATAGATGATTCCATCATTAATAGGTAGTTGATGATCATAAGACATGTCTATAGTATAGGTACTGCTACTGTGAAGAGACATTCATTCGTATTCATGAGAATTTATTACACTTTCAATGTAAGTCTCTATATTCGAGCCATATTCATATACTTCTTCAATCAGAGAAAGAGGAATTCCTGTAGTATTTATGATCAATGAAACACTCCTTCCCATAACATGTTGACCTTTCTTTTGTTATTGAGACATTATTCATCCCTCGGATGAGAGAGTTTGATCTTTTAATAATTGAATCACTAGCTAGTACTATACTAGCTTCCATTGATGGATTTATTGAGGATGATGATGTGAATCGAGTACTGGTTTCATTTGCTAGTGCTATTCCAGTTTCTGTTACCACATTTGCATGTGACGATGGTGCACATAAAATCATTGACAAGTTGCTTTGTGTAAAACAATTAGGGTCGGTGGCCACATTGGTAGATTGTTGTGTTGCTAAAGTTGGCATGTTTAGTACTACTGGGGTATCTGGTCGAATTATTGGTCTTCTTTCCATGTTGTTATATCCCAACCCTTGATTTCTTGGGTTCTCTAAAGTTAGTATGGGCTCTATGATGCCTTGATTGTGTGCCCCGATCTTGTTGTACCATTTTAACCATGCCTCTACAACATTTTGAAGCTATTTCCATACTAATCTAAAGGGAGTTTAATTGCAAAATGGTCTTCCTCATCTTTGTATAACCATTTGTTGACATCTTCGTCTAAGGATTCTTCTTATAAGTCTCACCATTAGACAAATTAACAAGATTCTGAATACCTAAGTTTTTCTTTCCCTTTGTCTTGACTCGTTTAATTTGGTGTCACTCTCCTAAAAGACCTGGGAGATAGAGACAATTGCCCAATAGACAGTGTTTCAAAATAAGAGTATTCTCCACAACCTTCATCCTTGATTTGTAATGGAGATGTAGTAGGTGTATGTGATGAAGATGCCTATGTATTTGTAATTATCATTGATTCCAATTGCGAGGTGAGAGGAGTTGCTTGATTGATAGGAACCTGGTTATCAGTACTTGCTCTCAAGTAATTGCAATGATGAAAAGGGTTGGGATCGACTTGGATTGTGATTTTGATGCCATTATATGGAAACTTAAACACATTGGTGAAAATTCGACGGCATGGCCTACATGTCATGTATCCATGGGTGGCCCAATAGCATGTTGTATCCTAGTTCTCTATCCAGTACTTGGAATGTGATATTATAGTGTCATGACCTACTTGCACAGGCAAAGTGGCCACACCTTTTGATGAGCACTCTTCATCATCATATGCTTTGATATTTATCCTCTTGGTAGGATCAATATAATATTGTGAGTAACCCAATGCCTTAATCAAATTGAGAGTACATATGTTGAGGCCAGCCCCACATCTATTAATACTCTTTTGACTTTCCTTTTATGAACATAAACCTCTAAATGTAGGGGGTTGTTATGCATGGGTTTGTTTATAGGGATATCTTGCTCTGTGAATGCAACACAAGGAGCAATAGCTAGGTTTCCAACCATAGCTTGGAATGTGTTTTCATCTATTTCTCTAGCAACAACAAACTCTTGAAGTGCTTTATCTAAGATTGCTCTATGATTCAAAGAAATACAAAGCAACTCAAAGAGCGATATCTATGCTGGGGTCTTCTTCAACTAATCAACAACATTGTAATTCCCCATTAGTGGAGGAGGATTATAAGGTACTCCTTTTAATATGACTTTTGACCGGCGGGTAATGACTGCACAATCTCGATTCATTGGATTTACAAAGATCGTAGCAACTATCTCCTCTCCTGAACTAAGAGTATTGATGGCATAGTCATACAAGACCTTGGTATAATTTGCAACATTGTCTCACATTCTTGAAATTGAAACCTTTCCTTTGTCATGCTTAACAAAGGGATCCTTGAAGATTCTATGATCTGTATTGGAAAATCCTTTGTTGGTATCCACAATGATGTCACCTTGATCTATGAGGTCTTGAATCAACTTCTTGAGTTTATAGCAGCTCGATGTCTTATGGTCTTTAGTGCGATGATAATCACAAAAGTCATTATCACTCCACCAGGTCAATTTGAAAGGACCCGATTCATATGGCCTGACCTCTGGTAAAGTTATTGCATTTGTTTGTATCAGTTTCATGAGCGTTGACTCAATTGGTTCTCCAAGTGGTGTGTAGTTTATTCCTGGTGTATTAACTCTCGGACGTCTAGAATTATTAGGCAGTACTGCATTTGCATTTGTTGATGCTATATTATTGCTAATTTCTCTTTGGCACAAAGGATTGAGCTAGTCCTTGTAATGACACCACTGGCTAAGCTTTGTTTACCACACGAGCATCAACAACCCCATCATTAGTCACATTTTTATTCTTCGACCAAAATTTTGGTTTCTCATTGTTTTTATCATTGGCCTAGTCGCCATATTTTAAAATTCCTTGTTCCAAAAGACCTTTCTCACACTTTAGACCCTTGTCAATAATTTGTTTGAACAGAGTGAGACATTGCATCAGTAATGGGTACTTGATTTGAGGAATTAGATTTTATGTAAAGATATCTGTTTGTTCTACCTCTAGAATGTGACCAGGGCCCCTGCGATAAAGGGATCTCCACCATTACAGAAACGAGGCAAATGTTTCACCTTCTTTTTGTCGGATAGCACATAGATCCATTAGAGTCACTAGGGTATCTATGTTGTGCAAGAAATTTGTTATAAATTTCTCAACTAGTTCTCCCCATGATGCGATCTTTGGTGGTAGGTGGGAGAACCATTCCAAGGTGGAACCTCCAAGACTTTCTAGAAACAAACACATCAAGTAGGTATCTTCATAGGCAACCTCAATGCAGGTGGTGAAGAATTTCCTAACATGATCTCTAGGATCACCTTTTCCTCTGCATCTATCAAATTTGGGAATTTCCAAATGAGGAGGAAAAGGCAGCATATATAGTGCCCAATCAAAAGGATATAGATGTAAATCCTCCATTGTATTGCTTTTCTTGTCACTTCCTGATTGGATGTTTGTTATTTGTCATTGAAGGTTTTGCACTTGTTAAGAAAAAATATTTGTTTCAATTAAAGGTGTGTTTTCGCGTGTACGTGTTTCCAACAAACGGATTGGTGTGGTATACATAGGAGGTTGTTAAATTGTCAAATAATTATGAATTTGCATGCTTTGAGTTCCACTAGGAAACGTAAAGTAAGCAAATTGCATGTTAACATTTAGTTGAATCATGCCAAATGAGTTTGTAGGACCACATTTTGATGACTATATGTTTATCCAACTGAAAGTGAGACCAAAGGTTGGGTTGTACTTGTGGGGATTGAAATTTGAGATACTCGTGTTTGACTCTATGTTAGAGAATTTGGTACAGTTGTCATTGTTTGGGCAGTAACACTAACATGTGTTTGAACGGTAACATTTACGTTTGAGGATTCCATGCCAAATTGCAAGCTCCTAGTTGAAACTATAACAACTCGTGTCAATGACAGTTGTGCATTTTGAGTAGTGTTTTGAGTGGAGCTTCAACCCGCAACTTGCATTTGTGAAGAGTTTGGTGTATGATTAATGCTTTAATTTAAAATAACCCCTGGTGGTAAGATTGTTGTAATGTCAAAACTTTGGGCTAACTTAGCTTCATTTTGCAGTAAAAGAGAGAGTTATCTATCCATGTCATGATTAAGAACATTGAGGATTGTTAAGACTTAGGGATCTTGTTGCACGGCCTCGAGCTCTTCATGCATCAAATTGTGTTGGATTTCTTCTAGCGAAGGCATGTTGTTCATGTTTGTTGGCAATGTTGCAGCCCTTTGGGGTTGACCATGTGAATAAGTTGACATATTCATGTTCCAAGTGGGATTAAACAATGGGTCATTGTTTGGATCCATCTAATTCTTAGTGTAGACATCTGAAATTTGATTAATATAATTAATTAAATTTTGCTATCCTGAGTGCTTTTAAATTAAATAATTGTGTATTATTTAATTAATTAGCATTCCTCCCCTTCTAGCTAATTAATTTTATTAATTATGCTATAGTCCCATTTGATTAATTACTTGACAACCCAAAATCATTTAATTAATTAAATCCCCCTTTTATGCCTTCCTCGATTAAATAAAATAAATTCACTTTATTTCATTTAATTCATTATCTTTTCTTCTACTCCATTAATTAATTCTTAATTAATCAATTCTTCCTCTCATTTGAATAATTGATTAATTATTCAAATTTGTCACATGCCTCCTAACTTATAACCGCCTAACCTAACCTCTACCCTTACCCTTGGGTTGTAACTACCCTATCCTCCCTAACCAACCTTATCCTAACCATATCCCCTCCGACATGCGTACACACTCCCTATTTTCCAAACATTGGAAAATATCCTATATTTGGAAGTCACTCCTCCTCAAGACATGTGTCCCTCCTTTGGGACACTTGTTTTCCCTCTTGAGCCACTTGACAGGTGTGGAATCTTCTCCCACATGGCTTCCTTTGGAGTACCACTTGTCCTCCTGAAGGAAAAGTGTTGCATTTTGCGAACCCTTCACCTTCCTCCCAATTCCTATTTATTCCCTTCTTTTTCTAAGTCATGGATCCACTTTTACACAATCACATCGTCACTCTGTCGAAATTGCCACTCACCATCAAATCCATTTGCATAATCATACATCATTTTCTTCCAATAGCATTGTATCAGATATCACAAAGCAATATTGAGCATTTGAAGACGTCATCAAGCACACATAAAATCAAGGAACTATCAAATCAAAGCAGGATTGTGGTTTGCATTGCTTTTGTCATCTTTATTTTCATCTTAATTTTGTCGTTCTAATCTTGAGGTGTTTGATGTCTTATGTTTTCTTAGATTATTGCTTTAGTTTTTAGTCACTTATTATTTGCACACATTTTTCATCACATGTTTTCTAGCACGCTCGGTGGGACCCACTTCACAGGTTATATCTCACGTTTTCTTATTGTTTAAGTGTGTTTTTTGCAAATTTTAAGCACTTGCAGGCAAAAACGCGAGAGTATAAGTAGATTTCTGCCTCGATGGAGGTCAGTTTCATCAATAGTTCAATTTCATGAAACAATGGGTTCGCTTCCTGAAATAGCGGGATCACTACACAAAATAGCAGGAATGCATTCCCACAACCATATGAATGGTGAATTTTAACTGTGTGCTCTGGGTTTTTCTCTGAATTTTATGTGCATCGTGTTGGCATTATGTGAACCAGTATGAGGACATAATGATATTGTATGTTGTCATTGATGTCAATATGTGATATGCGAGAAGAGAGAACTGACATATGTGTGAACCGGTATATATGCCAAAGTGAAGCGATATATTTGTTCAAGGTGAACCGGCATGTAGTTATGGGAACCGGCACATGGAAGCATTGTATGACTACTGGTTGGTAGGTAGTTTCCACTTCAGGATTTCCAGTTGGAGTACCTCAAGCCTGTGTGACTTAATCGGTGATCTCTGTGTGATGAGTTAGCAGTATAACGGAGAACAGATCATGTTGCCACGTAAGCCCTGTGCGCGTGAAGGATCTTGCATGAAGAAGACTATCCCTATCCACCTTGGGAATGTGTGAAGTTTGTCAAATGGTGATAATGCGTGATGGGTTATCAGCCACCATGAAATTGGTGGATAATGGACGATGGAGAATGTCTTGAGATCGATTCAAGATTGTTGCATTTAATGCAGTATGATTCAACGGTCAGGATTGAATCGCTTGAATTGCTTAACCTAACAGGTTTAGGGTTTAGGGTTTTTGCTACCGACCTGTCTATTTCCTATAAGGTCGATGTTGTGTTTCCTTCTAAAGTTGTTGGCAAAATTTGTATATGTGTATCCAAGGGAAGTGATACGTGATTCTTGCCAGACCAAAGGAGAGAAGAGATACCTGCAAAGTGAATGTGTAGAAGGTGAAGAGGAGCCAAAACGGATCTGCATTAGCATTGAGTGTTGTTACCAGATCATTGTAATTCTTGTTGATCTTTAACCACTTCAATAGTTGTGAAATCCCTTAACAGGGTAGCCTTAACCGACTTGATACAAATCCCTTAACACGGTAGCCTTAACCAGCTTGATACAAATCCCTTAACAGGGTAACTCGAAGTTATTGAGTTCTGGGAAGCTATAGAGCTCTGGAGATCCTTTAGCTATTGAGTTCTTTAAATCCTCTAACAAGGTAACCCTAACCGGGTTTAACCCTTAACCGGGTATTGTAGCCATCCCTTAACTGGGTGATCCCTAACAGGATCGGTTCCTAGCAGAACCTATTGTAATGTCTTTAACCGGACAAGGCTCCTAACAGAGCGAACTTCTAAAGAGTTCAAAAGGCAGCTTGTGGGTATTCATCCCCACCGTGGTTTTTCCTAGTTGGGTTTCCACGTGAAAATATGTGTGTCATGTGTGATGCTTTATCTTGTGATGCTTTGTTATTGCCTGTTAAGCTTATGATGGTTCAGTGTTTTATGCCTGTCTATAAAACATATTGAACTAACTATTGTGAAGATCCGATGATAGTTTACTTGTTCATGCATGAGGGTGTAATGGTACTATAGTATTGAGCTAAGAGGAAAGCTAAGAGAGTAACTGGTTTATGATTGTTTTAGTTGTTTTGGGTCTTACCGGTTGCGCTCTGTTTCAACCAGTATCACTGTTTGCCAGTCATTTGGAGTATTTGTTATCAAATCGGTTTTGGACTGTATTTTTGTCTATAGTGATTCACCCCCCCCTCTCAGTATCAGTTTGGTACTATTCGTTCATCATTGAGTTATCACATCGTAGAGTAAAATAGCGGGTTTGAGGATAGAAATAGCGGGTTTGAATTGATAACATAAAATTTATATCTATGGGTCTTTTTTGCTATGTCCATTAGTTGTTATTCTGCAGTTCCAGTAAGTACAGTGGGTTTGTTGTCAGTTATAGTGGGTTTGTTGCCAGTCTTTAGGTGTTTCAAACCTGTGTATGTTATTTTATGCATTCTAGCGGGTTTGCTGCATAAAATAGCGGATTAGCTACTTAAAATGGAGGGTTTGACACTTCAAATAGTAGGTTTGCAATCATTTTTCTTAAAATAGCGGGTTTGTATCGTGTTCCAGTAGTTTGAAGTCTACATTTCTTATTGTCATTTTTCAAAATGTTTAATTGATCAGATTTTGACTGACGTGCTAACATGTGTGTCTTGATGACATTTTGCTAACACTTGTGCAGCTAATAGATCATATCGAAGGCCCCAATTTAAACATTAACACTTTATTGCAAGGCCGCTAAATAGGAGGGGTTTCTCACAGAGAAATTTTATTTCCTTTATTGCTTTCCAATCTTGTATTTGTGTCTTTTGTTGAATAGGCACACTTCAATTAGATTAAAGGAAATGAACATCATGTTTTCTATGATTGGCACCCTTGTGCATGTGTAGAGTGGTCCTACTGCTAACACACACTATGCTCTCCCTTGGCTTTTGTGGTCCAAGGTGCAAGAGAAAAGTGTTAGCGACGTTCAAATTTTTCTTTGATAGGTAGAAGGGCTTGCCTCCTGAGTAGCAAATAAGGTCGGGTGAGAGGGAACGACCCAAGCGGTACTCTTTCAGTCCATTATATGAATATTCATGATTTTGGCGAAAGCCATAATTAACGAGTGTCGTGTTATACCGATAATTTCTCTTAGTATCTACATTCAAATACCTTTGTGGTCTTGATGAAAGTCAAAATCCCCTGATGCTTGTGTGGCAGATGCATAAGAAATTGTGTTCTACAGACTGGGATATCTCTTAAATGAGCTAATCGTCGCATGTATAACCACCTGTTTTACCCTGAAAGTTCTCCACTATGATCCAAACTATTTAGCAACCCCAATCCCTCTACTTGTTGACTCAGGTGTTGTGATACGCGCATACCAAAGATATCCCTCATGTACCCCTCAATTCGAGATAAAAAAATTCTTGAGATCTTAAGATCTTTAGAAATTTAAAGCTTGACATGCCTGAGAAGTGTGTGTCATGGAGTGGAGCCAGTGCTGCCGAGCTTCTTTCGATCTTGTTGAATATGGTATTATGGGGAAGGGGATTCAACATAACTATCATTTGACTATCCTAGGAAGTATGTGACTGTTTATGTGTCTTTCATTCATATGTGCTTGTTGTGTTTGTTGTCACACAAAGGATCTTTTATCAGGATTTAGTCCAAGTCAATGGATATTTTTAGCAATCTAGCAAGTTAATGTCCTACTTTAGCGAGTTCACAATCTATTTTAGCAAGAATGCTTGAGTTAGAGTGACACACTTAGTGCAGTCACTATCACTCTGCAGTTTAGCGGGTTTTCTTTCAAAACTTGCGAGTTCACTCGTCGTTGTGGCAGGTTTGATATGTCTTCTTTAGTCCCATCTTGTAGTCGTCCTATAGTGAGCTTTTGTTGTCTCCTTTTCTAGTATTATTGCTCTTCAATCTAGAGGGTTTGCACCCAATGCTGGCGAGTTCACTACCTTTGATCTCGAAGTTTTTCAGTCTTTTACAATCTAGCGGGTTTGCATCGGGTTTTAGTGGGTTCGGCATATAGTCTAGCGCGTTTTTCACCTATTTAGGTGGGTTTGCTTCCTAAGTAACATTATGCTACCAAATTTTCAAGTGTCCTCTTAGATCATGTTCACCATTAAGTCTATTATAACAGTTTTGTGACCTACCATGGTGGGTTCGTGTTGTTTCAATTCAGTTATGCTGTCAAAATTCCTCCATATCATGCCACAACTTTAGGACGTTAGCATTTAGTGCTTTTCTCTCGTGATATTGATCCTTGGACGTTATCATGCTGTTGAAATTATGTCCTCAAAATGTCAGAATTCTTTAGACCTTGGGCATTTGGTGTTCGCTCTAGTGATTTTGGCTTTCTAGGTATTATCGTGCTATCAGAGTTCTGTCAGGGTATTTATTTGGAATCGCAGTTGTATCCTTCCTTATGGTGGTCATCGTCATTCCTTGGACTATATCATGTCTAAATGTTTTTCATCTCATAACTCAATGTGATCTTATCACCTCGAGCTAGAGGTTCGATCCACAATGCTTTACCTTAATGGGTTTTGTTTTGGTGCATCCTCCTAAGCTATCCTAGTGTCACATTGTTCCTAATCATACAATATCTAGTCATCTTCTAGGTCTTCATCTCTTGTCCACTCAATCAAACCGATCCATTAATCCAATTTCTTGACCTCAAATTTTGCTTTTTTTATTGCCTTGTGTAGTTCATGCCCATCACCACTCAGTCCAGATCTATACAAGCTATGGAACAATCATCTCAATTAGGGTTAGGATTTTCAAATTTGCAACAAAATCCTAATTCTGGTGTCATTCCTAGCATGTCATGAAACATTCCTATCACATTTGATACCCTTCATCATGTCATCCCTGAGGATGCCATGGTCAATCAACTTGATGACACAGATGCCCAGATCAACTCAGTCGATCTATTCCTAGCTAACACAGATAATGCCCAAATGGTTGAAAAAATCATCGAGGCTCACAAAAATCTTATTTATGACAATTGTATCACCTAATGTACCTATAACTGCAAGCCCATAAGGATCTTCTCAACAACAAACCCAATTACCCATGCCAATGCCATCGCAAAATGACATATCCACGTTACTTATGCAACTGCTTATGGATAGCCTTGCACGACACTACCAACCATTTTATGCTAGGTGGCAAGGATCTTCATCTTTAGGAGGTGGTGTTTGCAATATGTTGATTAATGTGTTGTCCACACAGCTCACCACTTTGCTTCAATTAATAGCTCAGATGCCCATGACACCTTTCACCAATATGGTTTTTCAACCCATCAATGTGTCTTCTACACAAGCACTAGCTTAGACCACGGGGATGTCATACTATCCCCTCTCATCCACTGCACAGGTTATGACTGGGGGCAAAAATTACACCATACCATCATCATCCATACCCCTACCCATTCAATCAATGCCACAAGTTGTTGGCGATACTCCATACCAACCGTAACTTTCCAACCTATTGTCTCCCAACCATGATTTGGTTACTTGAAAGCAACACCATCATCCTATGTGGTTACAAATGTTCACCAAATACAAAGTGGTGCAAGCCAAATACCCCCATAAGTAACGCTCAATATAACATGTACCCTAACTATACTGGGGGCAATTATCCACAAGGTAGCACACCTTAGATTCAATGATTCTAGAATCTGCATTATCAACAACAACTTAGCGCCCCACAACAAAACATGGCAACCTATTCTCAAATACCTTGAATCAACAACAATCACTTGGCCAACACCAAATTCTTGTTTATCAAAACACAACAACTTATCATAACCCACTGCACCAATAGGGCTACCCCTACTCTCAACAGGTGTCATATCAAGTACCACAATATCAATCAGCTATGCCATCTCCTAACTCTTTCCCAGTCAATGTCGAATGGGAAGAAATGAAAGCCATTTATAAGACATTACAAGAAAATAGCTCTAAACAAGTCTTCAAATTTGAAGAACTTTGTCCTTACCCGTTCGACAGGTCCATCACAGCTATGCCTTTCCCCAAACACTTTGAAATACCAAGATTTGACAAATACAAGGGGAAATGAGATCCACACCATCATGTTAAAGATTTTTTCATGACTTGTCAGGAGGTAGTATGGTGCGACAACTATCTTCTACAGTTGTTCCCCAAGAGTCTCAGTGGTCCTTCTTTAGAATGGTTCTCCAAATTATCATTCAGTGTCATCACTACCTTTACAGAATTATCTGAGCATTTCGTGGATCAGTATCATTATAACATAGAAAATGACATCTCTATGCTTGATTTATATCAGGGTGAACAGAAAGGGGGTGAAAGCCTCCTTGATTACGTTCGACAGTGGAGAGCCCTTGCTAGTCCCAAACACCATACTAGACACCCAATTGGTCATGGTTTTCATCATTTCATCAACAGCCTCCACCTAAAGCTTTCATATCACATTCGACTGAATTGTGCGACACCTTTAAAAACATCATGTCAAAAGGACCATTTGTTGAACAGGATCTCATCGATGAAGGAGTCATTAAACTCTACAAAGAGTATCCTAATAATCTTGGTAATTATAGACAACGGTATTGGAACAAGAACAAAAATATTGTTAGCGATGGGGTCACTAATTCTAAAATAGTGCAAATGATCGTGGCCACAGAGCCACCACCCCTAAAAACATATGTCAATCCACCACCAGTGACTCATGTCAATCCTCCATAAGTGCAAACACCAAATGCGCTTGCTAATAGAACTAACATGATCACTGTATCTCAAGCTCCTCCCCACCAAATACATAATAATAGCCCTCCATGCCAGTTAACACCTATGGTTGAACCATTAGACGTCATCTTCAAATGCATGGAGCAACATAACATGGTTGTTTATCCTCAAACGCAACCGTTTGATGAATCTAAACCTAAGCCTAATTGGTATAAGGAAAATCAGTATTGTGCCTAACATTGTATCAAAGTTCATGAGAAAAATAAATGCATGAAACTAAAATACCTGGTTCAGGACCTCATTGACTAGGGTAAGATTTTTGTCAATCCTATCATGGGAAAGTCACCCAATGCTAATCTAGGCACATATAAGAACACTCTTCCTAAACATCAAGGAGAAGCAAGCATGTCTAACGCGAATCAAGGTTATACAACCAATAACATCAATTACAATAATGTGCCATTCGATTGTGGACCTACTATAGGTTACATTTCTCAAGTTGACAATCATGTCAACATGATTCATGTTAAAGGGGTTAATACTCACTATGCAGTAACTACTAGGAGGGCTCGTATGTTAGTCCTTAGAGCCCCCACATGCAATTTCAGTGTCTACACAATACATCCTTGAGCACTTAGGGAAAACTCCTGCATAGATTTCCATCTTGGATCTCTTAAAAACTTCACCTACTCATCAGGAGATCCTCACACACACATTGCAAGAAGCTCGTGTTCCTAGTAACATAGACCCTACACAATTCCAAGCTATGGTAGCCCATTTATCTTCCACATACCATCTCAGTTTCACAATATGATGCTATGGTACCAGATCCTGATCATATTCACCCATTAAACAATGAGGCCATTATAAAATGACATAAAGTGAAGCGAGTCCTAATCGATAATGGTTTTGCCCTTAATCTCTGTACATTGAGATTTGTCACTCAAGTGGGCTACACTGTCGTAGATGTGCACAATCAATGTATTACTATCAAGGACTATGACAATGTTAAAAGTAGTTCAGTGGGAATGATTAATCTCCCAATTCAAGTGCGCCCAATAATGCAAAGCACATTGTGCCACATCATTGATCTTGATTTGCCATTTAACATACTCCTTGGTTGCCCATGGATCCATGCCATACAATTCATCCCTTACACCTATCACTAGTGCCTCAAATTCCCATTTCAAGGATGTGAAATCACTATCCATGGTGACGCTCAACCTTTCGAGTATTATCGCGCTCTTGAGGCTTCATCTATGTATTCCCATCATTGCCTAGGTATCAATAGTGGAACCACATCTACCACTCCATCATCCTCATATGTTGACCCTAGTACCATACTAGCCACTGCGAAAGAGAAAACTTCTATCTCTTCATCTTTATCCCAACTCAAGATCAATGATGTTGGTTGTGGTGAATACGCCCTACAAGGCATGTTCAAAGTAGGGGCCCTACCCCTAGACCCACATGCTCATTTGAAACCTACCAAAGAACAAAGTAAGAAAGAACTTGTGGTCCGACATTGTGGCTCCACCATATTTCAAGCTCAAGGAGAGCTTAATCACGAGGTCATAGAAGGAAACATTAATCAATGGCTCTACAAGGATGTCTCTAGAGATAATGACACTCACCTCAAGCAGCTCAAGGCAAAATATCATGTCGCTCACAAGTGGGCTACCCAAAAATGGAACTACCAAGGTGGCAGATTAGGCCAAGAAGAACAAGGCATCAAAAAACCCATTGATCCCACTCCTAATGTGAACCACCAAGGGCTTGGTTTTGGACATCCCTCCCATGAAGCCTCAAGTTTAGCTGGCACTTTCGGAAATAATGAAAATATTTGAATTGATATTGACGACATACCTAAGGAGGTTGTCAAACAGGAGTACGATGATATAGATAACTCCTCGACCTTCGGCACATCTAACCTCTTTGATACATTCATCCTCCTAATTGACCTTCCCCTTCACCATCTCGAGCTCATTGATTGGGGCCAAATTGTTGCACACCTAGACACATTCCAAGATGACACGATGCTCCTACAATTTCTTGGGGCAACCGAGTGTGCACTATACCATAATCTTGAGCATAATACAGTCTACAAGTTGGATCCCTAAGGCTACTTCAAGGAAGAAGGAATCCTTAAACACAAAACTAAAAAACAAGTAAAAAATTAAGAGTCTCGTGGTGAAAACCTCTACGAGGCACCTCTTGACCCAAAAATAGTAAAAATAAAGGGTGTATCTTATGGTAAAAACTTCTTTGAGGCACCAAAAGTTGAGGATTCCCTTCTTCCCCTCGTAAGTGATTATATTCTTGAAAGGTCGCTTATCCTCATACATAAAACCAAAGAGATAAATTTAGGCACGATAAAAAGTCCACACATCACTCATGTGGTTGCATCTTTATCTGAGGATGAACTCTAGGTGTTCTTTGATATCCTTCACAAATGACCTAGATCAACTTCACATGGTCTTATATAGACATGCTTGGCATTAATCTAGAGTTAGTAATACATCACCTTGTAGTTAATCTCAATGCCAAACTAGTTAAGCAGAAGGTACATAAAATGCATCCCAGAAATGTACTCTTGGTCAAAGTAGAATTGGAAAAGCTCCTAGAAGTTAAGTTCATCCGCCAAATTGACTATTTCGAATGGATCTGCAATATGGTGCTGGTTTCAAAACCTTGTGGGGCCATTAGAGTATATACATATTTTAGAGATATAAATAAGGCATGCTCAAGGATGATTTTCCACTTCCCAAAATCGACATCCTTGTCGATCTGACAATAAGACATGAAATGCTATCCCTCATGGATGGATTTTTTCAGGATATAACTAGATAAGAAAAGTAGAAAAAGACCAACATAAAACAACTTTCACCATGCCATGGGGAACATTCTTCTATCAGGTCTTGCCCTTTGGTCTCAAGAATGTAGGTGCCACGTATCAATGCGCCATGACAGTGACATTTCATGACCTTATGCATGAGATAATAGAGGATTAAGTGGATGACATACTATGTAAGTCCAAGACCAAAGCAAAACATCCAACAATCCTAGAACAAATATTTGAGCATCTGGCTAAGTATAAATTACGCCTAAATCCTAAAAAGTGTGTGTTTGGGGTTACATCAGGTAAACTCCTAGGATTCATAGTTTCCAGATAATGTATTGAGGTTGACCCAAAATGGTTAAAGCAATAATGGAGATGCCTCCTCCAAAACACTGAGAAATTTGCACAGACTACAAGGAAAACTACAGTCCGTCAGAAGATTCATCACACAACTAGCAAACAAGTTGTCAACTTTTCACGCATTTGCTCATAAAAGGTGTTGAGTTTAAATGGGATGCCTAGTGCCAACAAGATTTTGACAAGATCAAAGAATATTTGGCTCATCCCCCACTTCTAATGTCACCCATTTTGGGTCATCCTTTGCTTTTATACATTTCAGTTATTTTAACGACTGTAGGGGCACTTCTTGCCCAACATGATGTTTAAGGCAAAGAAAGAGCAATCTACTACATTAGTCGAACCTTGGTCGAATATGAGCCTAATTACACTCCCATTGAAAAAACATGCTTAGTTGTTGTCTTATGTTCTCAAAAAATGTGACACTACATGCTAAGTCACATAGTGAAGCTCGTCTGTAAAATTGATCCTCTTAAGTACCTTCTTTCCAAGATAACTCTAACAGGACACATGGCCAAGTGGGTTATGTCGCTTAGTGAGTTTGACATCTAATATGTAGATAGAAAGCCTATCAAAGGGTAGGTAATCATTGATCAGTTAGCAGAAACACCATTAATTAATGTTCATCCACTAGTCACAAAATTTCTTGATGAGTATGTGTGTTTTGTTGTGCAACAAACCCCTAGAAACTTTACTTTGATGATTCATATACACAAAAGGGAGCGGGGGTGGGATTCCTATTTGTCACTCCTCAAGGTGACCTCATTCCCAAGTCATTCAAGCTTTTCTTCCCATGTACCAACAACATCACTAAGTATGAAGGTTTAATCACCGGTCTAAAGACAACTATTAAGTGGAACATATCAAATCTCTTGGCTCATGGCGATTCACAACTTGTCATCTGCCAAACCAATGACAAATACCAAACTAAAGATGATAAGCTTATGCCCTACAAATTGATGGCCAATGACCTAAAACATAATTTTTAAGAATATCACATTTGACCAAATTCCTTGAGCTTAGAAAAAAGCAGCAAATGCAATGGCCACCATTGGATCCCTCCTGGCTATTGGCTCACATAGTCCCAAATTTGAATTTTTAGTTGAATAGCTTCTGCAACCAACCTTTGAGACATCACACACAAAAATGGCATGCAACATCATTGGACCCCAATCACATGCATGCCTATCTTAAAGACAATACCCTTCCCCTAGACATATCCTGCAATGAACATCAAAACCTTATCTGTTGTTGTACCCGAATTCACCCTTATAGGAGACAATCTATATTGTCGCGACTATCATGACAACCTTTCTAGATGTTAAGATTCAAACAAAGCTAATATTGTGATGAAACAAGTGCATGTCGGTACTCGTGGCGCTCATACAAGTGGATATGTTCTTGCCAAATAGCTCTCAAGAGTGAGATATTACTAGCCTACCATGGAACATGACTATTGTGAGTTCGTCAAATAATGTGTGCCTTGTTAGCGACATGGAGATTTGATCCATGTTCCAGCTCAACATTTACAACTAATAACAACACCATGGCCTTTTTCTACATGGGGCCTCGACCTCGTTGGTAAGATCCACCCCCCTTCCTTAGATGGACACAAGTTTATCATTATTACAACAAAATATTTCACCAAATGGGTGGAAGCCAATCCCCTCACTTTCACTATTGGTGTCCAAGCACATCCAAGTTTATCCTTTACCACATCATTTGTCACTATGAGATTTCCTCCACCATCATAACTAACTCCATTTAAGAACCAACATATGTGTGATCTCTGTTCCACATTCCATATTCAACATCATTGGTCTACACCATACCACCCCCAAAGAAATGGCCAAGTTGAGGCAACTAATAAAAGCTTGTTGTGCATCTTAAACAAAGTTGTCAATGAAATGGGCTGTGACTAGCATCTCCACCTCAATCTCATCCTTTGGGCCTATTGTACCAACATCTGTACTCTCATTGGAGCCACCCCATATTCCCTTTCCTATGGTGCAAAAGTGGTCTTACCAATCGAGGTTGAATTGTCATCACTGCGTATATCCTTGAAAGAGTTTGTTTCTGATGAAAACTATAGAGTGGCAAGACTATCCCAACTAGATCTTCTTGATGAAGAGCGTCAGAAAGCCTACGATCATCTACAAATATATTAAATCCACCATAAGAGGCAATATCAGATGAGGGTTCACCCTCATGAGTTTGAAGTAGGTGATCTCGTACTCCAAGAAAACCCCAAAAATCACCAAGATCTAGAAAAGAAAGGAAAATTTGAAGCTAACTGGCTCAGTCCATATGAGATCACCTCAAAGTATGGTTCAGGGGCATATCAGTTATCAACTCCAGAAGGGGAACCTCTCAATGATCCCCTCAACATCCTACACCTAAACAAATTCTTTGCATAATCTGTGGTAGTGTATCTCATGTTTTGAAAATAAAAAAAAGTAGTAAAGAGAAATAAATTCATCCAATGGTGAGAACTTGGTAAACAGGTGCCTTAGACATGTACATATGGGGAAACCTGGAACAAGCGCCATGTGTAAGAAGGGTAGTCCCATTATCTTTTAGTCCTCACATACACTCTCTATAGTGCGGTATCTATTGCCACCCACCATCATCTCCATCCTTTCCCTTTCCATCTCCTTTCATTGTGATATCCCATGATACCTGTATTTCCATCTTCATCTCCATCACATCCACCCCTTTTCTATGTGTGGTATCCCATGGTACCCATATTTGCTTGCTTTTATTTGTTGTGACTTCTGATCCACTTGTATATACTCCTTATATCTTTATCCCCTTCTACACTTGATTCTTTGTGCATAGTGTCAGATGTATATAGTTTGCCTTGTATATATGTTTTTTGTTGTACCTAGGCTTATCCTTGTCTCGCTCGTCAAGATCATCTCCTATCAACTGGTCTTTCAACATATCGTTTAGTATCTAGGTCCTCGCATGTCTCTTAGGTCCTTTTTCGATCCATAGCTCGTCCATCATTCATCAAGGTATTTCTTAGAGATATATTGTTCTCACATCAACAACACCTACTGTCAATCTGCGTAGGATGTATCCTTCCTCTAGTCAGACATCATTGTTGATCCTCATCAATCTGTCATCCTCTTGAAAAAAGACATCTATGATGCTTGTGTCGGTATTTGGATTCTCTTTGATCTTTGGTTATCTTTAAAAGCTTATAGAGTCTTGTTTCCTCTTGGTCGCCACAATCTTTTATATCATGGTGCACTAAGAATAGCAAGGCTCAAGATGTGATCTTTTTTCTTTTCATTTTGCTTGGAGTGTCTATTGGATGTGTTCCTTATTGTACCCTCGTGAGGTCTCTATTATTTCATGTTACATTGGGGCATATCTTTTGCTTGTGGTCCTCCTAGCACTGTTTCCTGCAGGGTCTTTGTAACTCTACGTGGTACTAGATCAGCCTGCTTGTCTGTTTATATGTGTCATTCCATGCATTGGCTATGAAATTCCACTGGGCGGTTCTTCATACCTCGGTGACTCATAGACACTATTAAATCAAAACAAGTGCTCACTAGACGATGTCCCTTTTTTCGTAGATGCTTGCGCTCAATGATATCTTCATCTCCATTGCATTTCATTCGTCTTGTCTCTCTTCTTCCCCCCGTCCTCTCTGGAATGTGCACACGCCCCTTAGCCTGTTCGTTCATCTTTCCATCCTTGTCTGGTCTCCCTAGAGCATTGCATTATCCATTGCATCCTGCATCACACATGGGTTAGCACCTAATCCATATACATCATACATATTCCACATACATTGCATTATCCATTACATCATGCATAGCATATTAGCTAGCACATGATACATACATACCGTCATATCACACACATCATCATCTCATGTCATACATGCATAATCTCATCATATCCTGCATCAGAAGTCAATAAGTCCATCGCATCATAAATCATCACATGCAAATCATAGATTGTACATCCATAAATCATCACAAACATGATAGACTCTCATACAATGCATTCATACATCATAAATCATGCATGCATTAAAAACACATAAAAGTACCATATATATGGACCAAAAATAGAGTGTTTGTCATATATATGATCACTGTCTCAATGTATGTCAAAATTTATATAAAAATATATACACATGTACATCATTTGGTACATCCGATGCCCAAAGAATAAAGTACATACAATGTATCAACGACTGATGATCACCTCACATGCTCATAAAAACTGCATGGGGTGCAAAAAATGACTGTAATGACTATAAATCTTTGCATCTGGTATATGGTACACAAAAAATATCTTTGCATGGTCTGCATCTGGTATATGGTACACCAAAAATATCTCTGCATGGTCTGTATCAAGCCTCTCAAAATGCTCTAGGATGACTGGATTGGGCCCTCTTCCCTATCCATGGGATCCTTGTGGGGATCTTTATGTCAACCCTATGTTGGCCTCTATGCGGGTCCTCCTGCTAGATCCACATATATTGTGGTTGGATCTCCTTGTCCCTCTGTTGGATCCTTCGTTGTGAGAGGAATTGGATGCATTGGCCCTCGGTGGTGGTATGTACTGCTCTCTCTAATCTGCAGGTACTGGTCTCTCTGATCTACAAGTATTGTTCTCTTGTACTGTGCCCTGTACCATCGAACCTAATGAGATAACACCTCTATCTCTACCATTTACCACTCTATCATCCTAGCTAATATCTCTCCATCACCTTCGTTGGACCTTGTCTGTCTCTTGACCTCATTCCTCTCTTTGGCAGCGGGTCACTATCTCCTTCATTCTCCGTTGTACATGCTCTATGACATCCCTATCTGCTACCACCATATCCCGCTCCTAAAGGAGCCTATCCCTATCCACCTACAATTGTTTCCTCACTTGCTTTGTAGTGTCCCTCTCTCGGTGTAGGCTATCCCTCTCTGTAGTGACTTCCTATAATCTACGCTATGTCCTAGTCACCGCCTCCTCGAGGGACCAAATTCATGCTGCTAGATTTGGTAGCGCTATTGATCCCTCCCCCTCTCCTCCCTCCTGACCCTCTTGGTTAGTATTAGCCTCTGAGATGTCTGATCCCTTCCTTGACCCTCCTCCTATCCTAGAGTCAATCTCTGCACTAATGGTTCTACCTGTATGGCCTTTGCCCCATGTAATCTATCTCCTCTCCATCTCCCTTGTCCCCTTCTCCCTGTCCCTGTCTCCTTGTGGTTGATTG
Organism: Cryptomeria japonica; assembly: GCF_030272615.1. Taxonomy (NCBI): domain Eukaryota; kingdom Viridiplantae; phylum Streptophyta; class Pinopsida; order Cupressales; family Cupressaceae; genus Cryptomeria; species Cryptomeria japonica. The sequence goes on from NC_081409.1 coordinate 304,977,892, forward strand.
AGATCTACTCCGGGTCACTACCTCTATGACCCTCTCTACTGACCGCTGAACTGGTTGGTATTGACTAACTCTGGATCCCCTAACCCTAATCTATACCCTCCTAACACTGAGGGGTGTTAATCTTGCCTTGTCGATCGATCTTAGTCTGGCTTCTACCCACCAAGCTTGGTAAGCTGTTGTCACTCTCGTGTCTGTTGGCCCACCTCATGGATCCCATTGAACCGAAGCCAATCGGGTCCACCCATCGATAATCTATACTTTGTACTATAACAAGGGTTAGAACTCAGCCACCCTCTCGCGTGTAACATTTCGGAACCTATGAGGTGCATCAAGTACATCTTGTACTTGCCCAAATTGTCTTTGCACCCTATATGGTTTGTACATCTCTATGATGTACTCCCACCTAGCAATGATATATCCTATCATCGTCATACAAGGGATATGTTGTGGATCCTCTGACCATGTAGTAAGAGCCATGTATGGTCTCCACATGATAACATCAATGGCTAACCTCTCAAATGTAACCCTCCAATGATTAATATCATTCATGACCTCATACCTCAAAGCCCCATCTCGACTGAAAACCATAGGTTTGTGCTAGATCTTTGTCCTATCGGCCCACTAGACGCGTGACAATGATGTGCTCCCACACCCATACTTGTAATAGTGTGACATATCCAAAACTCTGTCTAGGATGGTAGACTATATCATGGAGCTCCCTGTACAACTTCGCCATTGGTCATTTGTCATCGACTGCCTCTATCACAATTGGGATCGTGCCTAGTACAATTGACCTCCCTTCGCATTCTAGCAATATGTAACCACTGACCATGGTGTAGACGAAGAAGTATATCCTCCTAGCAAGTTGTGTTTACTCTATCGACAATTGTACATGATGAAGTGGAACGTCTACTCCAACCAACTGTTTGTCTACCTCAACCTGCTCCACTCTCCGTGCAATGCCCTGTACTCCTCATATCGACAACCTATAGATCCTACACATGTCCTCTGGGGTGACAACGATCTCTCCTGTCGACAAATGAAATGTAGGAGTCTCACTCCTCCATGTCTCAATCAAAGCAGTTAGCATTGTCATATGTGACCTCACATGGGGCATCTGCACCATGTAACCCAATCTAATCGCATCAATCCATGCCCAATCTATGGCACTTAGCTCTGCTCCAATTCTCAAGATAATATATCACCTCTCCTAGCTCACAAGTATATCAACTCTCCACGACACAACATACAACAGCCAGTCAATTTCTTAGGCCCCTTTTTTCTTCTTGCCCTTCCCGTTTGCCTTTCAGCGACTCACCCCCTCTTTTCCTCTTTCCCTTCCCCTGACTAGCAGGTTCGTGAACCCGCCAATTTTGTTTTCCCACATGGGCCTTTTTTTTGCCCCCCTCCCTCGTGATATCACATGGTATTGTGAACCCGCTGCACTTTTCTTTCCTACCCACCCCACGTGAACCCGCTTGCGCAAGATCGTGTTTCTGTCGTTCCCGAGAGCGAACTTGTCGAACACAACCTAGTGGGATCGCTTAACCCCTACTAATAAATGCTAAAAACATGAATAAAATGAAACCACAAGCCAAGTTTGTGGGGCCTACCTCGCGATTCGACGCTCGATTTTGCTTGACACTGTGAACCACATCCACCCAATGCCTCGGCCTCGCTTGGTCCGCCATCTCATCTGTATGCACAATGAGGTCACAAAAGCACCAAACGCTAAGAAATCTCTCACCAAAGCTCACAATTCTCACAATCAACAACGCACAAATGAGCCCTGATTTGGCCATTTTTAAAAACATAGGGTGCCCAAAATGCTCATTTTGATCATCCCAAGCCCTCTCAAACCTTTTTTAAGGATACCTTCTTCCTAGGGTCTCCTTTTTGGATGTTGTTTTCACATTTTGCTTGAGTTTCTCATCCCCTTCCATCTTGCTCGTTGGGGAAATGTTTCTTTCGAGATGTCACTTGGGTCCTATTTCACATGCACCCTCTCAAGGGGGCACCCCTTCCATCGTCTTTCATTCGTCGTTAGTCCAGTCTATGACATTTTTGCTTCACTCCTCCTCTTTGAGTCTCATGTGTCTTATTTTCTTCACACCAATGCTATTTTAGCGCCACCACAAAGAGGAGCAAAATGTATACACCTAAAATTTGATTAATATAATTAATTAAATTTTGCTATCCTGAGCAATTTTAAATTAAATAATTACATGCTATTTAATTAATTAGCATTCCTCCCCTTCTAGCTAATTAATTTTATCAATTATGTTATAGTCTCGTTTGATTAATTACTCGACAACCCAAAACCATTTAATTAATTAAACCCCCCTTTTAGCCCTTCCTCTATAAAATAAAATAAATTCACTTCATTTCATTTAATTCATTATCTTTTCTTCTACTCCATTAATTAATTCTTAATTAATTAATTACTCCTCTCATTTGAATAATTGATAAATTATTCAAATATGTCACATGCCTCCTAAGTTCTAACCACCTAACCTAACCCCTACCCTTACCCTTGGGTTATAACTACCTTATCCTAACCATATCCCCTCCCACATGCGTGCACACTCCCTATTTTCCAAATATTAGACAATATCCTATATTTGGGTGGTTACTTCCCAAATAGACATGTGTCCTTGAAGACACATGTCACTCCTCCCCAAGACATGTGTCCCTTATTTGGGACACTTGTCTTCCCTTTTGAGCCATGAGGACAAGTGTGGAATCTTCTTCCATGTGGCTTCCTTTAGAGTGACACTAGACAAGTGTTGCATTTTGAGAACCCTTCACCTTCCTCCCAATTCCTATTTAGTCCCTTGTTTTTCTAAGCCATGGATCTACTTTTACACAACCGCATCATCACTCTGTCGAAATTACCACTCGCCATCAAATCCATTTGCATAATCATACATCATTTGCATTCATCATCATTGCATCGAATATCATGGAGCAATATCGAGCATTCAAAGACGTCATCGAGCATACATAAAATCGAGGAACTATCAAATCAAAGCGAGATTGTGGTTTGCATTGTTTTTGTTATCTTTATTTTTGTCTTGATTTTATCATTCTAATTTTGAGGTGTTGTCTTGTGTTTGCTTTGATAATTGCTTTTGTTTTTAGTCACTTGTTATTTGCACACATTTTTCATCACACGCTTAGCCTTTTGCGATCATGTTATGGGCATTAAGGACTCTTAAGATGACTCTAAGACCCATGACAAATTATGATGCATTTAGGACATAAATGATAGACTTGAGATTGAAGGAATATGATGTATGCAAATTACTTTGATACCCTTTTGAGGATCAGGACGAGGAGGTTGTTGTTGCTACAACTTAAGTCATTCAAGCCTTTGTTGAACAAATTATCATACAACTTCTCTTTCAATTCAATAATCTTTTCATATTTTGTCCTCTATGACCAATGATAATCCTATATACCGGGGAGTCTTCCTCTTGAGCCTCCAAGAAAGGCTATCTAGACTGTCAATGACTTGTTCCTAATTGTTGTTTGGTCATAGATCAGGTTGCACGAATGGGAAAAAATCATCACCTGGGAACCCCATCCCAACACATGCTATGACTTCTCTAATGAATGTGGAGGTAGTGGAGGATGCAAATAAAGACGTAAATGGAGACTGTGCAAGGACTAGTTGAATGTTATACTAGATGCATATTGACAAGCTTAGACTCAATGCTAAGTGCAAAATGAGGAATGTGCATGAACTATGCAATGACTAGGCAATATGAGGACCATGCATGGCCTATGCAAAGATTGTTTGGTGAATTATGCAATATGAGGACTATGGACTCTAGACAAACCTATGATCGCAAAAGATGGGAATAAGATGTTTTTTATTTTGAATGGAGGACCTTTGTTTGCAATTTTGTTGTTGAGTGAACTTTTTTGTTTATGTGGTCTTGTTTGATGGCAAATATTTGTTTGAAGAGTCTTTTAAGAACACAAAATAGAGATTGCAAAGACAGTATGGCCAAATGAACTCATTTTTGACAAACTCTAATAGGCAAAGTCATGTGAGAAAAGGGCCTAGACTACCCCAAGATAAGCTAACTCTTATTGGTCCAAGAAACAAATAATAAACAAAATATTGAAACCAAACACAACCCTAGGTTGAAAAGTGGAAATTATTCAATGGGGTCTTTGCAGCAAAATATCCAAGCAAAATGGATAGATAGAGATTCTGGTAGCACTATTTCCACTCCACAACACACACTTCTTGAGATTACTAGATTCTCTTACCTCGAAGAACTGAAATCTTATAACCGGGGGATTATTGTCTCATCTTGAAAGGTACATGAGAGGTATCTACTCGGTACAAGCCACACACCCTGAACCATCAAATGTAACGTTTTTTTGTTACTAATTGGTTCTTAGTATTATTTCAAGGGATATTGATCTAATGACGGATTCTTGAAGTGAGCCACTGAAGGCTTTAGTTGAATTTATCGATGCAGAGAAGGCCTCCACATATGTTGAATTCACTCAACACTCTAGCCACCTAACCAGTATATTTATATAGCGGCTCGAACAACCCACTCGAGATTATGCTAGGAGAGATGATATCCCCAATGCATCTTAATTCAAAATACGCTTTTGAGGTGATGAAATCGCCAATCAAAGATATCCCTCTACTACAAAAGAAAATGCGGGTTTCATTATCACCTTTCCCTCTCTCCTAAGACCCCGAAGGCGGGTGGAAAGGTACTCAATACAACCATGGGTCCACCCTATAGAATGAGCAAGTGTTCAAGAGATGACAAACAAAAGTTTATTCCTTTAAAGATAGCAATTTTTGAGCTAATCTGAATAGAAGGCAGATCCATGTCAATTGATTAAGCCCAAATTAAAGTGTGAGCTACCATGCATGTCTATTTTATTGCACCAAATTGAAGTGTGAAATTGCTAAAATGAAAACAAACACATCCTGCAGGCAAACAAGTTAGTAGTTTCAAATCATTAGTCTTGGTCCCATGAATGCCACATTGTTGAAAATCAAAGATTTGTAACACAAAAATCCCACATAAAATAGAATTAAAAAAAATAAAACTCTTTATTGTTCCTTTAGAATTTACCAGACATATCTGTTTCCAATTGTTGTGCCTGTGGTACCTAGTTAAAGAAGATTTGATTTTTTTATTTTGTAATATTTTTAACCTTGAAAATAAAATTACAAAGAGGATACCCCTAATGAATTTTTGAGAGCTTTCAAAAAATGTAAGAATTTTAGAAAAAGACATTAATTTTCACCTTGGAGAGTAGATTTATGGGAAGACATGAATTTTTAAAGATCTAGCTTTATGTTAATTATTTGACATCAAAATCAAAGTTTCCAAGAAATGTAAGAATTTTAGAAAAATTCTCTGATTTGAGCCCATAATTAAAAATAAAAAATATGATATCTTGGTCAAAACAAATGCTAAAGGTTTGAATTTTTTTAGTGTAGGCGCGTCTTGTGCTGTAAAAAAAAATCTAAGAGAAATTAATTTCTTTGCTCCAAAAATAATTTAAAAAATGAAAAATATTGAAACTACCACATCTCACTCAAAAATTATGATCTAAGGCTGATTCTTGGACTGTTGGGTCAAGAGATGATCATAACCTACGGTAAAAAATTCATGGATAAACTCTCAATCATTTGGAAGATATGATAAAATCTTTGAACAACCTGCAGTCTTGCCTGGAACCTAATCTGAACAATGTTAGTTTTGATTTTTTTAATAAAACACCAATTAAGATCATAAAACTTCTTAAAATATGAATTTAAAAGAGAGGCGTGAGTTCACGTCGGGTTCACCAAATGTTTTACGGGGAAATTACTCATGTTTAACTAGAATAAATGAATAAACCACCAATATTCAATTCTAATCAAGCAATTCCATAAATGACAATGAGATAGATGATCTGAATCAACAAAGCATAAACATTAAACACAGAAAACCCCCATTGTTGATGGAAATCATGGCTTCCATTGCTCTTCTCCAATATTGTGTTGTGTGGCTCTCAGTGTCAGGCTGGGATTCTGCATAAAGATGACACATAATTTCAAAGATAGTGGTTATTGAAATTGGTAAAATGATGTGTAATTTATAGATTCTGGATGAAAGAAATGGACAGTTGAGATTGTTTCAAGAACAAAGTTGATTAATGGCTAGGATTGCTAGAGACATAATTGATTGAGAGATAAACTCATTTGATTGATGAGTCAACTGAATAGATTGATTAGATGAATACTGTTAGGTCCCCGAGACAACTAAGAGGGGGGGGGGTCAATTAGTTGTCAAATAATTCTGCCGGTTGATGACAATCATCAACTGTCTAAGTCTCTACCAGTGGTGGTATGACTCCAAGCTGATCTTTGAGATATTCAAAAGTCTCCTTTGGCAAAGGTTTAGTGAAAATATCTGCAATCTGCTCTTTAGTATTCACATAAACCAATTTTATCTCCTTTGCTTCAACTTTTTCCCTTAGAAAATTCAGTTTGATAGAAAAATGTTTGGTTTTAAAATGTAATACCGGATTCTTAGATATATCAATTGTTGCAGTGTTATCACAATAGATAATAATAGGTTCCTTACATTTTACCTTTATGTCTTTCAACATTTGCTTAAGCCATAGTACTTGTGTACAGTTAGTTGCTGCTGCAACATATTCTGATTCTGCTGTTGATAAAGATGTACAACTTTGTTTCTTACTCAACCAAGAAACTAGTTTGTTTCCAAGAAAGAATGCTCCGTTGGTGGTGCTCTTTCTATCATCCACATCTCCTTCCCAATTTGCATTTGTGTATGCACATAGATCAAAATTTTCATCTCTAGGATACCATAACCCAAGATTTATAGTGCCTTGTAAGTACCGAAAAATCCTTTTTACTGTTGATTCATGATTTTCTCTAGGATTACTTTGAAATATTGAAACAATACATACTGCATTCATAATATCAGGTCTGGTTTATGTCAAATACAGTAAACCTCCTATCATAGATTTGTATCTAGTTAGATTAACAGGTGTAGATTCATCCCTTTGTGATAATTTGTCATTTGTTGTCATAGGTGTGCTTACCGGTTTAGAGTTCTCCATCCCAAATTTCTTTAGTAACTCTTTTAAGTATTTGGATTGACTCTAGAATATACCTTTATTAGTCTGTGAAATCTGCAATCCTAGAAAGAATTTTATTTCTCCAATCATAGACATTTCAAATTCTTGTTGCATTTTAATAGAAAATTCCTTACATAATCCATCTTCTCCTCCAAAGATTATATCATCAACAAATACTTCTATAATCAAGATGTCATCATTAGTTACTTTATAATATAAATTGTTGTCTGCATTTCCTTTAGTAAAATGAATCTTTAAAAGATACTTATCTAATCTTGCATACCAAGCTCTTGGAGCTTGTTTTAGTCCGTACAAAGCTTTTCTTAACCTGCAAACCATATCATTGTCATCTGTCAAAGAAAATCCATCAAGTTGTTCAATGTATACTTCCTCTTCAAGATCTCAATTCAAAAATGCACATTTAATATCCATAACCTAAGACCAATTTTAGTAGGTCGGCTCTACAAGATATTACAATAAAAACATTTTACAAACAATATAATATCCGATGCAATAACTGATTGAACATGTCAGCTTAATGCATTTAAAACAATAATTAATCATCTCCATAGCGTGCCATGTTGATCTGGAAAAGATAAACCTGTCGGTGTAACCCTAGACCTAATTGCCGGTAACAGCAAATATGCAATTATGAATATACCAATGAACAAAACTCCAGGACAAGATGTGCAGATGATGTCTTTGACATTACCAAGTGTTTTCCATGCCATTCTAAGTGTCGGTGATCATTATATCTTGCCGGTGTATCAGATACCAGTAACTGTGCAATAGTTACTTGCTTGTTAGTGAATGTTGTTGGATCTCCAAAGTGCTAGTGTTTTAGTAGGTGTTCACATCAATGACAAAACCATACCAAAATACCAACAAATACATAGATTGATTAGTTAAGTGAGTTGACTGATGAGTTAACTAATTCGATTACCCTGTTAAAAAAAGTTGATTTGGATTTGGAAAAGGTGATTGAGTTAACTGGGGGAAATAATTGAATTGATTCGGAAGTTAGATTGAAAATCAATGCCAGTTAGGATTTTGACGTTTGCTATAGGAAATTGATTTGAAATTCAACTTTGATTTTCATTTGAGTTGAATTTAGATTTTTAAAATCATGAAATTGAAATGCACATTTATTGAAATTAGATGAAATTAGAATTTGTGAATTTTTCAATTTTTGAATATTTGAAAAAAATGAATTAGTTTTTTTTTTTTTTTTTTATCAATCATAGTTGAAGCGGTATTCACTTTTGACTGGAGCTATGAGCCAGTGAGACCATATTTTTGAGGGCTTCATCCTCATGTTTGTTTGGTAATAACACCCTTATATCTCCTTGTGTTGTCTTGCCTTCCATGCCCAACCATCACCTTATCTCTCCATTACCTATGTGTGGGACACATGGGCCTCGAGTAGACTTGAACCCAATACCTCCCATGTAGGAGGTTCATACCTAACCACTGGGTTGTGGGGTCCTCCCCCCAAAAATAATGAATTAGTTAATTAAATAATAAATATTATCTAATTAAAGTTGTAAATTAGAAATTAATTAAATAATAAATATTTAATTAATATAAGAAAAGGAGGTTAATTGATTAATTGAAATAAAGGGGTAAAAACTTTATTGAAAATCAGACACAAGAATTACAAAGAGAACCAAGGCCCCAAGGCCCTAGATATGAACTACAAGTCCAACCCAAGATCAGCCAATTTCATACCCATCCATGTCCTCAGCAAAAATCTTCTTTAAGTCCTGACAGTAATCCGAGGAGAGATGCTCTTGACCTTCAACTTTCCAATCACTACCATGTTCCGAGGCCCACTTAGCCAAACAATCTGCTACTCTATTCCACTCACGAGGAATGTGAATGAAAGACGCCTGCTCCATTGACAAGCTAATATGAAGGATCTGACGAACAATCTCTGCCAACTGCCAATGAATCCCACTCACCTTCTGCTCTGTCAACAAGTTCACAACAATTTGTGAATTTGATTCACAGATAACCTTCCTTCATCCCAACTCCCAAGCACGCTCCAAAGCATAGAGAATTGCAAAACCCTCCATAAAATTATTAGAATGTTGCCCTTTATGTACCGAAAAGAAAAAGACCACCTCACCCATACGATCCCTACCAACACCACCAACCCCAGCAGGGCTTGGGTTACCCCTAGAGGAGCCATCAATATTAATCTTGATAAACTCATCCTGAGGAGGCATCCATCTTCCCACCCTTTGAACCTTCTTCATAGTATGTCTAACTCTCCTGACACAAGTTGAGGCAGGAGACAACTCCTGCAATCCCAACCTACTCACAATATCCACCTCATATTTATTCAAAGGAAAATACACCTCACATTTAGCTTCCACCGTCTCCAGAATCATAACAATGATTCTATTCCACACTTGTTGAACTACTAGTTTGACCTCACGAAAGATCCTCATGTTCCTCTCGAGCCAGATCTGCCACAGTATGAAATGGGCCCAATGTATCAAACAGTCTAGAGGAAGGAGGAGAAGATAGGAGGTCTGCCCAAACTACTCCAAAACTCCAACAGAGAATCCATGTGAACACGAGAATGCTTCCACACCCCCCACCAACAGTGCCAAATAAGCATAGAGAAGGGACATCCGAAGAACAGGTGCAAGGAGTCTTCCTCCCCATTACCACACAAGGCACAAATTGAAGGCCCAAAAAATCCCCGCTTGTAAATATTGTCCCAAGTTAGGCATCTATTCAAATCCAAAGTCCAAACGAAGCAGTTACACTTCGGCCAAGAAAAATTATTCCACACATGTTTCCACCAGAGCACCTCCCTTCCCTCAAATCTTCGGTTCAATAGTTCTCGATATCCACCAGCCACAGTAAAGACACCCTTAGGATTCAAAAACCAAGAAAGTCCATCCCTATCCTTGAGTGAACTACAATGTCTATTCGCTAGAATGCCATGCAACTCAGCACACTCTTCTTCCATCCCAGCAACCGACCACTCATTAGGAGCCTTCCACCACTCCATCTCCATTTGCCCACACCTATACACAGCCTTGAAGTCACTCACCCTAGACCACCCTGCCTCCAAAAACCTCTAGCAAAGATTCCCAAGGTTTGGAAACTGGTCCAGGATGGAGGATAACCATCCCAAGAGTCATTCCAGAATAGGACCTCTTCCCCCTCCTGTAAATCCAAAATAGACCTTCCTTAATTAGAGAAGCCCCCTTCTTAAGAGTACTCCAAATTGTTGAGCCTTTTCCCTCAAGTAGATATCTTGGAATTTCCTCTATCGGGATCCTGTGCATATTGTAGTCACATAAATCTGTCCACTTAATTAAATGAATACTTAGTATTTATTTGATTATTTAACCATCAATTAATAATTAATTAAATTAATATTTAATTAATTCATCTTAACCCTCTTCTCCTATTAATTAAATAAATTATTCAATTTATTTGATTTAATTCACTTAACCAAATTCAGACCATTAATTAAATAAATAAATCATATTTATTTAATTAAATCTTCTCTCACATTTAAATAAATTAATATTTATTTAAAACCCCCAAAATCCCACCTCTCACATTTAAATAAATAAATCATTTATTTAAAATCACCTTTATCCTCCACCCACTTGTATTTTCCTACAAAAGCAAGTTGCACAACTATTTTAAATAAATTATTTATTTAAAATCCTATTTATCCTCACCCACTTGAAACCTTTAATGGTTTCCCTTAAAGTATTCAAACTTGATGGCTTTAAAGTCTTCAAACTTGATGGCTTCCTTCTATAGTCTTCTTAAGACTTTAATGGTTTTCCTTAAAGTCTTCAAGCCTTTAATGGTTTCCCTCAAAGTCTTCAAGCATTTTAATGCTTTATCTTCATTTTCTCATTTAAATAAATTAATATTTATTTAAATATTTATCCAAATTCAACTTACACCATTTAATTGAAATAAATGATTTTATTTTAATTGAAAATACCAAAATTTCTCCCACTTGCATTTTCCTACAAAATCCACTTGTATGCCTAAACCCCTTCTAGATTCTTCTAAACCCTTCCTAATTAGCCTAATCCATCCCCTAAATATTGTCACATTCCTAAGCAAATTGGAGTCACTTCTCAAAGACTCCAAAGTCTTTGAAAAGCAATTAATGCTTTGTGTGTTCAACAAATTAACCCTCAAAGTCTTGGATAACCTTTGAAAGCTTCCAACCTTCAACCACTAAATGGCTCAAAGTCTTTGATAACCATTGAAGGCTTTCAACCTTCAACCACTTAATCCCCAAAGTCTCCAATAACCATTAATGGTTACCTCAAACCCTCCCACATGGTTAAAACATTTGTTTTGACTCAACCTCTACCCAACCCAAAGGTCTCATCAGGCCATTAATGCTTTGACCATGATTATCTCTTAAACATTTGCACAAAGGTTTATCCTTGGATTAACTCTTAATCCAATGGGTAATCTTAATTTAGACTTGACCCTTACCTTCTAGATAACCATGAGGTCTTCTCAGGCCTTTAATGCCTCCAACCTCTTCTCTCAACCCAATCCTATGTTGAAACTTGTCACCATTTTATTGGTGCCAATTGTGCACATGGATCCCCAACTTTCAATCCTAACCCTTGTTAAGATTGCTCAATCTTAACCCTTCATTTCCCTATTTCTTCTATAAATAGAACCCTTCTCCTCAAGCAAAAGGAGAAGCATTTTAGAGTATTGTTGTTATACTGGCATTAGCATAGAGCTTTTTCATAGCATCACTATCTACTCTAGCATAGTATTTAGCTTTTCATTTCATATTTGAAGCTTAGTATTAAATCTCAATCCTCCATAAGCATCCATAGTGCAAAAAGCTGCTGAGAGCTACACTCATTTGGGACTTGGAGAGGAGAGGAACAAGGGAGGAGCAACTATGAGCATCTTGATTAGCTATTTCATTTTATGTTTATATGCTTTCTATTTCATGCTTAATATCTCTCTTGATATGCCTGTTTAGGATAATCTTTTGTTGCTAACACTAACGTTTGTTTCTTGTGCTCTTGTGTGTGTTGCCATCAAACAGATTTTCTAATCCTTTTTGCAGAGCATCATTTGGTGAACCCGACGTGAATCCAAACACCAAAAAGATCATTTTTTTTTTTAACCAATAACATGTTTGAATGTTGAAAATGTCACACAGGTTGCGATTTTGACACTGTTTTGGTGCGTTTGGCATTATTTTGGCGCTATTCCCCCTGTTTCAGTGCTTTTCCCTTCTCTGTCTTTCCCTTTCTTTTAATACGTTTGTGTTAAATAGTGCCTCTGTTCAAACGCAGACTAGCGCTATTGTAACAAAACGTTGTACAAATCACCTTGTAACCAAAAAAAATAAAAAATTAGGCTTGTAGAAGCCCACCAAATAGGCGGATTTTACTAACTATTTTTCTCTTTTGTGCAGATTTAAATTAGATTAAAAAGTAGATTTATATTTTTTACTAACTTGTTTTTTGAAGTTGGTTTTAAAAATGAATTCACTTTTTATTTTGGTTTAAAATTAACTTCACATTTCAAATTTGGGCTTTTAAAAAAAGAATCACACATTTGTTTGGGGCTCTTAAAAAGAATTTCATTGTTCCAAGGTAAAAAGAACCACAAATTTACACAAAAACAACTTTTTTTTTTTTTTTTTTTTTTTTTTTTTGCAAGTTAGGAAACAAACTTCATTTTGGTGCTTAAAATAAACAAGGCAAAATTTATTTCTTGCATCAAGATAAAACTCACAATCCACACTTCCATTTTTGGTGCAAATAAAATTCACAATCAACTTGTCTCATTTTTAAAGCAATCTTACTTCATGCAAACGTGTTTTTCATTAAGTTGACCAGGATTTTCAAATTCTAGTTTACTCAAACAATTGCCTTTGAAAATTAAAAAGAACACCATGATTGTTGGAGCAACATCTCCAAATAGTTAGATCACATTGCAATGATAGATTAAAAAGAACAAGTGTTTTTCGTGCTTGGCACACTTGTGCAAAGAGTTGGTCGAGTGGTCCTACTTCTAACACACACTATCCTCTCCCTTGGCTTTCGTGGTCCTAGGTGCAAGAGAAAAGTGTTAGTAACGCTCAAATTTTATCTTTTTAAGAGAGGCCTGCCAAGGGATCGATACTCTTGGGAACGACCTCGAGCGGTAAATCCTTCGAGCCGCTATAGAAATCAGGTGAGAGCGAAAGCTGTAGCCTTGGGTATAGCTGTTCCTACAGTGTAACTGGCCGAAAGGACAAATGGGCCCCACCACCAGTTACAAGGCTCTTAAGTGAGTCACTGCAGAATGAACTTATGTCCAAAGCCATCGAACATGACTAAACACCTTTAAGTAGTAGCCCACCTGTTCTATTGATTGAGGATATTTGAGGTATAATTTAGTGCAAGAGCATAGATGGTTTTGCTCCCAAGATACTCACCATACATATTTCCTTGAGTAGAAACATAGCTTTTTGAAAAGTCACTTGTGGCTTGATAAAAGTGGTGACTCCCCCATCATAGGGATCATCTATTTGTTATGCTCGTGCAAGACTTAGTATATCACATCCTTACCTGCCATGGCGGGATTCATAAGGTATGTAGTACCAAAGTCGAAGAAATATCAAGATGTGGGCTAAATTTATCACAACTGGCCATTTGACCTTAGGGATAAAAAGTGTTTGAAGTGTGTTCGTTTTACAGACCTAGTGCGAATTGAGCCGACTTCAGGTTTTGGAAATACACCTTAAAATAAATCTAAAGGAAGGGTCAAAAACAAGTCCAAGGATTGGGTTGATCTAGACCCATACTCATTTGTGCCTTTGAGGCTACAATCTTGTGTTTGTGTGCTTGCTTTGTTTTCTTGTCAAAGAAAAATCAGAAAATCAATCCCAAAAACAAAGTATTCATCCAACATCTGTCAACACAACCAAAAATACCAAAAACAAAGTGCAAACAAACAAAGAGTCAAACATTTATGACCATTCTTCACATCTTGCGAAAGAAGAAGTGTCATCAGAATATTACCTTGAAAAGAAGACCATTAAGCTCAAAGGCTTTGATCAAAAGGAGGAAATTCTTCTATCTCAATAGACAAATCTTTGTCTCACATAGAGTCTTTCTACATCGCATGCGTCTCTATCTTCAAGGTAAAACAAACGAGTTTGATTCCGAATCATTGAACCGCAGAGCTTTTATGCAATATAGAGCTCTGAGTTATCACAAGAATCAAGGAGGAAAGATTAATCCCAACTTCTTCCCAAACATCTGTATCACCTACAACACAGCTCGAGAAATGCCACCAACGCCTGAAAGGGAAGAAGTAGAGTTTGTTCCATTTATAACACAAAGTTTTTATTAAAGTTGAAAACAAAACATCCATCATCTCATTCATACATCATTTTTCCATCATCAATCCATCCCAAAACTCTCAAAACATTAAGAGGTGCTTGTCCCAAGATTCCTTTTTTAGATATTGCTTGAAATCAAACACATCACATCACTTTTTAGATTGTTTCTACATCTAGGATAAGCTCATCCTAAGAGACACATCTACGCAGGTTAAAACTAGTTCATGAGTGAATCCTCTCATTACTAGGTAGTCAAAATCTGTAACACATCTCAGATTTCTCTACACCTTATCACATCCAAACTCATCAAAACAAACAAGCAATTCAAAGAAAGAATTCTGGTTACATTTACCTTTAGAGTGCTAGAGATCTACAATCCACTAATCATCCATCTTTCATCGAACAACTCATCATCATCTTCAATCAACTTCAACACAAACTTGCAAACAAAATGGCTCAAACCCGATCGCGATCAAGGCAACGAGAAATAGAAATTGAGGAAGAAGAGGACAACCTCAATGAATTTCAAGAAGCACTTGGAGGAAATGTAAATGATGAAAACCCAAGTAGTCCCACTCCTTCAACAATCGAAAGGGTTCGGCATAACCCTCACTTTAACAGATTATTTGATGAAATTCTCAGGAGCAATGCCGATGCTCACTTCTTAAGACTTGCTCAAGAAGGAGCCAAACTCCCCTCAGACTTTGATCTTGCCCAATTAAGACAAGCATCAGAAAGACAAAGTCGCCATGAGGAGGAAAGACGTAGAGATCCCATCAGATATAACATCCCTCGAGGTAACCCACCACCTCCTCCTCCAAATGAAATGGAGATGTTGCGGCAACAAGTCGCGAATCTCGCCCAACAACTTCATAGTGGTGTTAAGACCAATCAATTTTCACTTAACGACATCTGTTCCTATCCGTTTGATAGGAATCTTTATATGCCACCCTTTCCACGCGGGTTTGAAACACCCAAATTTGAAAAATATAGAGGAAAGGGGGATCCCCGTGATCATGTCCGAGAATTTCATTCTGCTTGTCTTGAAGTAGCTTATGAGGACACATACCTAATGCGCCTTTTTCCCCAAAGCTTGGGAGGAACAACCACATCATGGTTTTCCCGACTTCCAGGTGGCATTAGAACATTTGAGGAACTCATCCAGAAGTTCCTATCTCATTACTCTTATAATATTGAACGCGACATCACCATGGCTGATCTATGCAACACCAAACAAAAACCAGGTGAATTATTCGCAGTATTCCTGCAACGATGGCGCCAAATGTCTAGCAGACGTTCTCTTCAGTTACCTGAACGAGAACTAGTGGAAATTTTCATTTCCAACTTAAACGAAGAAATGGAATTTCACCTGGATGTCAAAGACACAGACTCTTTTAACGATATGATCACCAAGGGTATAAAATGTGAAAGGGCACTCATCAAAAAAGGACTCATCAAAATCTTTAATGAACCAAAAGATGCTCCTCGCCCGCGCTTCAATAACGATAAACCGAACTTCTGGAACAAGAATAAGAACATCGTCAACGATGGAGTTGTGGATGCTCGGACTGTCCAAAATGCACAACCTGTGGTTCAGTTTGCAGGACAAAATCCTCCACCTCAAAATAATACACATGGTCCTCCTAATCAAGGTCGCATCACATCTCAGGATGAACCAAGACCTCGTCCACAAAAACAAAAACGCACTTACACTCCCTTAGGGGAACCCATTGAAACAGTGTTGCGACAACTCCTCTCTCAAAATTTGGTCACTCTACCTAAGCTATCAAACTATGAGCCTCAAGTCAAACCAGCATGGTGGAGAGATACTGAACATTGTGAGTTCCATCAAGGAAGAGGACATAAGACAAGTAATTGTCATCGATTGAAAGATCTCATTCAGGATCTTATTGACCGAGGAGAAATTGAAATTGAAGGACATGACCCAAAAACAACCAATAATGATCATCAGATGTTCAAGAATCCACTTCCATCACAAGATCAAAGGGGTCCTTCCACTTCCAGACGAGGTCCTGATACCACTGATTATACGCAGGCTGCGTATAATTACACTGTCAATCACCTGTATGATGCCAGTGAACAAATTGCAACTATCACCTTCAAAAATCCCACCTCAAATTGCAATGTTGTTACGCGTCGCGGCAAAGTTACCATCAAGGCAGCTCCACAAGGCACCACCTCCATCCCAAAGCAGTACAATCTTGTGGAACAATTAGACAAAACCCCTGCACTTATATCCATTTTGGAGCTTTTGCGTCTGTCACCCTCTCATAAAACAATCTTGGATCAAGCACTCCAAGAGGCGTCAGTCCCTGCAAATCTAAATACAGACCAATTTCAAGCCATGGTTGGAAGTCTAAAGTCATCACCTTGTCTCACTTTTTCTGAAAGTGACAACTCTTCCTTCCAGCAACCTCATAACGCCTCACTCCACATTGAAGGCTTCGTCAACCAACACAGGATCAAGCGATTCTTGATCGATAATGGAGCAGGCCTAAACATTTGCACACTACAGTTGGTCACAGCATTGGGATATGCAATAGAATCAGTGGATCCTCGTAAGAAGATCACCATCAAAGCCTATGATGATGCAGAGCGTTCATCCAAAGGAGCTGTGGTACTACCAATCCGAGTGGGCCCTGTGGTAAAGCATATCATTTGTCAGGTTCTGGACCTTCCTCTGCCATATAATCTATTATTAGGGAGACCTTGGATACATGCCATGCAAGCCGTTCCATCTACCTACCATCAATGTATCAAGTTCCCACATAATGGTGCAGAGATCACAATCCTGGGCGATGCAAATCCCTTTGCATTTTGCCATAATATCAGCCATCAACCAGAAATTACTGTTCCTAATAATAGGGAAGCCATTTCCTCCACATCATATGTAAATCCCGCCTCTCTTGCTAGTTCAAACACCCCTATACCCAAGCAAGAAAAGCTTAAGATGAAAATCGCAGAGGAAGGTCCTGGAGAATACAACTTGAGTCAGCTCTTTTGTGTGGGACAAATGCCCACTTCTCCTAGAACACATGGTAAACCACAGCAGTTGCTCCAGCAACCACTAATCACGCCTCCATGTGCCTTAACGCCTTTCATTCTTGGAAAGAGTCAAGAGGAAGAGACACAAGATGAGGACCTGGCGGACTGGATCTATAAAGATCCCATCACCACTGACAAACCGCAAGTTACACTTCCTACGGAACAATATGGCAAAGGCCTCCTCATTATGCAAAGAATGGGATATGATGGTCAGAGTGCTTTGGGATACTGCAAACAAGGACGACACGAACCTCTACTACCAGAATTCAAGCCCAAAGGTAATACAGGCCTTGGCTTTGAAAAAGAGATCCTTCCTAAACTCAGATTCAAAGGAAAACCCAGCAAACCATTTTGCCCACCTACTGCAAAGAGGATACCTTTCATAATCAAAGCACCATCAAGCACTATCCCCACTGCCCCCTCAAGGCTCACAACTCCACCATCACCAATGTCACTCATCCCATCAAACGAACCAGTAATCCTATCAGCAACACCATTTGTAGCAGCAACTATATTGGAACCCGCAGTAGCATCTATGGCACCAGTAGTTCCAGCAGAAGCCACTAAATCACCATTACCAATACTTCCAGTGACAAATCCATTAAACCCCATCACAATTCCTGCAACACCGATCACTACAAGGATACATAAACCAATCACACCTGCCGTGTTTAACTCCAAAGACATCCCAGTATGGTATAGCAATCGGATGCTGGAGAGTGATTCAGAGACCGACTCACATGAGTGGGAATTCGATTCAGTGCAACTTAACACTTCAGATGAGGAAGACACATCACCACCTCCACCCCGCAAAGACATCCCTGTTTACGGAGAAGCACAGATAAAGACCACTTGGGTACCTGAGCTGGAAACATCTTCCACAGACCCTACGTCTCATCCTACGCCTGATTCTGACAGGGAGAGTACCATCAACGACCTTCACCACACCGTCTTAACCCTCACTGATACATCTCCCGCACTTAACTTAATCGATGAAGTAATGCCCATTATCCACCCTGAACTCATTGAATGGAACCAACCAAATCCCCCATGTCTTGACCTCTTCCAGAACGATGAGGCTATCATTGACTTTTTGGAATTAAGGGATAATCTACCAAGCGGGGATCACAAAGCTGGATTCGCCATTGAACTTAATAGCGCAGCATACTTCGGGGCGGATGCCAAACCCTTCAGCTGCAAAAATATAACATTAAAACATGGATCTTCCAGTGAAAACCACACTGTGGCACTGTTTGATCCAACAAAAGTAAAAAGAAAGAGCGTATCCAACGGTGAAAACCTCTCTGAGGCGCCTGAGGATGAAGGGTTTGACATTCTCCCTGCTAATACACAACAGGAACGATCAACGATCCTCATTGAGGAGACCAAAGAATACAATGTGGGGACTCCTGAAAACCCTCATATCATACATCTGGCATCTCTTCTCACTCCAGAGGAACAGCCTCAATTTATCGAGTTCTTCCAACAGCGTCAGATCAACTTTGCATGGTCATATGCAGACATGCCTGGGCTTGATCCTGATTTAGTCATGCATCATCTCACAGTAGCAAAAGGAGCCAAACCTATCAAGCAGAAGCTTCGTAAGATGCATCCTCAGATTGCCGTGCTAGTCAAAACAGAACTCAAGAAACTCCTGGATGTTGGTTTCATTAGACCAATTGATTATGCAGAATGGATCTCCAATATTGTGCCAGTTGGCAAACCAAAAGGGGGCATCCGCATTTGTACAGACTTCAGAGATCTGAATAAGGCATGTCCTAAGGATGACTTCCCTCTACCAAATATCGACATCATAGTAGATTTGACAGCAGGACATGCCATGCTTTCACTCATGGATGGCTTTTCAGGATACAATCAAATAAAGATCGCACCAGAGGACCAACATAAGACAGCCTTCACATGTCCATGGGGCACATACTGCTGGAATGTAATGCCTTTTGGTCTAAAGAATGCAGGAGCAACCTATCAAAGAGCAATGACCACCATTTTCAATGACATGATGCATACTATAATGGAAGATTATGTGGATGATTTACTAGCAAAATCACTTACTAGAGAAGGACATCTTCACATCTTAGATCAAATCTTTGATAGACTGGAACAATACCATGTTCGACTCAACCCAAAGAAATGTGTCTTCGGAGTGACCTCCGGGAAGCTTCTAGGATACATTGTCTCAAGCAAAGGCATTGAGGTCGATCCAACAAAGGTAAAAGCAATCATGGACATGCCACCTCCAAAGAATATCAGTCAGCTAAGGACACTACAAGGACGGCTTCAATCCATCTGAAGATTCATTGCACAATTGGCTGATAAGTGTCACCCATTCACACACCTGCTACATAAGAACATCCGCTTTCAGTGGGATGACAAATGCCAGCAAGCATTTCAGGCACTCAAAGATTATCTCATGAATCCACCATTGTTGATGCCACCAGATCCAAGTAGACCGTTGTTACTTTATATCTCAGTGACAAGTACAGCATTAGGTGTATTACTGGCACAACATAATGCAGAAGGCAAAGAGTGTGCTGTATACTACATCTCTCGTACACTGGTTGGCTATGAACTCAATTACACACCTATTGAGCGAGCTTGCCTAGCAGTAATCCTGGCAGCCACTAAATTGCGGCACTATCTATTAACACACAAGGTACAACTCATTGCAAAGATTGATCCACTCAAGTATTTACTCAGCAAAGCAGCATTGACAGGTCGCTTGGCCAAATGGGTAATGATTCTAAGTGAATTTGACATTGAGTATGTGGACCGTAAAGCTATCAAAGGTCAAGTTATTGCAGATCAGTTGGCCGATGCACCTCTCATAGGTGATCATCCTCTCATTTCCAATTTTCCAGATGAAGAGATATTCATGATTACAGAAGCACAGTCATGGAAATTATACTTTGATGGTTCATACACTAGGCATGGCTCGGGGGCAGGCATTCTGTTTATCACACCTCAAGGTGATAGCATCCCGAAGTCTTACAGGCTCACATTTCCATGCACAAACAACATAGCAGAGTATGAGGCCTTGATCACAGGACTCAGATTAGCCATACAATGGAAATTAAAAGAATTGCAAGTATATGGCGATTCCCAACTAGTCATTCGACAAGCAACAAATGAATATCAGACCAAGGATGATAAACTCATGCCATACAAGCAAATGGTGGACAATCTAAAGACATCATTTACTACTATCACTTTTGAGCAGATACCAAGAGATCAGAATCGAGCTGCTGACGCTATGGCTACCATCGCATCTCTACTAGATCTTCCACAGAATTCAACACGCTACGAGTTCTTGGTAGAATAGCTTTGGATTCCCGCTTATGATATCCCCGAATCCGAAATGATATGTCGCCTTGTCGGTTCTGAATCCCCATGGTATGGTGAGTTCTACACTTATCTCCGTGATCACACCCTTCCTCCCAACCAATCAAATAATCAACGTAAAACCTTCATTCGCCAAACTGCTCGATATACCATTATTGCTGAAACCCTATACCGACGTAGTCTTGATGGTACTCTCCTTCGATGTCTGGAACAAGATGAGATAACAAAGGCTTTGGAAGAGGTACATGAAGGAATTTGCGGGACTCACTCAAGTGGTCCGTCACTAGCCAAGAAACTCATGCGAGCTGGATACTATTGGCCATCTATGGAAAAGGATTCCTACTACTTTGTCAGGAAATGCAAGAAATGTCAAGTTCATGGTGACCTGATACATGCACCAGCACAGGAACTACAACCAATCACAACACCATGGCCTTTTTGTCAATGGGGCCTTGACCTTGTGGGTAAAATCCATTCATCTTCATCCAATGGCCATAAATTCATTATTACCGCCTGTATATGGTGAAAATGGATAGCAATAAACAACAATATTGAAAGGCTAAATGAATTCAACCACCAAACCCTAGCCTAACAATGAACAAAGATCCACCATAACATATGAAGATAACCTAAGACAATGCAAAATAACTCAATAAATCACAAAGATTATACCATCACATGTCCACTAGGGTTTTTGATCTCCATTCTTCCTATCTCCATTGATCTTGTTTGATATGCTTGCTCTCAGATTTTTGTATGCACGAGAGCTCAACAAAGAACGGAATGTGGTTGCAAGTAGGATCGTAGTGTAGCCAAGTCCTCCAAAATCAGTCATTAGGGTCTTTGGTAATGAAGAAAGCATCTCCTTAAATAGAAGACACAATAGAAAATGGAGGGTTAAGATTGAGAGGTGTAAAAAGAGAGGTCGGCTAGGATTAGAGGGTAGGTATAAGAAATACCAAAATAATGAAAGGGGTAGGTAGTGTAGGAAATAAGAGATGAATGACATGTGTCATGTGTAGAAAAGGTTAATGAATTAATTAAATAAATAAAGATTTATTTAATTAATAGAAGAAGTAGGGTAATTAAATAAATAAAATATTTATTTAATTTAGGAAAGGGATAATTTAAATAAATAAATGTATTTATTTAAATGAGAAATAAGGCTAGAAGAGGATAAATGAATTAATTAAATAAATAAAGATTTATTTAATTAATAGAAGAATTAAGCTAAAGTAATTAAATAAATAAAATATTTATTTAATTAGACTGGACAATTTTGGGTGTCTACATTTTGCCCCTCTTTGAGACAATGCGGCTTGTCGCGTTGTTTCAAAGAAGATAAGATGAACTGATACAGAGTTGCCCCAGGATGGGAATGATATGCCCCCTCGAGAGATTGGATGAAAAAGTCTGGAAAGATTGCAGACAATCTCGCGATAAGAAAGATGGGAAAGAATGGACTGATTGGATAAAGTGACAAGGTCACGGGATGAGGAATACTGACTCGGGAAAATGAAGGCGAGGGCTAGGGTAGGCTATAAGATAAACCACGGGCAAAAGACATCCTCATTGTCATCCACACCCATAGAAGATCACAGTGCAGAGCGAGAAAAGAGCAGCAGCAGTCAGCAGCGATGGCATTCGTTCATAGATTCGATCGTGTCCGCCGATTCCAGCGACCAGCCGATGCAGGAGAGCCGGTAAGTACCCGAAAACCTCCTCGTACTTTCACGCATTTCAAGTTTTGTCATTAATGCATGTTTAGGAGCAATAAATGCGCTAGAAATAGGGTAGTTTAAAAGTGAAAAAACGCGCAACCGCGTCTGTGTCAGCGCCAGGCGCGTCTGTGTCCAACAGGCGCGTCTGTGTCGGGTCCAGGCGCGTCTGTGCCTGTAACCGCGTTTGTGAAATGTAGTAGCGTCTGTGCTTTTGAACAGCGTTTATGTCATGCAGGGACGTCTGTGATCCCTGGTCGCGTTTATGTCTGGCATAGGCACGTTTGTGTTTAGAAAGCGCGTCTGTGTTGCAGAGGCGCGTTTGTGCAGTCTATAAGCGCGTTTATGAGTTAAAAGCGCGTGTGTGTTGAAAAAAGTGCGTTTATGTGTTTAAATGCATGGTTTTAGTCCTTTAGGTCAAATCGGCAGTTCTGTGATGAACATACGCTGTCGATTGGATAAGCTGCTGAGAGGATACACTCAAGCAGGTCCTCTAGGAATACTAGGATAGATCAAGGCACTTTGTGATGAACAGGGAGCACCAGGATAAGCAGCACTTTGTGATGAACAGGGAGTGCGAATGTGAGTGACACTTTGTGATGAACAGGGAATGTCACACACGTAGTACTTTGTGATGAACAGTGAGCACTACTAGGATAAATAGCAACACTTTGTGATGAACAGTGAGTGTCACTAGGGTAGATAGCCATATGCATTTGGGTAGCGAGTAGCATTTTGTGATAAACAGTGAATGCCACAATAACTGACAAGATTGATTTGCTTGACTGCAGGAGTATTTGCCGATGTTGGAGTCACGGGAGAGATTCCCATCGACTCAGAGACTGCGTCCAGAGTTGTCCATCCAGGACATGATTTCCATTGAGGAGATGGGTCTCACATATATGCTCTATGTGCCTGAGTTTCGGGCAAACATGGGGTTGCTGACTGCATTGGCCGAGAGATGGCACTCAGAGACATGCACGTTTCACCTGCCGATGGGTGAGATGACAGTGACACTAGAGGATGTCTACAGGATACTGCATATCCCCATTGATGGAGAGTTGATCCCCTACGACCGTGACGGTGACAGGGAGGCCTTGAGACGGGTTTTTCAGGATCCTGAGTTGGAGATGAGAGCAGGGCATGTAGCCTGGGACACCATGACTGCCACAGGATTGGCATTGCCGGCAGTTATTGGGGGAGTTATCAGTGGATACCTGTGTCCAGACAGGGCCACACGAGGATTGGCAGTGGGCTGGGGAGGGGCCTTGGAGACGCTGATGGCAGAGCACACTAGGTATGCATGGGGGCCATGTGTCCTAGCACATTTGTACTATGAGCTGCATCAGTTTGTATACCACGGATCAGTGGGGCTGGGCTGCGGTGTGACTCTATTGCAGGTGTGGGCCTATGAGCACCTTCCAGTGACGAGGCCGATTCATTTCAGAGGCAGAGGACAGGGACAGAGTTTTGTTCATTTGTATGCCATGATCACATCCCAGCCTCGGATTGGGAGATTGGAGCACTGGAGGAGAGTCATTGATGACATTGATATGGTGATCTGGAGGCCGTACCTGGGGTGCGAGGAGTGGGGTGATGATGCACTGGAGCTACCCTACACCTTCCGGAGCAGGTACCTGATTGGGCGGACGCCCTATATATTAGAGAGACAGCTGGTGGATAGGGTATGCAGGCAGTATGGCCGGATTCAGAGGATGCCCCGAGGCTCGGGTATGTATGCCCGTACTGTTAGAGATCAGGTGCAGTTTGGCCCACTGCTATCTTATGATCAGGCAGTGATGCAGCTAGCAGAGATGATGCCGATGCCATGGGACATGTGGCCAGAGGTAGATGATGCAGGGATGGACGCAGAGTACTCTGCGTACTGGGCAGAGCATCCATTTCCGAGGTTGACAGATCCGGCAGAGCCAGTGGATGGAGAGGGTGGAGGAGATGATGAGGAGGGAGGAGGGGATGCAGGTAGGGGCCGGCGGAGGCGGAGGGGAGTGGTGGGAGAGAGACGGGTAGCACCTCGGAGGGAGGGAGGTCAGGAGAGAGCAGCTCCAGTGGTGAGAGGACGGGGTGGACTGCCCCTACAGGTGCCAGCAGCACAGGGTCCCCGAGAGGGACAGAGACAGGTACAGCCAGAGGGACAGAGACAGGTACAGCCACAGGTACCTATACAGGCACAGGGACAGGTGCAGGCAGAGGCACAGGGACAGGCACCTGTAGAGGGGGAGCCACAGGCAGGGGCGGAGAGCGGAGACTCCGAGGAGGATGAGGTGGTGAGGCTGCGGGAGATCTGCCAGGGCCAGGCAGATGAGATTGAGGATTTGGTTCGAGAGAGGAACCACCTCAGGATCAGGGTCCGAGACACAGAGCGGGAGAGGGATCAGGCCATCCAGAGATATACCGAGGCCGAGACAGCTCTGAGGGCAGGTAGGCGGGCAGCAGAGGATGCAGGGGCAGGCTACGCCTATGTTTTGCGAGCGGGAGAGGAGATCGCCTACTGGAGGGATCTATATTATGCAGCCGTGCCAGCGGAGCAGCGGGCTAGGAGCTTCCAGAGGTCGTCGCGCACAGCGACGGCTACGGGAGGGAGCCGCAGGAGACAGGCATCCAGCGGTGGAGTCATGGGGCCTCCACCACCACCAGAGGGACAGGGGGATCCAGGGGCAGGGCCATCTACAGCTCAGACTCCGTCGAGGCGAGGTGGCTCCGAGGGAGGGAGTTCCTCATAGCTATAGTGGGCTCCCATTGTATCAGTAGATGTATCATTGTTGTATTGTAGACACCTGCGGGTGATTCTTTTGTAGCCATATGATTCTTTTGACATCATTGTATTATGACACATTTGATTGATTATATATATGAGATGATTCATCTTTTGCGGCAGCTATATGCATGTGTACCTTGTGTGATGAGATGTTCTTATGTGATGCATGTTTTATGATATGGATGCTTATATGATGCAAGGCCATATATTTTTGTTCTTTTATGTTGTATATGTGATGCATGATGCAAATGAAAATGTATGTGATGCAAATGATTATTTATATAATGAAAATGTGAGATGTGCTAACATGTGTTGTATGCAGGATGTGATGCCATTATAATATCTATATGTATGAAATGCTTATATGTGGTGATGCAGGTGCAACTATATGAAATGCACATGTTTTTGGTGTGTCATTATACTCAGTCATGTGATAGCGGGCTACGCGGACTCGAGAAGGACAATGGAAGTCAATCAAGAAAGGGGGATGGAAGACAGAAGATATGAACGTGAAAGAGCTTCTTGTGCGTTATCATCATTGAGCTTTATTATGGCAGAATAGGTTATGACAATCGAGGCATATGTTCGGCCCAGAAAGTCATTGTACCTGTTTGCATGGAGATAAGACAGTCACAAACAAGGAATGCCCCAGTTCACACTAGACTCACAGTGTCCTCATATCCTTGGACAAGTCATAGTATTACTAAAAGACAATCCACAGACAGCAAATGCAAATAAGTGACGATACCCCATCCTCGCCTTTCTAGTCAAAGACATCCTGGAGATAGAATCTCTAGTCAAAGACATCCCGGAAAAGCTAAAAGACATGTCACCAAAAAGATAAAACCAAAAGAAAACCAAGACTCGACACCCACATCCACTGTAGTCTTCAAGTTTGTGTCTCTTGTCACTTGTTTAAGTCAAATTTTGATTGTGGTCACAATGTTCACTTTCACAAAAAGGATAGATAGCACTGAACCATATGTTGTCTGAGTCTGTTAAAAGATTTGATTTTGTTGAAGCCCATTGTTGCTGCTGTGTCTCCTTGGAAACTGACTGAATCCATGAAACTGATACCTTATTGTGGAGAAGATGGAACTTTATTGCGGATCTGCGATGCAAAATGTTGCTTTATTGCGAATTGTGCGCGGATAGACTGAAGAGAGCTGAAAGAAACTGTACTCCTCGAAACATGTGATGTTCTCAGTTCCACACCCATTACTAGACGCAGGAATTGGCCGTAGTCACAGATAGGATCTGATTTATTATGAATGGCTAACCAATCTCGGGTAGATCAATAACAAGCCATGATGGGAATGGGTAAGTTTATTGTGAGTGAATTGGTCGTGATTGTGTGCGAAGTGAAAGAATGAAAGGGAATCCTGAAAGAGGGAGGAGCAAAGTCCCTACGCATGGCGCTGGTGACCCAGTTTTCACCATGGTACTTGCCCAGGGCGCCACCGAAGTGGTTTTCACCGTTGGACGAAATTATTTCTCTTTACTTTCTTGGATTTTGCAATTTTTTTTTTTTTTTTTTTTTTTTTTTTTTTTTTTTTTTTGTATTTTTTTTTTGATTTTTTTGTATTTTTGCATTAGGATACTCAAAAAGAGCTTATGTGTAGAACCTGCGAAGGTGCATGCTATTGATAGGGTCCTCCAAAGATTCACCTTCTGTAGTTGAGAGCTGATATGCCCCAGATCCATATGCTGCTGTGATGATGTAAGGACCAAGCCAGTTGGGTTCAAATTTGCCCTTCTTTTCTCTATCTTGCTGATTCTTGGGGTTCTCTCTGAGGACTAAGTCACCTACCTCAAATGTGCGAGGCTTGACCTTGTGATTGTAACTGCGACTCATTCGTTGTTGGTAAGCCTTGAGATGATTAAAAGCAGTGTGTCGTCGTTCCTCCAACAGTTCTAGTTCTTGTAAGCGAGAGACCCTGTAGTCTTCATCATTGATTATGTTTCTCAAGGAGACCCGTAAAGAAGGTAACTCGACCTCAATAGGCAAGATGGCTTCAGCACCATAGACAAGTGAGTAAGGTGTAGCTCCTGTAGGTGTGCGGACACTGGTACGATATGCCCAAAGTGCGGGATTGAGTTGGACATGCCAGTTACGGCCAGCGTCGTCGACTGTCTTTTTAAGTATTTTGAGGATTGTTTTGTTAGACGCCTCAGCTTGGCCATTACCTTGGGGGTAATATGGTGTGGAGAAACGATGAGAGATATGGAATCGCTCGCAGAGTTCATGAACATCCTGATTCTTGAAAGGACGCCCGTTGTCGGTAATAATGGAAGTAGGAATCCCGTATCGGCAAATGATGTAATTCAGGATGAAAGTAGCGATTTGTTTCCCAGTAACTTGTGTGAGAGGCACGGCTTCAATCCACTTTGTGAAATACTCTGTGGCTGTGATAATGAATTTATGTCCGTTGGAAGAAGGAGGGTGAATCTTGCCTATGAGATCGAGTCCCCACTGACAAAAGGGCCAAGGAGATGCAAGTGGCTGTAGTTCTTGTGCTGGTGCGTGTATGAGGTCTCCATGAATTTGACACTGCTTACACTTCTTGACAAACTGATATGCATCTTTTTCCATAGTAGGCCAGTAGTATCCAGTCCTGATGAGTTTCTTGGCCAAGGTAGGACCACTAGTATGCGGACCACATATCCCTTCATGCACTTCTCGTAACGCAATCTGAGCTTCGTCACTCTCTAAACATCTAAGGAGGGTGCCATCTAGACCTCGTCGGTATAGGATATCAGCTAGGATAACGTATCGGGAGGATTGGCGGATGAAAGTGCGGCGTTGGTTGTTCGATAAATCGGGAGGTAAAATGTTGTCGTGAAGGTATGTGAATATGGAACCATATAACTGGGATTCAGGACCAACAACACATATCATTTCCGTGAGAGTGATCTCATATGACGGAATCAGCAGGTTGTCAACCAGGAACTCATAATAGGTCTCATTTTGTGGTAGGTCAATGAGTGAAGCAATTGTAGCCATGGCATCAGCAGCGCGATTCTGTTCTCTTGGTATCTGCTCAAACTCTATCTTTGCAAAGTGTTGTTTCAGATCATCTACCAGTTGTTTGTAAGGCATTAGCTTTTCATCTTTTGTTTGATAATCATCAGTTGCTTGACGGATGACAAGTTGAGAATCGCCAAAAACACGAAGTTCCTGGATCTTCCACTGAACTGCAATTCTTAACCCCGTTGTTAATGCCTCGTATTCCGCTATATTGTTGGTGCAAGGAAATGATAAGCGGTATGACTTTGGTATAGAATCGCCTTGGGGAGTTATAAAGAGTATACCCGCTCCTGCCCCGTGCTGTGTGTATGAGCCATCAAAGTATAGTTGCCATGGCTTTGCAGGTGATATTGTTAGAATGGACTCATCTGGAAATTCTGACTGTAGAGGAACATCATCTATCATGGGAGCATCTGCCAGTTGATCTGCAATGGCTTGTCCTTTGATTGCTTTTCTGTCCACGTATTCTATGTCGAATTCACTCAAAATCATTACCCACTTGGCCAGTCGCCCAGTAAGTGTAGCTTTGTTGAGCAGATATTTTAGTGGATCAATTCTGGCAATCAACTTGGTCTTGTGAGTGAGCATATAATGTCGTAATTTTTGTGAAGCGAAGACCACAGCGAGACATGCACGCTCAATTGGTGTGTAGTTGAGCTCATATCCCACCAATGTGCGACTGATATAGTAGACTGCTTTTTCCTTGCCGTCAGGTATTTGCTGTGCTAGTAGTGCCCCCAGTGCTGTTGGAGTAGCTGATATGTAAAGTAGCAATGGTTGATTCGGAATTGGTGGCATCAAAACTGGCGGGTTCAAAAGATAGTCTTTAAGTGCCTGAAAAGCCTGTTGACAGTTCTCGTCCCATTTGAACTTAATGTTTTTGTGTAGCAGGTGCTGGAAAGGATTACACTTATCTGCAAGTTGTGCTATGAATCTTCGTATGGACTGGAGTCTCCCTTGTAAAGACCGAAGTTGACTGATATTCTTGGGTGGCGGCATGTCCAAGATAGCCTTGACTTTTGCTGGATCCGCTTCTATTCCTCTTTTAGACACAATGAATCCTAGGAGCTTTCCGGAGGTTACTCCAAAGACACATTTCTTTGGATTTAATCTTACCTTGTATTTTTCCAGCCTATCAAAAGCAACTGAAAGTATGTCCAAGTGTGTATTTCTGTCTATTGATTTAACCAAAAGGTCGTCGACATAATCTTCCACCTTTACATGCATGAGATCATGGAAGATAGTAGTCATGGCTCGTTGATACGTGGCACCTGCATTTTTCAGCCCAAAGGGCATGACATTCCAGCAGAAGGTTCCCCATGGACAAGTAAATGATGTTTTATGTTGATCTTCAGGTGCAATCCTGATCTGATTATATCCAGAGAATCCGTCCATTAAAGATAACATCTCATGGCCTGCTGTGAGATCAACAATTAAATCAATGTTTGGTAATGGGAAATCATCCTTCGGACAAGCCTTGTTGATATCCCTGAAATCTGTACATATTCGGATGCTGCGATCTGGTTTGCTAACAGGCACTAAGTTGGAAATCCATTCAGGATAATCAATTGGGCGTATGAATCCGACATCTAGTAATTTCTCCAGCTCTGCCTTGACTAATAATGCCACCTGTGGATGCATTTTTCTCAATTTCTGTTTTACTGGTTTTGCCCCCGGTTTGACTGTTAAATGATGCATTACTAAGTCGGGGTCTAGTCCAGGCATATCAGCATAAGACCATGCGAAGTTGACTTGTCGTGCCTTAAAGAAGCTTATGAACCTTGCTTTCTCGGCCTCTGTCAATGATTGAGCCAAAAATATGTTGTGTGGACCCTCGGCTGTACCAATGTTTGTCTTTATAGTCTCCTCTACCAACATGGATGATTTTTCCTCGTATGATGCTGGGAGAATGTCAAGCCTTCCATCTTCGGGCGCCTCAGAGAGGTTTTCACCCTCAGATACGTCCTTTCTTTTTACTTTTTTAGAGTCAGAGAGCGCCACAGTGTGGTTTTCGCCATAAGACCCTTGTTTTGTCTTTATTTTCACATTTTTGCGACTAGAAGGCCCGACACCCTCACCAAAGTATGCCATGTTATTTAGCTCTATGGCGTATCCTGCTTTATGGTCTCCAAGAGGAAGATCATCGCGAATGCCAAGATAATCAACAATAGCTTCGTCATTTTGAAATGTATCGATCTGTGGTGGTCCATCCTGATCCCAGTCAATGAGTTGGGGGTGAACGAGGGGAAGGTCTTTAGTGTTTTTAGAATCCGCAAGGCTAATAGTGAAGATGTGGTTATATTCAGGTATGTCAAGGTAGTCATCGAGGTCGTCAATGGCACTCTCCTCATCAGTGTCGATCGTGAGTGAGTCCAAATTATCATCACTAGTAGCACCCTCAGGGACAGGTGTCCTCATCCTATGTGATCCTGACCTAGGGCCCTGAAACGAAGCTTGTGCGGGATCCTTATGGGTCGGTTCTTGACCAACTCTGAATTTCTTGTAAAACTCCTCCTCCTCTGTAGGTTCATCTGGCTCTCTAAATGTCTCATTAAGTTCATAATCGCTGGAGGATTTGTCTGAACCCCATTCCCACTCATTGGAGTCTGTGGAATAATTATCCTCTTGTTGAACTTCAGCCACTTTGACTTGCCATATCTGTTTTGTTTTCTTGTGTTGAATCTTGGGGTTTAGAAAACCAAGCCCCTTAGAGCGTTCCCTTCTTGTAGCTAGCTCAGGTTGTAGAGGCTCCATGACACCTTCTTTGCGTAGTCCGAGAGGACTTTTTCCATCATACCCGAATCTCTGCAGAATTTTGAAACCTTTACCATAGTTTTCACAGGGTATTATAATTTGATCATGTGTATCATCTTCAGCGTCCTTATATAGCATTTTATATAAACTTTCTTCCTCTAGTTCGCCCCATTTTTGAAAGACGGTAGGATCCCATTTGAGGAGCATGATGGAGATTTGCTTATTTGGATGTGGTCGCCCATATTCCTTGGGGGAGTTCATGACTTGTCGTAAGAACATTGTTTGATTCAGAGTGTATTCTCCCATGCCTTTGTCTTGAAACTTGGCTCTAAGTTCACCCTGTTTGGATGTCGAGGGCTTTAATGACTCAGGATCAATATATGCTGAAGAAGGAGTAGCCTCACGATTGCTGGGAATGATAATCTCAGTATGTGATCTCAAGTTATTGCAATATATGAATGGATTTGGATCACCATTGACCGTTACCTCGACTCCATTATGAGGAAATTTTATGCACTAATGGTATGTTGATGGGACCGCTCTCATTTCATGAATCCATGGACGTCCTAGCAATATGTTATACGTGAGGTCTAGATCCAGGACTTGACAAATCACGTCCTTTGTTACTGGCCCTATTCTGAGTGGTAAGATGACCGTGCCCTTGGACGAGCGCTCTTCATCATCATAAGCCTTAATAGTGATTTGGTTTGTAGCATTCACAGCTTTGTCAGAATATCCCAATTGTCTGATGGTGCTCAATGTACAAATATTAAGACCTGCTCCTCCATCTATCAGGACTCGTTTTATTCGGTGTTTATGTATGAAGGCTTCAATATGTAGAGGTGCATTGTGAGGCTGACTTATGGAGGCGTCATCGGCTTCTGTAAATGTGAGGGAGTGTGGAACGGATAGGTATCCCACCATGGCTTGAAACTGATCCACGTTTAGATCCGTAGGGACAGCAGTATCTCTCAAGGTTTTGTCAAGGACAGCTTTATGTGCAGGAGATATACGTAAGAGCTCAAGAATAGAGATGAGTGCGGGTGTTTTCCCTAATTGCTCTACAAGATCGTACTCAGGCTTAGTTAACGGAAGATTGGTATTCTTAGAAGAGGTTCCTGGCAATGTGATCTTACCTCGACGAGTTGTAACATGACATTCAGAGGTAGCTTCGGATGAAGATCCCACACCTTTTAGGACAATTTTAGGTCGCTGAGGAGGATTCTCAGGATTTTTATTTTTGATAGTAATGGTAGAAATATGATTGTCCATTGAGATGTGGTTAATAGTGGAATCATAATTGTAAGATGTTCTGGTGTAATTGGCTTGATCATCTGTGACTTTGCCTTTTCCCTTGTCATGTTTTGGGAATGGTTCCTTAAACACCTCATGCTCTTGGTTAGATGAATGTCCCTCAATCTCAATATCTCCTCTGTCAATGAGATCTTGTACAATGTTTTTCAATCGATGGCAATTACTTGTCTTGTGACCCTTGCTCTTATGAAATTCACAATATTCATCATCATTCCACCAATTCGGTTTTACCTTTGGTTCATATGGAGGAAAATCTGGGACCGTGATCACTTTGTTTGCTACAAGCTTTTTGAATACTGATTCAAGTGGTTCTCCCAATGGAGTGTACTTCCTTCGTGGTTTGGAAGCTGTTTGATTGTTCACTTGATTGTTGGTAGAATTTGATCCAGAAAAGATGAACTTTGGTCTCACTGTGTTAGCATCCACAACACCATCATTAACTGTGTTCTTGTTCTTGTTCCAAAACTTTGGTTTGTCTTTTCCCTTAAAGTCCTCTTTGTTTTCTTTGAATAGTTTGATAACTCCTTGTTCAATTAAGACTCTTTCTGTTGCTAGGCCCTTTTCAATGACATCCTTGAATGTAGACAAACAAGCTTTTCTGAGATCATAACCAATAGCCTTGTTAACATTTTGTGTGAACATTTCCACCATTTGTTTTTGCGGGATTTCACAAGAGCATCTGCTAGCTAAGTTCCTCCATCTTTGCAAAAATGACGCAAAAGATTCTCCTTCTTTTTGTCTCGTATTGCACAAGGTAGTAACTGAGACATCTGTTTCAATGTTGTAAGAGAAATGTTGAATGAATGCCTCTGCCAAGTCACCCCATGACTTAATACCAGGAGGTAATTGAGAAAACCATTCCATCGCTTGATCTCCTAAGCTCTGTGGGAACAACCTCATTAAGTATGTTTCTTCTGCCGCTACCTCAATGCAAGCTGTGAAGAATTGTCTTATGTGTGCCTTGGGATCTCCTCTCCCTCTATATTTGTCAAATTTCGGTGTTGTAAAGTGCGGAGGAAACGGAGGCATGGGAATGCTCTTATCAAAGGGATAAGGGCATATATCTCTCATAGTATATGTGGGTTTTGATGTGCCCATGTCTTCCACTTTCTTTTGTAGATCTCTAATTTGTTGCTCCAAATTATTTTTGGGAGGAGATGGATTTCTTGTAGCATATCCCATGTTTGAAACACCCATTTGAGGAGGAGCCTGTTGCATGTATGGATGATACTGATCGTAGACATGTCCATATGGAGGTCTATATTGTTGCGACATGTATGGAGCACTTGGCATAATTTCTTGTTGAGGAACCCCATATCTGTTTTGTGTGTATAAACCATATTCAATGGGCCTTTCATTTTCCATTGTGTTGCCCCCAATTTTGGCATGAGGTCTTCTTGTGTCAAAATTTTGAGGAAGTCCTTGAGTATCCATTTGTCTTGGTTGACCTATATCTTGAGCATGTGTTTGAACATAAGGCCTCCATGATGGTCTTTGAGTGTAAGTATCGTGCATTTGAGCTTGTGTATGTGGGATTGCTGGTTTCTGAAGCAAAACTGATGGTGACTCCGGCATCATATTATTTGGTCCTCCACTATTTGGTTGAGTTTGTTGTGAAGGTCTACTTTCCATAAGTTGAGATAAGTCAAAATCATGTGGTATCTTAGCTCCACTTTGTGCCATCATGTTTAGAAAGTATTGACGATCCCTCCTCATTATCTCTTCAACCAATCTATTGAATTGAGGATCCATTATAGATTCTTGTATGTCTGCTGATAGTATTGAAGAATTGTCCACATTATCATTGTGTGTAGCGTTGTGTATAGCGTTTGCGCTTTCCATATTTGGATTGTGTCTATAAACATTCATGTCTGGTAATGTAGTGTGCTCAGGATTGTAGAAGACATCATTGTCATACTCATAAGAACTCATGTTTACGGGTCCTTGAGCTTCTTTAGCTTTTCTCCTAGATTTTTGAAGACGGGTTTCAACCATGAACTAGGTGTTAGACCAATATGTGAGAGACTTAGACGAAAATGACAAGGGTATGTAAGACCAAGAGTTGTATGGAGTGTAAATGAATCTGAAGTTTACTTGCAATGTCCAAAGTGTAAGACCAAATATGTATGTTGTAGAGTAGGTGTGACTTCCAAAGAGGGGATAGTTTCTCTTGATGAGGTAAGCTGACCTTGACTCTAAGTAAGACCAAATGAGACCCAAAGGTAAGAAACCTTGATGAGGGATCACTTAGCAAAGTGTTGTAGTATGTAGTGTGTTGACAAAGTATAGTGAGGACAAGCAAGTGACTCTTTGACTCAAGTTTAGACAAGTATGACTGTAAAATGAGGTATGAAGCAATGGTGGACTGTGTAAGACCTTAGAACAGGCTGAATGCTAGATGAACCTGAAGAGATAACCTAGGAAGCTCAAGTGTGCCGAAACTGATTTCTTTGTTTGCTTGACTGTTAAACTTTTTTCAAATCCTGACACAGACGCCTCTGTATACTTCACAGACGCGGTTTTAAGACACAGACGCTATTCTGTTTGACACAAACGTGATTCTGAGATTTCCTGTTGATGTTTGCTAAGACTGACAATTTTTGCAATTGTGGACACAGACGCGCCTGTATACTTCATAGACGCTATTTCCAGACACAGACGTGTCTCTGTTCGACACAGACGCTGATAAAAACACAGACGCTATTCTGTACTTCACAGACGCGTTTATCAGACACAGACGCGGTTTTAACAGACACAGACGCGTTTCTGTAACCTTAGTGCAATCTTTCCTATCTGTGAATTTGTTTTGCTGTGACCAAATCTGATTTTTCGACTGTTTTTCGTGACAAGAGGACACAGTGTTGATGACCCAATGTTTGCAGACTGTTTAGACTCCAAAAAGTGTGTTGTTTGATGTAAAAAGTTTTTTGCATACACTTGAAGACACAAAAGACACAATGTTTTGCTGTTTTGTCTTGATTGTTTGAATGTTTATCATAAGTCAAGCACAATTCTTATGGCTGGCCAGGACAATAATTGTTGATCCCACATGGGGTTTTACCCCCGAGGCTACGCTATTCAGAGCGGATACTTAGATGCTTGACCTCACTGGCTCCACCCTCGGCACTCACTTCTCGGGTCAGCCAAGCATCAGTCCCCATGAAAACTCCCCATGGCGAACTTTGTATCTCTACTAAGAACCGTATGTGTGTGGGCCGCTACCAGAGGTCCGACCTCCTGCCTCAACAACTAGAAGGATTTGGGCATCTAAAACAATGAGGTGCTAGTAAGGGCATCCGCTCGTGTGGCCATACATGCGGCACTTTCAGCTCTGTAAATACAGAAGGCTCCCAGCCGGTAGGGGTTACGCCCTACAAATGATCAAATAAATTTGATCAAACGGGTTTATGGGGAGACATAGTGTCGGTATGAACTAATCAGCACACGTTATTCATAGTTTTCACCATGAATACATTTGATTATAGTGGTTTGGATGAGGTGGGTTTTCCTCGCTACCACTTGGGTCGTTCTCTTCTCACTAGTAGTCCTAATGACCACACGGGAAGACAGGCCCTCTAAAGAATAAACACAAAGAGCCTATTGCTCAAGACACAAAAGACAATGGTTCAATTTTAGTGCACCAATTGAAGTGTTTGCTAAGCTATGAAGACAAGGTACACAAATAAAATTACAAAACCCTAGCTAAGGCCCTGCAACAAAATTGTTAGTAGTTTGGGTTGTTTCAAATGATAACCCCTTCCTGCAAACACACAAGTTAGGTAAATTTTAAGAAAAACCCAAAAAGACTTTGTGAAAAGGGGCCTTCAACAAAAACGTATTTGCCTCCAAAGCAAGCTGCACA
This sequence comes from Cryptomeria japonica, assembly GCF_030272615.1. NCBI lineage: Eukaryota > Viridiplantae > Streptophyta > Pinopsida > Cupressales > Cupressaceae > Cryptomeria > Cryptomeria japonica. The sequence continues at coordinate 305,014,270 of NC_081409.1, forward strand.
AACCAGGTTAGCTAGATCTGCAAAGGTTAGCCAAAAATAAACCAGATCTGAAAACCCTAAGTACAAAATCCGAAAAGCCGAATCGAAAAACTTGAAACAAATTTGCAAAAACAGAATGCACAGACGCTGTTATACCAGACACAGACGCGTCTGTCCGACACAGACGCGATTCTGTGATTTGCAGACGTGATTTCAGAACACAGACGCCTCTATATTCTGCAGACGCGATCGTATGGTTCACAGACGCGATTCGGGATCACAGACGCGACTTTCGGAAACCTGCAAAAATAGAAAATGACAGAAACACAGACGCGATAAAAGATGTCACAGACGCCTCTGAAATACAAAAACGCGATCCGAACACTCGCAGACGCGAAAAAAACCTAAAATGTCGTCGAAATCGTCCGATCTGCAACTTCAAAAATGCAAAATCTGCAACAAAATGTTAAATGCAAAGGGACAAGAGTCCCACCGGGCGTGCCAAAATGTATATGGTGAAAATGGATAGCAATAAACAACAATATTGAAAGGCTAAATGAATTCAACCACCAAACCCTAGCCTAACAATGAACAAAGATCCACCATAACATATGAAGATAACCTAAGACAATGCAAAATAACTCAAAATCACAAAGATTATACCATCACATGTCCAATAGGGTTTTGATCTCCATTCTTCCTATCTCCATTGATCTTGTTTGATATGCTTGCTCTCAGATTTTTGTATGCACAAGAGCTCAACAAAGAACGGAATGTGGTTGCAAGTAGGATCGTAGTGTAGCCAAGTCCTCCAAAATCAGTCATTAGGGTCTTTGGTAATGAAGAAAGCATCTCCTTAAATAGAAGACACAATAGAAAATGGAGGGTTAAGATTGAGAGGTGTAAAAAGAGAGGTCGGCTAGGATTAGAGGGTAGGTATAAGAAATACCAAAATAATGAAAGGGGTAGGTAGTGTAGGAAATAAGAGATGAATGACATGTGTCATGTGTAGAAAAGGTTAATGAATTAATTAAATAAATAAAGATTTATTTAATTAATAGAAGAAGTAGGGTAATTAAATAAATAAAATATTTATTTAATTTAGGAAAGGGATAATTTAAATAAATAAATGTATTTATTTAAATGAGAAATAAGGCTAGAAGAGGATAAATGAATTAATTAAATAAATAAAGATTTATTTAATTAATAGAAGAATTAAGCTAAAGTAATTAAATAAATAAAATATTTATTTAATTAGACTGGACAATTTTGGGTGTCTACACCGCCACCGAATATTTCACCAAGTGGATCGAAGCTGTTCCACTTACCCAAGTCACCGGCAAGCAGATCGCCTCATTCATCCTCAATTACATCATCTGCCGGTATGGTGTGCCCATGTCCATTGTCACAGATAACGGTCTTCCTTTCAAAAATCAGGATGTTCGTGAGCTTTGTGAGAAATTTCATATCCAACACCGCTTTTCCACTCCCTATTACCCACAAGGCAATGGTCAGGCCGAAGCATCCAATAAAAACATATTGAGGATCCTAAAGAAGACAGTCAATGATGCCGACCGTGATTGGCATGTTCAATTGAATCCAGCGCTATGGGCATATCGAACTAGCATTCGGACCCCTACAGGTGCAACTCCTTATTCATTGGTCTATGGTGCCGAAGCTATCTTACCTATTGAGGTTGAGATACCATCATTACGAGTTTCCTTGCATAATCTCATTGATGATGAAGCATACAGAGTCTCACGCCTTCAGGACTTAGAGTTACTTGATGAGAAGCGACAAGCTGCATACAATCACCTCAAAGCCTATCAGCAGCGCATGAGTAGAAGCTACAATCACCGAGTTAGATCTCGTACATTTGAGGTAGGTGATCTTGTTCTTCGAGAGAATCCTCGCAACCAACCAAACAGAGAACATCAAGGCAAGTTTGAATTAAACTGGTTGGGCCCATATGTTGTCACTGCTGTATTCGGGTCCGGGGCATATCAGTTGGCTACTTCAGAAGGAGAACCGCTCGCAGATCCAATCAATAGCATGCACCTCAAACGGTTTTATACCTAAGGTGTACAAGGCATCAGGCTCCCCTGCATATCAGAAAATACCAAAAACATTCAGAAAAATGTCCTAAAGAAAATACCAAAAACATTCAGAAAAATGTCCTAAAGAAAATACAAAAACATTCAAAAAAGTAAAGAAAAATCATGCATCCAAACGGTGAACAACCACTCCGGTGGCACCTTGGGTAAGAACGATGGTGAAAACCTGGCAAACAGGCGCCACTCGTAAAGGCTATGGCTCCATTATCTTTCAGACTTGTGGCGATCACATCTACTTCATACATACATCCATCCATCCATCAACCATGGCTTGTTATTCCTCTGCAAATATTATAGTACTCCATACATCTTGCATCCCGCTTTTTCATAGTCATGTCTAAAACTGGGGGCAATGCCTTTAACCTATTGATGGAAGTGGATTCTACATTGTCTTATGATTCATTAAGTTCTTCATTCAAACAATCATCAAAAATCCAAAAACATTCAAAAATATCTCGCAAAAATACCAAAAACATTCAAAACAATTCAAAATCCAAAAACATCGACAAAACCATTGAAAAATCACACAAAAACATGGCAACACCTTGTACATACTCATCCATGCAGATACCAAAACAAACATTGCGACATACTTAACAAAATGACCATTTATCAATCAAACCAAACAACATCAACACTCAAAACTGTCTTCAACAAGGATGCATCCTTCCTTATCAAAACAAAGACAAGATGACATTTTCTTTGACAAGAAAATTATGTTAAGCTATCAAATACTTGGTTGATTCGTGAGTAATTCATTTGTTTATCTGTATCGGGATCTTTCAGCATTGTTTTGTATCGTTTGTGCATTATTTCCGATGAAGTTCTGGGGCATGTACTAATGGTGTCTACGTGGGAAGTTCACTAGGCTATGTGATCTTATGCCAAATGCAATCATAGATCACTACGGCTTGCTGACTACAGCGTATACCTCGACCATATGAGCATGAACCATTACCAAGGATCCATATTCTTTATTCTTTATGTATATATTGTTTGTTTGCAGGTACAATTCTCTTTCTTTGGTTCCTCCTACCTCATCCAAACTGGATAAAGGTTTTATCTCTTATTACAGTATGCACTTGTCTCAGGATATGATCAGCCTAAGATCAAGGAGGACGATCCAAGTCATGCATGAAAGGAGATAATCCTTGTCTATTCCGCAAGCAATACTCAGGTCAACTTGATCCATTATATCAAGTTGCTTGTATTAACTTGCTATATCAAAATCCATGTAAGAAATACTCTGGTCATCTTGAATCTTTATGTCAAGTTGCTTGTATTTTCTTACAACATTTTAAAGCTCAATGATGAAAAATAAAGCACCATGGATCGTCATTCCATCTCATCTGTATATATTGCATTTCGTTGCATTCCATCCATCCATACATTCATAAATAGCTGCATATCATTCATACTAGTAATGACAATGGATACTCTATTTTCCTCTTCTTCCATAGGAATGTAATAGGTTCTCCATTTCTTCTATTTAACATTGAACCCCCCCCACCCTCCCCATCTCGATAATCAGCATCACATATCCTTCATCGCTTCCCATCCTCACTCATCCACAAAATTAAGCCAGTTACTCTGTCTACACAGATACATCGACTCCCACACACCTAGACTATCAACAGATACTCTGATCAAGTATCTTCGGGTCTCAACAGGTAATCGATCATGGTAATCCTAGACTACATCAGGCATTTATCATAATGACCTAGTCTCAACGGGGCTGCCATGATTCCCCACAGCCATCCATCACACGCACACACTATCAATTGATCAACCAATCAAACACAATCCAACGGACAATTACATCAATTGTCTACGTCTCAACGAGTATTTTGCTTCATATACCTTGACTTCATCGGGCAATTACATCAATTGTCTAAGTCACCATCAGGTCACTTTGATTCACTTACTCAGACTTTATCATGTTCAAGCGACCAACTGACATCAACTGTCACGCTTTGACTTGACCGGGGCAATTCAACAGATTGCACCAGATTGTCCAACCAATTTTGATCAATTGTATAGCATCAATCAAAACCCCACACTACATTTGCTATGTATCTCTTGCATGACCTCAGGGTACTCGCTGGCTTGTTGTTTCTTCATATTCACTCCATTTTCTCCCATTCTTTCATCATTAGTTCTAATTTCTTCTATTCTACCTCCCCTCCGCTTTTCATTCTTTTTCGAGAGATCGCCCGATTTTTCAAAAAAAATCGGCCCATCCCTCGAGGGGGCATACCACCCATTAAATTTACATTTTATGGGGCATTTCTTCACACCTATTTTTCTTTCTTTGAAACGATGCGATAAACCGCACCGTCTCAAAGAGGGGCAAATGTAGTCACATAAATCTGTCCACTTAATTAAATGAATACTTAGTATTTATTTGATTATTTAACCATCAATTAATAATTAATTAAATTAATATTTAATTAATTCATCTTAACCCTCTTCTCCTATTAATTAAATAAATTATTCAATTTATTTGATTTAATTCACTTAACCAAATTCAGACCATTAATTAAATAAATAAATCATATTTATTTAATTAAATCTTCTCTCACATTTAAATAAATTAATATTTATTTAAAACCCCCAAAATCCCACCTCTCACATTTAAATAAATAAATCATTTATTTAAAATCACCTTTATCCTCCACCCACTTGTATTTTCCTACAAAAGCAAGTTGCACAACTATTTTAAATAAATTATTTATTTAAAATCCTATTTATCCTCACCCACTTGAAACCTTTAATGGTTTCCCTTAAAGTATTCAAACTTGATGGCTTTAAAGTCTTCAAACTTGATGGCTTCCTTCTATAGTCTTCTTAAGACTTTAATGGTTTTCCTTAAAGTCTTCAAGCCTTTAATGGTTTCCCTCAAAGTCTTCAAGCATTTTAATGCTTTATCTTCATTTTCTCATTTAAATAAATTAATATTTATTTAAATATTTATCCAAATTCAACTTACACCATTTAATTGAAATAAATGATTTTATTTTAATTGAAAATACCAAAATTTCTCCCACTTGCATTTTCCTACAAAATCCACTTGTATGCCTAAACCCCTTCTAGATTCTTCTAAACCCTTCCTAATTAGCCTAATCCATCCCCTAAATATTGTCACATTCCTAAGCAAATTGGAGTCACTTCTCAAAGACTCCAAAGTCTTTGAAAAGCAATTAATGCTTTGTGTGTTCAACAAATTAACCCTCAAAGTCTTGGATAACCTTTGAAAGCTTCCAACCTTCAACCACTAAATGGCTCAAAGTCTTTGATAACCATTGAAGGCTTTCAACCTTCAACCACTTAATCCCCAAAGTCTCCAATAACCATTAATGGTTACCTCAAACCCTCCCACATGGTTAAAACATTTGTTTTGACTCAACCTCTACCCAACCCAAAGGTCTCATCAGGCCATTAATGCTTTGACCATGATTATCTCTTAAACATTTGCACAAAGGTTTATCCTTGGATTAACTCTTAATCCAATGGGTAATCTTAATTTAGACTTGACCCTTACCTTCTAGATAACCATGAGGTCTTCTCAGGCCTTTAATGCCTCCAACCTCTTCTCTCAACCCAATCCTATGTTGAAACTTGTCACCATTTTATTGGTGCCAATTGTGCACATGGATCCCCAACTTTCAATCCTAACCCTTGTTAAGATTGCTCAATCTTAACCCTTCATTTCCCTATTTCTTCTATAAATAGAACCCTTCTCCTCAAGCAAAAGGAGAAGCATTTTAGAGTATTGTTGTTATACTGGCATTAGCATAGAGCTTTTTCATAGCATCACTATCTACTCTAGCATAGTATTTAGCTTTTCATTTCATATTTGAAGCTTAGTATTAAATCTCAATCCTCCATAAGCATCCATAGTGCAAAAAGCTGCTGAGAGCTACACTCATTTGGGACTTGGAGAGGAGAGGAACAAGGGAGGAGCAACTATGAGCATCTTGATTAGCTATTTCATTTTATGTTTATATGCTTTCTATTTCATGCTTAATATCTCTCTTGATATGCCTGTTTAGGATAATCTTTTGTTGCTAACACTAACGTTTGTTTCTTGTGCTCTTGTGTGTGTTGCCATCAAACAGATTTTCTAATCCTTTTTGCAGAGCATCACATATATTTGTAGGCCAAAATCCTAGCCCAACCACGATCCTACTTAGCACACCACCTCCAGTACAATTTAGCCGCTAGAGCCTCCCCAAATAAAATAGACTACCTTAAACCAAGCCCCCCCGACTGCTTTGGGCTACACACCAAATCCCAATTGACAAGACTCCATTTGGAAGAGGAAAGATTGCTTACCCATAAGAATTGCCTTGCCAGAGAGTCCAATCCCTTCAAGAACCACTTAGGAGCCACTTGAAGCATACATCAATAAATCAAAAAAGCCTGAACCACCGACTGAATTAGCTGAACCCTCCCCACAAAGGATAGCCATCTATTTGTCCAGTGATCAACCTTCGTGCGATACCCTACCAAGATTCCCTAGGAGGGTTGCCAGGAGAAATAGGAATACCCAAATAAGTCAAGGGCAAAGATCCAACTTGGAATCTCAAGATAAGAGAAATCCTCCTTTGAATAGTACCAGAAGTGTTGAAGAAGAGGATAGAAGATTTATCCTCATTGATCAACTGGCCCGAAGCTGCAAGATAAACATCCAAAACCTTTCTCATATTAGTTGTCTCTCTGATTTGAGCAAGTCCCATCAGGGTCGTGTCATCAACAAATTGCAAATGAGACTGCGGCTGCAAGTCATTACCCCAACTCCATCCCTGAATAAAACCCAAACCCACATTATGCTTAATCAACCTCCCTAGACCCTCAACCAGAAGAATGAATAGGTAAGGGGATAGGGGGTCCCCCCTGGTGAAGACCGCTAGAAGCACCAAATAGCTCAGTATGATCTCCATTGATTAGCACCGAGAAAGAGCTAGATGTAACACAACTCATAACCCATTGGATCCATTCGTCAGCAAAGCCAAACACCTTGAGAATCTTCTGGAGGAAGGACCATCAAACTCTATCATAAGCCTTAGCCATATCCAGCTTAATAAACATAGCTTTTTCCTTGGAAGTTGCCATAGAGTGAATGGTCTCTGTAGCAATGACCACCCCGTCCAGGATTGGGCACCCTTCCACAAACCCACTCTGCTCCTCAGAGATAACATCCCCCATATACTTTTTCAACCTATCCGCTATCAGCTTAGAGATGATCTTGTAAATCACATTGCAAAGAGAGATAGGTCGGAATTGACCTAACCAGTCAGCCCCATCACATTTTGGGATAAGTGCAATGAAAGTCGCATTCAAAGCCCGAAGCATCTGCTTATTCCTCTGGGACTCCTAAACTACTTCCCATAAATCCAGTTTGATAATATCCCAGAAATCTTGAAAGAATTCAACTGGGAACTCATCCGGTCCAGGAGCCTTTCCCTTTCTCATGTGAAAAACAATCCTCTCTAGTTCTTCCAGTGAAATGGGACCCATAAGCTACTCATTTATCTCCCTAGTAACTGGAGAAGGGATGCAATTGAGAACTTGATTCTCCTCCACCAGTTCCCCTTGAGAATCCCCCTGCAAGAGGGATTGGAAATAATGTAAAGACTCCCTAGAGATCTCCTACAAGGATAAAAGATGCTCACCTCTATCATTGACCAGAACAGGAATGGCATTTCCATGTCTTCTTTCTTTCACTGAGTTGAAGAACAAGGCAGTGTTCTTATCCCCCTCTCGAAGCCAATCAATACGAGCTCTTTGTTTCCAGTATATTTCTTCCCTAAGCTACCATTCCTCTAAAGCCTTGACAACCCTATCTTCCTCCCTAAGAAAGGCTTCAAACAAACCATGCTCTCTGATGTCGCTGGTGATGTCATTCAACACTATCTGAGTAGCTTTCTTAGCATGAAAAATATTCCTGAAACCTTGACGGTTCCACTGTTTAAGCTGAAACTTAGCAAATTGCAGCTGCTTGGCAAAAGTGTACATAGCAGTGCTAAAGGCAGGCCTCCCTTTCCTCCACCACTCCACTACAAGAGTCTACAAAGAAGGATCCCGAAGCTACATAAGTTGGAATTTGAATAAAGGAGAGCGAGCGACCCAAGCAGAAGAAGAAACCATCTTGATGGGCTAGTGGTCGGATCCTCTCCGGTCAAGAATCTCAGAGCTTGTGGACCACTCCCCACCAATCCAAAAACTAGAAACCATAAAATGATCCAACCTTTCCACAATCTAATACTCCCCTACCCTCCTATTGTTCCAGGTGAACAAACCATTACCAGGCTTAATGTCAACAAGATGCAACGATGCTATATTATCCTGAAAAAGGAAAGACAAAGGTTCCAACCGCATAACACCATCCTTCTTCTCACTCAACTCAAGGATGGCATTGAAATCGCCTGCCATAATCCAAGGATGAAAAGGGACCAACCTTCGCATACAAGAAATATGGGACCATAAGTTTTGCTTACCCTGAAGATTAGTGGGGGCATAGATGTTAGTAAACAAGATATATTCCCCAATCTCAAGACTAGAGACAACCCCAGATAACAAAGATCTTGAGGCCACCTACCAGATAGGGTGAATCCTTAAAGGGTTTCGAAGATAGGCCACCCCTCCCGAGGAGCCCACAACCCCAATACATCGACACTGGCATCTCTCCCATAGCTTTGGCACCAAATCCATCATACTTTCCATAGAAAGTTTTGTCTGCTGCAAAAATAGGATATCAGGAGAATGACTCCTTATGAACTCCCGAATAACTTTTTGTCTAGGGCCACTGTTCAATCCCCTCACATTCCATGATAAAAAAATCATTTAGGGGGATTGGAAAAGTAAGAATCCAGAGTCTTTACTGACCCTCACTCAACCAAATTCTCCCCCATCAATTTCATCTTTTCCAAATCCTTTTTTTTGCCAACCTTTGAACTCTTATCTATTGATCCTTTCTTAATGTTCTTCTGATGGAGACCCAAATATAAGCCCATCTTGTTACTTTTGGCCCCAATAGATTCCAATTTTTGAGCTGAAGGAGAAACATCCCCCCAGTCAACTCCACTACAACACTAGGAATGGTCCCCAACTGAGCCACAACTGGCAGATCCATCTCCATTTGCTGGCTCCCAGCAATTTGCAGAGCCTGAGTCGAGTCCCAATTCACACTATCATTGGCCAACCCCGATGCACCCTAATCCAAAGGAGTCAACCCAGGGTTCACCTCCTGCTGGGTGAGGTCGTCGATTGCTTCAAACCTGTTAAAGGTATCCTCCTCCTTTCTCTCTTGTAAGGGCCTCTTTTGTGCCCGATTCATGTTCTTTGTCTCAACTGGGACAAAACCATCAGTACCCACAACTTCCCCAGTCATGGCAGCTTTTCCTTTGTCAGCCCCATCTGTGTTACAGGTTGACTGTTGAGGTTAACACACCATTGGTTTATACTTAGGACACTTGCACTGCAAATGACGATACTCATGACACAGACGACACCGAAATGGTAGTGTCTCATAATCCAGTTGCTGAACCCATGAATAAGAACCCGCACACATATCTATAGCATCTAGCAGAGGCTTACTAAGATCAATTTTAACACAGATAGGGGTGAAGGTCATTATCCTTCTCCCCAGGGTTTGCGTTGAAGCTCCAATTGGCCTCCCAAGCACTGAAGAGAGCATCCATAGCATATCCTCCCGACAACATTCCACCGAAAAACACGATAAACGAACCCACACTGGGACCCTATTCGGGAGTTCCTTCGAAGGGTTGAACCCTGCATGCCAAGGTTTGATGAACAACCCCACCTATTTATAAAAATACAAACCTCCTTCAAAAACCCTACTCTGATCCTCCATACAATTGAAGGTAACCATGAAGTAGTTGTTTACCAGTAACATAATCTCCATTTCCCCTTTCGGTGCCCAAGATCTCTAAGCCCAGTTCTCTAAAAACTGCAGAGAAACCCTCATCCCCCAAAACTTGCAGTATAACGAATGTTTTGAAAAGTAATCAACATCTTCCGCTATCATCTTTGGAGGAATACTCAACCTTGGTTTCTCGCTGCACCTCTCCAGACAGCCATTAATCTTCGAGATCCGAGAGCCCCCAACACTTCTAGCCTCGGACTCTGAGGCAAAAAGGTTATTATCAAAGGTCTTTACATTTTGGGGTGGAGATTTCAAACCCACCACAGCCCGAAAATCCATATCATGAGACGCCTTTGAGGCCTCTCCACCAGATCTAGACATTGCACCACTCAGAGAGCCCACCTCTCGAAAGGAAACGGGCAAGGACACCACACCCCCTTGCAAGAACACACATTCTCCCCACTATGCAGATCAAAACCCCCACCACCCTTCCCCGCAAATGGGCTGCGAATCCGCAGGAACCCCAAGCCCCTTCCTCCTGCAGCACCTCCCACCACCCGCAGCCACCGCACCACCTTCCACCCCCACAGCTCCGTAACTAACCCCTCCTGCAGCAACACCCACACCCGCAAATGCCTCCCTCTCGCCATCGCACCAACATGTAGACTTCACTCATGAGCTAGGGTTGCGATGTCTTAGCCCGCGTACGGCTCCCACCATGCACAGCTCCATCGAGGAGGTTCAGATGGGACATTAGCCTCTAAAAGGCACTTAATATTATCGAGGTTAATTGATTAATTGATTAAGATGAAAATTGAATAATTAATAATGATGAAAAGTGATGATTGGAAGAATAAACATTATCTAGATTAAATAATTAAATAATTATTTAATTAATAAAGACGAATAATTATTGTATTAATGATGAGACATTTTTAGGTGTCTACATTTTCCCCTCTTTGAAACAATGTTGGAACAAAAAAAATGAAAAAAAAAGTCCTGCCTCAGTGTGCCTTAGTGATAGCAAGGTGTAATGCCCCTCGAGAGATTGTTTGTGCATTAAAGGCATGAATTATCTCTCGAAAGGAGAAGAATTCTATCTGAGAGAGATGAAAGAATGATTATCTTGATGACATTAATGGGTTTGATTGGATAGAAGAGATGGTTGGAGTGATTTGTAGATAGATTGATTAAATTGATTGGATTGATTAGATTGATCAGACCGATAAGACAAAGATCAAGTCTGGTTTTAGGAATGCCACATCTTGTATAAGACAACGATGATCAAAACATTTGGTTTCAGGAAGGATACATCCTATATAAGACGAAGATAGATAATTACGTCTAGTTTCAGGAAGGATACATCATATATAAGACGAATGATTGATGAAAGCATCTAGTTTTGGGAAGGACACATCCTGTATAAGACAAATGATAAATGAAAGTTGGATGAATGATGCAGATATTATTAAGAAGTGAATAATGTTAGGAAATAGAATTGATTGGTGGATAGAATAGTTGATGTGATGAAATGCTTTGAGATGGAATTAGGAGAAATGAGAAGATGAGTTAAAGAGATTGGAAAAGATATAACCATGACTTCTTGTGCCTTTATTGCAATAACATTTGACCAAAGCCTAAGTCTGTCATTCCATTAATATAGAAGATACTTCCTCCACATCATACATCGATCTCGTCATTAAAGCCACCTCTAAACAACCTGAGATCAAGGCTAATGTTAAGGAGAAATACATAGGGGAATACAACTTTCAACAATAATTATGTATTTGATAGTCAGTTGACTCCCCAAAAAAATTTGGGTGACCACAAATGTCACGAGTGCCTAAAGCTATCATTGAGTGGGACCCAACTACCATTACTAAATGGGGTGAAATGGAAGATGAAGACCTTTTCAAATAGTTATATAAGGATGAAGAAGAACCATCCGAGCAAGAAAAAATGTATTTCAAACTCTCCATTGAAAACTATAGTAAAGGTTTCACATTTTGGGAACGTATGGTATATGATGGTGTAAAGCAGAAAATCGCGATCGAACCCTAGTTGTTCTCCCCTCTTCCAACTCCGAGGAGAGAGAAGGGAGGTTCGCTAGGATTCGATGGTTTTCACTTAGGGGAGAGACTTTACATTCAAAAGAGGGGTTGAAACTCATAAGATCCAATCCCACGCAATGCAAGATTGGATGCTAAATGTGTTTCAAGGGTTAGGAAAGCAAGGCTACCCTCTTTTGTAAAGAATGTTGTTAAGGAAATTAAGCTAGGAATGCATAGAAAGTCATAAAGATTCGCTTATAAACTGAGTTCGGGTTATAGGATGAAGCTACGGACCTGGAATTAGCAGTAAAATGTCGATACGGCGCTGTCCTGCAATTTTGAGCAAAAGTTGTCGGGACGATGGCGCCCGGCGCCACGGTCCTCCGAAAAATCCGTGAAACGAAGGGGGATCTGTTCGTCTCTGCACAAGGATTCCAGATCTTCAATTTCAGTCGCGTACCTGCAACCTACACACAGAAAAGCGAAGACGATTGGGGGGTTAGGGATTAGGGGTTTGCCTTTAGGTCAAACCCCGGTTTTGGAATTAACCAAGAAATGAGCAAGTGTTGTAAATGTAAATGTATGTAAAACAAGTACTAATACCTTGTTCTAAGGATGTTTGTATCCTTATGTGCGAAGGTTTAGATGTTGTATGTTGTATGTTGTAGCATGTAGTATGTGATCTCCTCTTCAATGGTTGAATCCTTGTCTTGAATGCAACACTTAGCCTTGAATGGAGACTTGAAATGATCAATTGCTTGAAAGAATGCTTGAATGCTTGAGTATAATTTCCACGCTTTGTACACATATCCTCTTCCCCCCAAATGAGAGAGAAAATGTAGTTTATATACTTGTCAATTAGGGCTGATAGATTGATTTTCCCGACCCTAGGCCGACCAGGAAAGTTAATTTCCAAATTGCAAACAAAAAGACCCGAGACCCCTTAGGAGACCGGGCCCAAAATAGGACCCAGGGACCAGGGCGCTGGGCGCTCTGGTCCCACCTCCCGGGACAGCAGGGTGCAAGGAGGTTCAGGCCAAGGTGCTTGAAAAATGCAGTTTTCAGTGTCGTGAGCAAGTTTCAGGGTCTCCATTCAGGTTGCGTGTTGCGTCGCCATCGTGAAGACCGAAATGCAGTCGAAATTGCAAGTGTCGCAATTTTAGGACGCTACATTTAGCCCCCACTTTAGCGGGAGTATGTATGCTCATACTTCCGGTAAAGTTCAAGGAAACAACATTGAAAGACTTTCACCACGTCAAGGAGGCAAGATACACCAAGCCCCCAGTGGACTAAGGATCTTACAACTTCGATTGACCAAGTAAAAGGGAAGATCACGAGGGAGAACCATGAGTGTCAGTAGTAAGGTTCCCTCACTATGAGTCATGCAAGAAAGATATCAAAAATTTTAAAGGCAAAGCTAAATTTGCCAAGAAATTTTCAAGTATCTTGAAAAGATATGCACGGGATGTATGCCCCCCTACGTTAAAGTGATCGCACACGCCTCACCGGGGGTGATTGCTTTAAGGTAGTGATACATATAAGAAATGAGAAAGGAAAGGAGCACGTTATCGCAAGGATTTAGCCCCCAAGTGTGAGATAAGCCCAAGGATAATAGACACAAAACACAAAGCACGAGGTGACTTCGCTTTCCTCGGGGTCAGTATGCTGTATGATAATTCATGTATATATATCATATGTATGTATGCATAATTGTTCTTCATTCCCCAATCAAGGAAAGTCACCTAGAAGAAGGGAACACATGTGTCTTTTGAGTCAACATGAGAGAGATCGAGAGATCTCAATGCTTTGCATCGTCCTCAAGTAGACAACACCAAGGACAACAAATAGAAGAATGAGAATAACACATAGAAGAAGTAACAAAAGAGAGGGGGAGAGAATCTGCTATGCTAATGTAACTAGTCTAGCATGTCATCTACCCCCCGATCTTGCTGATCAATGTTTCGGGAAGGCAGGGAACACGCTAGAGGAGGAACATCCAACACAACAGATGGAGCTATCACAAGATCCAAACAAGGGCTATGTTCATGTTCCGAGCCACATTGTTCTTGTCTAGGAGCTAGGATAAGTGCTTTAGAAAATTCATTAGATAAATGGTTATCAACATCAACAAGTTCATATTCACTATCAGAAGCAAGAGGAGTAACATTTTCATCATGAATAACATGTTCATCCATATCATCATCAAGATTTATAAAAATAGGATCTTTAACTCGCACTGGATCAAGACCATCATGCATCTTATGTTTAGGAGATTTCAGCTCAATTTCCAGCTGAGGAGAAAATGGAATAATGCTTGTTGAAGGTGTTTTTGGAGATTGCAAAGTTTGAGAAGCAGCTGCCTGAGTTCTAAGACGACGCTTTCATCGGCGTTCACGTGCAGAACGATTTCGTCTAGTCTTAGTAGGAAGTTGAGAAGATTGAGGAGGAGGAATGTTCTCATCCTTAGCACTTGGGTGTTTAGGTTATGGTCTCTTAGGCTGGATAATAGGAGAAGAAGAAGGTCTCTTCTCTCTATAAAAAGAAGGAGGAGGAACTGCTCCATACAAAGGAGGAATATTTGGTTTAGGGAGAAGACCAAGTCCATCATGACGAGGAGGTATAGGTCTACTCTTAGGAAGTTTATTAGGTATAGGCATAGTCACATCCATAGGGATGGGTTGAGAATCTTCTTGAGGAAAGACATTAGTTTTATCTTTCAAAGGAAGAACTTCCTTCTCAAGAATGATAGGAATATCAAGTTTAGGTGTTCTAGGTTCACTTAAAGATAGGATCATATCTGTTTTCCACTTTTGATAAGATTTGAAAAGATGATCACTTCGCGGAGGAAGAGATTGGAATTGTTTAGGCCAAAAGTAATCAATAGGAACACTAGAGGTTCTTTCAGCTAGTTTAAAGAGACTGTGATTGACAGTAACAACTTCACCATTATGGGGAAATTTCAAACACTTGTGGATAGGAGAAGCAATAGCTTTCATGGAAGATAGCCAGGGATAGCCAAGCTTCACACGAAATTGTTCGGAAGATGGAATAATAGCAAAGTTCACATCAAGAGATTTATTATGGACCTCAATAGGCAATGTAATAGAACCAATTGCAGGAGAAGAAAATGCATCAAATAATTTCACAATCACATCTGTTTTGTCATATATCACTTGATTCAATTGCAAAGTAAAAAGAAATTCTTCAATAATAACATTAACCATGCACGAAGGATCAATAAGCACTCCACGACAAGGTGTATTCTTAACTTTTGCAACTATGTATAAAGGACCATCAGGTGCCCTAATGGTTTCACTGGAATCAAATGTGATGGAAGGTTCTTTAGGGATTTCTTGCTGCTCTACAAAGTTAATCACATTCGGAGTCATAGACACAAGACCATCAGATGAGAGAGAGGAATCATTAGCCTCAATTGCATTAGAGGTATGAGAAGGCAATGGATCAGTGAAAATCTGAAGATTTTGGTTAGGAGGAGCTACAGATGTGTTGCCTTTATAATTCACTCCAGAAATAGAGATAGTATTGTTATCAATCAAATCTTGAATTTTACCCTTTAAAGAAAAACATTTTTCAGTATCATGCCCAGGCTGACGGTGAAATTGACAAAAAGCTTTGTTATCAAAATAAGGTGAAGTAATCTTTGCAGGATCAATTTGTCTTATAGGAGGAAGAGTAAGCACATTTTGTTCCAATAACTTATTCATAATACTATGCAATGATTCATTCAAAGGAGTATACTTTCTTTCTTTCTTGAAAAATTTAGAAATAGGAGGCACACCTGATGCTACATTCACATTGTTGTTGATGATGTTTTCATTGAATTTGATGGAATCTCTGTTCGGTTTAAACTTCCCAAATGGTTGTTGACTGCTATCACCCTTATCACTCGGAGCCATAGGATGTGATTGTTCCATTTGACTCACAGTCAGTTGATAATTGTGAAGAGTGGCACACAACTATTGGAAAGAAGTAAACTCAGAAAACAGAAGTTTGTCTCGAATATCTTTTTGTAAATTAGAAATAAAGATTCTTTGAATATCATTGTCAGGTACTGGAAAAGAAATTTGAGCATACAAATGCTTATATCTACCAATGAAATCAGTCACTTTTTCTTTAACACCTTGTTTACAATGCATTAAATCAATCAAAGTAACTTTAGGACTTATATTGTTTTGAAATTATTGAATGAAAGCATTTGCAAGTTGTTCGAAAGAAGTAATAGAATAAGAAGGCAACGAGCAATACCATTGTAGGGCTTTGTCTCTTAATGTTCTAGTGAACAGTTTTGCAAGCAACCTTTGGTCATAAGCAAAATCGGTACATATTGTTTGAAAAGTCTTAACATGTGTTAGAGGATCTCCTTTACCATTATAAAGTTCCAAATGCGGGATTTCAACATGTTTAGGAGGGATAGCTCGAACAATGTCAAGAGAAAGTGGGCTCGCAACATCAAATGTGGGCACACTAAACTTAGATTGATTCATAGAGGCAATTTGTTGCTGTAAAGAAGAGACAGTTTGTGCAAGATTGTTAATGGTCACTTCAGTCGAAGAGTTCATATTGGATGTGTTAGATTGAGATGGAGGTGTTATGTTATTGAAAGAAGGTAAAGAGTAAGGTGGTGGGACTCTATGATAATTAGTCATAGGAGATGATTGGACAGGAGGAATACTACAAGGAGGGATGGAATGGTTAAATAAGTTGCCCCCTTGCGTCATGTTCATTTGTGGTGATATAATAGGGACACTCATTGAAGGAATGAATGAAGAAGTCAGATTGAATGAAGGAAGAGGGTTAATTGAAGAAGAAGGGTTGCCCCCATGACTAGTAATCACGGGAGGAATGTCTTGTATAGAAGTAGCCATGATGTTTGATGTAAAGGTAGGTATACTAGCAATAGGAGTTGTCAAAGGAATAGAATGATTGACTTGAGTAGGAGGTTGTGTATAACCTAAATTTTCAGCACAACTCTTCATAGGCATCACATTCGAATCCACAATGTGTGCAATACCACGCAAAATATCAATTCCATTCTTATCACTTTGAAGCATACGTTTTAGACCCTCAATTAAAGGAAGAGCTTGACTATCAGGGTATTCTTGAGACATCCATTGTCGAAAATCGTCAAATTGGTTATCCAATTTCGAAAGTTGTTCTACAGAAACCTCATGGAGAGCTTCTTCATCATTAGGAGGATTAGAGGAATTACCCATGTCCTCATTAAAAAGGCTATTCAAATTAGGTTCCATCTCCTCAGTAGTTAAACCTCGGAAAGACTTAATTCTACAGCTTCGTCTAACGGGAATAGTGTAAGTAGGGCTTATTGTTGTAAAACTCATGCACTAGAAAGAGAGAGAAGATTTTGAATTTAGAGGTAGCAATTTTCAGTAAAATCAGCCAATCTTCTGGATTTAAGCTGTTAAATGCAATCACAACAGTCTCCCGAAATTTCAAAAAAAATGTCCGGGACCGTGGCGCCCGGAGTGCAACACGGTCCTTGCAACTTTTTTCGAAATTTGCAGGGATGAAAGGTATGATGATTTTAGAGCTAATCTGAAAAAATTGAGTGATTTTACGATCTGTAGATAGGCCAAATTAAAGTTGTAATCTCAAAATTGAACCTTATCAAGATTGTCGAAAAATGCAAAAATTTGAATTTTGAAAAAGAGAGGGAAACTGAAATTTTGAATTTTATGATTTTAGAGGGAATGTCCAGAGCAATGCAAATTTTGGAATTTGAAAATTGACTCAATTTCACGCAAAATTCAATTTTGAAAGCGGAAATCAAAGTTGTTGTAATTAAGCACTTAATTTCAAAAGTCACAAAATGCAAGAATTTGAATAAAGCACTGAAATTTTTAATGAATGATAACACACTTTTCAGATTTAGGACAGTAAGAACACAATTTTGACACAAAATTTCAATTTCAATGATTTTTAAATGTTTAGAAGCCTTAATCCAAGCAATCACAAGACCAACTTTGACTGTTATTTTGAAGGTGTTATAATTGATAAAATCAGCCAAAATTCTGGATTTTAGCAGGAAAACACAGTAAGATCTCGCTCCCGAAATTTCGGAAAAAATGTCGGGGACGATGGCGCTCGGCGCCACGGTCCTCGCAACTTTTTTCCAAACTTTCAGGGATGAAAGATATTGTGATTTTATTGCGGAATCCAAAGTTACAGCTGATTTGGAGATGTTTTGATCAGTGAAATTGTCGGACAAAGGTTGAATCAAGAGGGTTTCAAAAATTAGGGTTTTGACATTTAACCACTTAATTTTCAGAATTAAAGCACAAATATGAATTGAAAATTTGTAATAGAAGGGCAGATCTGAAACAGGCATTAACATTTAGACATTTCACAGGTTCAATTACTAAAAAGAAAATTTAGGGTTTTTATGCAATCACCTCTAAAATTTTGCAAAAGATCAAACATGGAAATGTAATCAATTTTTTCAGATCTAAGCATGAAAAATCAGAAAGGATGTTCACGTCGGGTTCACCAAAATGTAAAGCGGAAAATCGCGATCGAACCCTAGTTGTTCTCCCCTCTTCCAACTCCGAGGAGAGAGAAGGGAGGTTCGCTAGGATTCGATGGTTTTCACTTAGGGGAGAGACTTTACATTCAAAAGAGGGGTTGAAACTCATAAGATCCAATCCCACGCAATGCAAGATTGGATGCTAAATGTGTTTCAAGGGTTAGGAAAGCAAGGCTACCCTCTTTTGTAAAGAATGTTGTTAAGGAAATTAAGCTAGGAATGCATAGAAAGTCATAAAGATTCGCTTATAAACTGAGTTCGGGTTATAGGATGAAGCTGCAGACCTGGAATTAGCAGTAAAATGTCGATACGGCGCTGTCCTGCAATTTTGAGCAAAAGTTGTCGGGACGATGGCGCCCGGCGCCACGGTCCTCCAAAAAATCCGCGAAACGAAGGGGGATCTGTTCGTCTCTGCACAAGGATTCCAGATCTTCAATTTCAGTCGCGTACCTGCAACCTACACACAGAAAAGCGAAGACGATTGGGGGGTTAGGGATTAGGGGTTTGCCTTTAGGTCAAACCCCGGTTTTGGAATTAACCAAGAAATGAGCAAGTGCTATAAATGTAAATGTATGTAAAACAAGTACTAATACCTTGTTCTAAGGATGTTTGTATCCTTATGTGCGAAGGTTTAGATGTTGTATGTTGTATGTTGTAGCATGTAGTATGTGATCTCCTCTTCAATGGTTGAATCCTTGTCTTGAATGCAACACTTAGCCTTGAATGGAGACTTGAAATGATCAATTGCTTGAAAGAATGCTTGAATGCTTGAATGCTTGATTATAATTTCCACGCTTTGTACACATATCCTCTTCCCCCCAAATGAGAGAGAAAAATGTAGTTTATATACTTGTCAATTAGGGCTGATAGACTGATTTTCCCGACCCTAGGCCGACCAGGAAAGTTAATTTCCAAATTGCAAACAAAAAGACCCGAGACCCCTTAGGAGACTGGGCCCAAAATAGGACCCAGGGACCAGGGCGCTGGGCGCTCTGGTCCCACCTCCCGGGACAGCAGGGTGCAAGGAGGTTCAGGCCAAGGTGCTTGAAAAATGCAGTTTTCAGTGTCGTGAGCAAGTTTCAGGGTCTCCATTCAGGTTGCGTGTTGCGTCGCCATCGTGAAGACCGAAATGCAGTCGAAATTGCAAGTGTCGCAATTTTAGGACGCTACAGATGGTAAAGGTCCTATTGGGTTGCAAAAAAAAGGCATTGTTGAACCTCTTCGACCTAAGCTTGTACGTAAGAAGAAAATAAACAAGAGATTGGGGTTCACACCATTAATGTTTCATGGTCCTAATGTTGAACCCCTTGCAAAAGGAGAACTTCATGAAGTGTCTTATGAAGATAAATATGAAAATGGTCAAGCATGGATAGAAACTTTTTGGGATCCTGATGTTTCTACATTTAATGGTCTAGGGTCCAAATCACAAAATTTGACAACCCCAAGTACCAAGTGTGCTTTTTGTAGTGTAGAAAAAGCTTATCACATAATAAAAAATGACGAGGAAAGTACCAATGTTGACCTCAATGATTTTATTGATATCTTGAAGATTCATCTGTATTCCCCATCACAGCCTTCAATTTTCACCAAACTAATGGTCTTTCAATCATTCTCCTGCAATTCATAGATTGGGACCAACAA